>NW_026057578.1:9296842-9605602 GCF_023721935.1 Panthera uncia | reverse complement strand
CCCCCCCCCCCCCCCGCAAACATATTGAATTCAAATTTGAGTGGGGCATTTGCGTTCTCACGCACACACAAAGGCATTGGAAATAATACCATCAGCTTGACGAGATTTTGTAAAGAAAAATTACCCAGGGGCGCCTGGGTGGCTTCCGGCTCACATTCCAAAAGTTCGAGCCCCAGTCTGTGAGGTGGAGCCCCGTGTCGGGCTCTGTGCTGACAGCTCCGAGCCTGGAGCCTGCTTCAGATTCTGTGTCTCCCTCTCTCTCTGCCCCTTCCCCTGCTCATGCTCTGTCTCTCTCTGTCTCAAAAATAAATAAAAGCAGTAAACAAAATTTAAAAAAAAAGAAAAATTATCCAAAACTTGCCAATAAAGCTAAGGCTGTGTGTTTCCTTTGTTCTGTTTTACTGTGAATGTTGAACAGACTCACGCAAGGGTTATTTAATATCTAGGAGAATGCATCTGTGTTCAATTTGCTATTTGCTATCTGGTTAAAGTCAGATAATGTAAGTTATATGTTAACTTCTAGATTTCTGTGTGTGTGGGGGGGAGAAATAACCCCCAATGGTTACTATTGAGTGATTCTGCAGGACATCGCCTGCTTTTGAATCTCTTAACAAATTCATTTCAGCTTCCTTTTGTCCAACTTCTAAATTTGCGTTCTGACTTCTGCTTTGAGTCTCCCTTGCCATCATATTGGTTCCCTCATTTATTAATGAGTTGAATAAACATTTTGACACAAATTCATTCTATATTTGTACATGAGCCATGCTTTCAACTTTTTGAAGATTAGAATTTAATAGGATTCTTAGCCCTTTTGTTCATTTTTCCCCTCTGGAGGAGGTGTGACATGATTCCTTATTACCATTAACAGTTGCTTATCTTGATACCTGTGGGAAAAAGGTGAGGAAAGGACTCAATTTTTCCATTTGTGCAACTGGCTGTTTGTATGTTTCTAAATTAGACGCTACGGAGGCTATTGTTCTCACCTTTGGCCACTGTCCTTGGTGACCGTAAGTGATGTTTCGAATGCATTCTGGTGCTGAGCGAATTTCCTGTTTTTACGGACAACACGATGGCTCTATTCTCTGGAATACGCGTAGAGCATCTAGGGCAAGTGCGACCCAAGTTTTAATTAGCTGCCATTTAAAATCTGATTGCCAGAATCAGATGATGCCAGTTTGCACAATCGTTTGGAGCAGGTTTCTTTGGAGGCAGGTTGCCTGGGGGTTGGAATCCCAGTCTTGCTGTGCTGAGCATTCCATGGCCTTGGGCAGGTTCATTGAAATTATTTTGTCTTTCATATGAAAAGGGGGATCACAAGCAGCCACTTCAGAATGTAGTTTTTTAAGCAAGAGGGAGGAAGTTGAATGGGGTAACTTGGAGCTCACCTCTGAGACCGACATTTAGGCCTGTGATTTTTGCATGTTGCCTAATGTCTTTGAACACCATTTCTTCATTCAAGGCAGTTCCTGTCTTGTGAATTGCAGTGAGTTGCCAGCTTCCTTAAACCTAGTCCTTTGGTCCAGCATTCACGTATTTCGTTGTATCTCCACTTCCTCATGCACACTTATCACAAATTTTGTCATATTTAGGTACTGCTTATACCTACGTGATACTGCTTATATCATCTACTTAATACTTTCATTTAATTAATTTCCTTAACCAAGTATTTGCTGACCATCTACTTGTCTAGGCACTGTTGAAGTTTGGGGACACGGCAGTGAACGAGTAAGACAAAGCCCTGTGCCTCCGCAGAGCTCCTGTGTCACATTTCTCTTCAAAAGACGCTCGCTCCCGTTCCAGAGAAGGACAGATGTCATATGTTCTCACTCCTATGTGGATCCTGAGAAACTTAACAGAAGGCCATTGGGGAAAGGAAGGGGAAAAAATAGTTACAGAGAGGGAAGGAGGCAAACCATCAGGGACTCTTAAATACAGAAAACAAACTGAGGATTGATGGGGGGGTGGGGAAGAGGGGAGAGTGGGTGATGGGCATGGAGGAGGGCACTTGTTGGGATGAGCACTGGGTGTTGTGTGTAAGTGATGAAAAGCGGGAATCTCCCCCCAAAACCAAGAGCGCACTTCACACACTGTATGTTAGCCAACTTGACAAGAAATTATATTGAAAAATATAATGAAACTATTATATGCATTTTGACTAAAAGCACTCAAATGAAAAAAAAAGATACCAAAGACACTCGCTGTCAATTGAAAACGAATATAACCTGAAAAAAAAAAGGTCATTAAAAAAATGAAAGTCGTAAAAGCAAAACAACGTTGGCCTCACAGATTCCGGCTAGATAGCTTTGCCCTTTCTTTGTTTAAAAGGGAGATTTTCAACTGTTAGGGGTGCTTTGGACTGACTGGTAGCACACTGAGGCTTTCTCCTTGGCATCACTGGGAAAATCAATAAAGACCCAGAAAAGAGAGAGCTTTTCTCCATGTGCGATTGGGTGTCGTTTAATTCTGTTGTCCAAGTTGACTTCATTCATCAACAGGTTCCTCCACTGGAGATGCCACTCAGATCTGACCCAGCAACGCGCTTAGCACGTTTCCTGGCACGGGGAAAATGCTCATCGGAGCTACTTTTGGCTGCAGTAATACTCACCATCAAATAGCACACGTTCTGCTGTGCACCTTCATGGATAGGAAAGGTCTGGGGCTCCTGGGCCCGCATTCTAATCACTCATAGATTTCATGTCTGTTTCACGAGGCTACTATTTCACTATTCCCTCTTAGACTCTGCCTTCAGAGCTCAGGGAGCTCTTGGCGTCTTGTCTTTGTATCATTTGGCTTCTAGTACTCAAAGCCACATCCTGTTATGTTTGGTTGCTAGGTGGAGAAATGTTATCATGGGCTTCAGCAATAATTTATCCACAGAGCTCAAGGAGTTGTCATGTTCTCCTGACAGTGAGCTGTAGCACTTTATCAGCTCGCCTGTAAATCAGGCATGTGTGGGTGCGGATGCCAGTACTGTTTGATCTCTCTCAGACACTGTAATAATCTGCTTTTGTCTGATTGATTCCTTCACATCACCACGCACGTTGCAACAGAGAGTGGAGTGCCCTCTGTTTATCTCGGCTGGTCATCTGCGGGAGGCCAACAGGGCAGAAAATGCTCTTCGTGCCGAGACGTAAGAGTTTTTGGAATCAGGGCCTTTCCATCATATCCCCGAGCTGGTTTCGTTCAATAAATCAATGATAGCAGAATTGAATGCACCATAAATACCTCAAACCATATCTCTTACAAGAATGTAAGAGTAATTCATGGAAACAGGAAAGGTAACTTTGTGGGGAAGAATTACGACCCCTACAAGCCACGGACATTCAGGGCTTTTTATTGCCTGTGTTCACAACTCACCCTTTGAACTTTGGGGGAAGGAGAATACACACTCGTGGCTGGCGTTGGCTTCTGGGGAGTGCAGGGGGTAGAGACGAGTAGAACGAAGCCTGTCGAGACCGATCACTGCTTTTGAATCTAAAAATGAGTTTTTCTCCAGTTCTGTCGGCTTCTGTTACATACGGTCCTCTTTATCAAAGGGTGCGTCGCATCTTCATAATGGAGGGAATTGGGCTCTGCCGTTTGATGGCTGGGAGTCGCTCTCTGCCACCCCCACGCCAGGGCCACCATCGTGTGACGTTTGCTCGCCTTTCTGATGCTTAAAACGTCTCCCTATCCGGCAAGCCTGATCCCTGTTTCCTGGGCTCCTAATTACTGACAGGTAGTTTGGGGCACATTTTGGCATCCCCGGCCCCCAGGAGTCGGGCAGAAACCCGTGAGCTGATTACTGCCTTGGCATAGCAGCAGCTCGCTGTGCCGTGACCCAGGAGCAGTAGCATGTGTCCGGGCTGCCCTCGTTGAAAGCCGAGGTCAAGCCGTATTGTAGATGTGATTGACTGAATCCCACCGGAGAGGATTCTGACGCAGCGTCCCTCTCTTGGATGGCGGCAAGATGAAATTACATAAAGAAGCCTTTCAGCTCAGAAATGAATGTAGCTCTGGGAGGGGAAAAAAAAGACAGCTTGAGCTGGCTGTGTAACGCACAGCCAGAAAGTTGTGCTTATTTTCATAATGGCAGTCCAAATAATATTAATGATTATTTGTTCCATTTCTATTGGGTGGTCAGGCATATTTTAGAGGCACCAGATACATGTATTAGAAGCAGTAAACGTCATGTTTAGGAGTAGGCAAACCGCACCCAGGGGCCAAATCCAGCCTGCCACCTGTTTTTGTCAATAAAGTTTTATTGGAATACAGCCACGTCTATTTATTTACAAGGTGTCTATGACTGCTTTCTGCTACCACAGCAGAGTTGAGCAGTTGTGATAGAGACCATCTGGGCTGCAAAGCGGAAAATATTAACTATCTGATGGTCCCTTACCGGAAACATCTGCCAGCCCTGGGGTTAGAGGGTTTTGCCTGGAGCCAGACTGCCTATTCAGACCCTGGCTTCACCACTCACCAGTTCTGTGACCTTGGGCAAGTTACATAACCTCTTTGACCTTTAGTTCCCTCACGTGTAAAATGAGAATTGTAATAATATTTATTTAATCAAATTGATGGTGGTCTGATGTTCACATTAGCTACAACAGCTGGGTAACAATATTCCTCCGGAATGACTTCTTGTCTGTCCCTTTATGTCCACACTGAGGCTGGCCTTTCACTGCTGATGTCTTGCGTGTCCTGTCCCCGTACGTTCGCATGTATGAATTTACAGGAGTAGATATGCATGGCCTAGAACTTCGGAAAAAGACCAGGGCAGAGTTACAGGCTTCTCAAGCAGTGATGCTTTACAAGTACTTCAAATATGTTCCCAGAGTCAGGAGATTTATTCTGAGATCTGCACAAAAGTGAGTTGATCTGGCTGTTGGAATCAGAATGACGGTGGCCTCGGTGGTATCACGGGATGATCTACAACACATTTGAGAGGGTGTGTGTTTGCTCTTCATAGTTTTAAAAGGACTTAGGTGCAGTTTAAACACAATGAAGGCTGAATCCACTCTGTGAAGCCTTGACTCCTGGAGACCGGATCTTGAAAGCCGTGTTGCTGCAGTCTCCCACTGGGGCCAGCAAACTTTGCATGTAAAGGGCCAGAGAATATACGTCCCAGCCCTGCTTCTATTCGACCCTCTCACTGTAGCATGAAAATGGACACACATGGGCATAGTGATGTTCCAATACAACTTTACTTACAGAATAGGTGGTGGGCCATGGGCCATAGTTTGCCAACTTTGCTTTGCCATCTATATTGTAGTAAGGCTCAGAGTCAGTCCTTGTTTTCAGCTTCTTATGGGAATTGGCTTATTAATTCTAACAAGGACCTTACTCGGTAGGTATGTTGATAGCTTTATCACGCATCTTCACTAACGAGGAAGTTGAGGGACAGGGAAATTAAGTAATTTTGCCAAGGTCACACTGCTAATAAGCGGTAGGAAGAGGGTGTGAACCCAGCCCATCTGGCTCTGGGTTCAGTACATTAAGCCATTATCTCTACTGACTCCTTTAGTCTTGGTGGAATTCGTGCTTTTCTTGGTAAGAAAACCAGTCCAGCCTATGTACCTATTAAAGACTCCTTTACCAAAAACGGTATTTTTGACTTCTCAAAGTGTCCCTTGCTGGGTCAGTAACCAAAGAAGGGGACACTCTGTCTTTATGGATGCTAACGGTTTGGGGGTCACTTCATGGGCACGTGACCAGCTCAGAGCCACAGGATCCTGCACGGGGGGGGGGGGGGGGGGGGGGTGCGGAACCTATGTTTGGGGTTGAATGTTCTTGGTTGCCACCTTGAGATCATTAATTTTATCTTAAAATTTTTGTTTTGTAAGTCCGACGGGACATCATTTGTGCCAGGGACTTGGGGCCTTAGCTCACACTACATCCTCCCTTCCGCTGCCTGCCTGGCTCCCTGGGTTCTCCCAGCCTACTCCCCCACGCTGCCCAGGGACAGCTGCTGCCCTTGGCTCTGATCCCCATGCTCAAGGGAGTGCCAAGAAGCAAATCAGAAACCTCCCTGACAAATGGAAAGACGGACTAGGGAAGAAAGGAAGAAAGGAAACATTTTCCCCCCCCCTTTGTGTACAAGGGGCCCTGCATTTTCATTTTGCACTTGGCTTTACCAGTTGTGTAGCTGGTCCTGGCTGTCAACAGTAGCATCACCTGGGAGAATCTCAGACCCCACCCCAGACCTGCTGACTCAGAATCTGCATTTTTACAAGACCCCCGGATGATTCCTGTCCATTCAAGTCTGAGAGGCTCAGCCATCATTGGATGGCCTCCAAACGTGCCGATTATCTGAACGTCTGAAAAAGCATCCCAGGTGATTCTGAGGCTCAGCCAGCAATGGGGTCATTGCCTCGTGTGCATATTTCCCAGGCTTACCTGATGATCAGAATCACCTGGGGCAAGTTTTTAAAAGCAGAAGCGCCCAGGCTCCATTCTCTATTTATGACAGTCTCCAAAGGAGGGCCTTTGGGAATATATATTTTTAACGAGCACTCTGGCTGACCCTTCCTACCCGGTAAGTTTGGGAAACTCTTTAGAACTGATGCACTAGGACCTGGAAGCATCCCCCAGATGCCTAACTTGTATCTATATCTGTCACTTTACCCGTGGGCCCTGGCTTAACCTCGCATGTAATTTATAAGCATTTTAACTAGCGCTGCTTTATCTCAAGCGTCTGTGTGTTTGCAGGTAGCAGTTAAGAGCCATTTCAACGTGGGTTACGGTGGATTACGATGAAAAGGCGAATGTGTGTGTTTTGACACCCAGGCCTGGTATTGTAAAGATATCGAGACAGAGCGGGACAGCCCGGCCCCTGGGGGTTAGTTCTTCGGTCAACCTCTGTCAACATTAGGAGGAGAGAAGGGAGGAGAAAGGGCAGTGCCTCCATTCACTGGTTCTGTGCGCACGCACGGAGGCTTCTTAAAGACAGTTGTGTGGCGCGGGGGCCGGGAAGGTCAGCGGAGTACCAGACAGTGTCAGGGGTGACCAAGAACGGCAGGGCCTCATCCGGTACAAAGCACGGGGTATTGGGATCTGGGGTACGGGCACGGTGTCTGCCGCTGTCCCCCAAGACAGGCGTGGAAGGGTGGAAAGAAGGTGGTCCTTCTTACGGGAGAGGCACTGGGCAGTCACCACTCAAAGCCCCGCTAAGGGAGCTCGAACTTTTCTGTCCCCTACAGAGACTGTAAAAGAGCCATAGCCCCAAACGGACAGGAGCTTTAAAGCAGGAGTTTCAGGCTCCAAAGCTTCCAGGGGTCAAGGCAGGCCAACTGGTGTCCCGTAGCCTCTGAATGGGACAGGCCTGCAGCTCAAGCCAGCGGCTGCCGTGTGGGATGTGGGTTCAGCTTTCCCCAAGATCCTGGTTTCTTTTCTCGTTTTTGTTTTTTTTTGTTTTTTGTTTTGTTTTGTTTTGTTTTGTTTTGTTTTGAGACACCCGAAGCCTGGATTTTCATGTTATTTTCTTTATGAAAATAATGACAATGAGGGGCGCCTGGGTGGCTCGGGAGTTGAGCGCCCGACTTGGGCTCGGATCACGATCTCACGGCTTGTGGGTTCGAGCCCCGCGTCGTCTCTCTGCCGACGGCTCAGAGCCCGGAGCCCACTTCGGATGCTGTGTGTGTCTCTCTTTCTGCCCCTCCCCTGCTAGCTCCCTGTCTCACTCTTTCTCAAAAATGAATAAACGAAACCAAAATAAAAAAGGCAGTGACTCTTAAATTTGGCGCAAATTGAAAACAGAGCTGAGGCCAGACCAATCTCATTTTGGGGACTGATCTGGCTTGCAACATTGGTTTTCACTCTTTCTCTGGTGAATAAGGAGGAGTCACGGTGGGCTGGGGCTCTGGTGCCTTGGCCAGAGATGGAAAACTTGTACATGCAATGTGTGTGTGAGTGTCCCAACTCCTTTGCTCCTAAGAAATTAGAGTTGAAACACGCTTGTCTTCTTGGGCTCTTGTTCTCTCTCTCTCTCACACACAGGCACTCCTGCGTATACACTGATGTGTGAATTCACGCAACTGGGCCCGTGTACGCACACGTATACGTAAATGTTAGTACCTGCCGTTCCCACCTTTCATCCCTTTGGACCGATCAGTGACCATGCAGTGCCAGTTGCTAAAACCTGTACACCATACATATAGAATAATTACAAGCTGTTATGTTAACGTATATCCATATGTGAGAAAATATAAGGAAATGCAAAAACAAATGTGAAGAAAATGTAAGTTACGTAGATCATTTTATATCGCGTGACACTGTATTATATTGTGGAATATACATATGTTGACCTATGTCAAGTCCTCCCAAATGTCAGACCCTGGGCCAAAAGTCCTAGCGGCTTTGATTATCTCTGGACCACCCACTTGGCAGTTCTTTTGTTAAAGAAGCAATAAATATCCCTATGGTTTGAGCCCCTGCTACTCAAAGTGTGGTCCTTGGACCAGCTGCACGGGCATACCCTGGGAGCTTGTCAGAAACGCAAAATCTGGTCTACGGCCGTACCACCCTGAATGTGCCCGGTCTTGTCTGATCTCGGAAACTAAGCAGGGTTGGGCCTGGGTAGTACTTAAGCTGGAAAAATGCACACTCTCAGGCCCCACCCCAGACCTATTGAATCAGAATCAGCATCTTAAAGATTATCTCCGGTGATCATGTACACAATAAAAATTTGAGAAGGACTTTTGAAAGCAGACTCAATGTCCTTCTTTTATCTTGGAGCCTTTTTCCATGCTGTCTCTTTGCCCCCAGATGTTTTCCCCATCCTTCCCTGCATTGTGCTAAATGCTGAGGGTTCACCCCTGCTCCTGTAAGGATTTGCTATCTAGTGGGCCTCTTGCCTTGCGGGCTAGTGGTTTTTCCTTTTATTTTAGGCAAGCTTTAGAGCCTCTTGTGTTATCTGCTACTGTATAACAGATTACCGCTGCATTGAGCAGCTTAAAACAACACGCGGTTATCGCGGAGTTTCTGTGAGTCAGGAACCTGGGCGCGGCTTCGTTGGTTTGTCATGAGGTTGTAATACGGGTGTCAGGGCTGAAGTCTTACCTGAAGGCTTAGCTGGGCAGGACCCATTTCCAAGCTCGCTCGTATGACCCTTGGCAGAATTCAGTTCCTTTAGGGTTGTGACACTGAGGTCTCTCTTCTTTGTTGGCTGGAGGCTGCCTTAGTTTCTTGCCACGTGGACCTCTCCAAAATGGCCGCTTACTTTATCGCCTTCATCAAGGCAGGGGGAGTTTGCTCTCAAGAAGGAAGTTGGAGTCTTTAATGGAATCACAGAGGTTAGTCACTTCTCTTCAGTGCTTCCATGTTCTCCTGCTAGAAGCAAGTTACTTCATGGAGGGAATTACGCAGCCCACGAGTAGCGGGAAGTAGGGCCATCTTGGAGGTGGCCTGCCACGCCTTTCTGTCTCAGTTTTCTTATTCACAAAATGAGAGAAATGACAAGACCTAGTTCACGAGGGTCGAATTAAATGAGGCAGTTTCTCATGCAGTCCTTTGCCACGTGCCTGGCACACAGGCAGTGCTGAAAAATGTTGGTTTTCTATTCTTATCGTATATGGTCTTTTTCACACCCTGCTGATTAGTATTGCTGTTGCTAATGACAAGAATTAAACAAAGGGAGAGCTCAATAAGTAGAGATATGTACCCGAGACGATGCCAAATGTGTTACGTAAAACTTCTAACGTAACCTTACTAATAACGATGTGAGGTAGGTGCTAATTTATGAATTTCACCATTTCTATAATTGACCAAACGAGTTTTCAGAAAAAACAAACTCAGACTATTTCCCAAGATCATACTCTTTGTAAACAGCTAAGGGTGATTTAGGGATTTCTCTACCATTGTATGTCTACATGTATCTAATCTGGACATTTTCTAACACTCTTGTAGGGTATCCACCTCCCCACCTAGGAGTCCTTGACATAGGCAATCAGGTCCTAGGAGTAGTTTTGTTAAGGAATGACTTTATTATAGTAATGACTATTGGGTAATGACTGCTCTGCTGTCTTGCAAGGGGAAAGACATTGTGTGGGCTTATTTCTTAAACAAACGTGTAAATTCTCCATTGGTTTTGTTTTCTCACTTTATGCGGGGCACCTATTATGTGAGAGGCACCCATAGTATAAGACCCTGAGGCTGTGGGGATAAATAAAGCTTTGTCCTTACCCTCCATGAGTATCTAGTCTTATGACCATGATGTCTGCTGCCTGTCATTCTGTCTGAGCCAGAGGGACCTAGTTGTCCCCAATGTCAGTTGTTCCTTTGCCCCGCTAGTAATGGGATCCTTGATTTCATCTGGGAACATGGCAGTCTAGCTAAAGACTACATCTCCCAGCCTCCTTTGCACTGGACACTGGCCCAGAGAAAGTGAGCAGAAGTGGTAATCAAACCTTTAAAGAGTGGGGGCATTTCCTCTGGTTTTCTTCCCCTTCCTGCTGGTTGAGATGTGGAAGGAAGTGGTGGGGATTGGACCAGCCACCTTAGCCGGTGAGAAGTTGTGTGTCGAGAAAGACAATCGACAAAATACAGGAGACTGTGTTCCTACCATGGAGCGACCATATCCGGCCTCATGCTGGTGCTTGGGCTGTTTCATGGAAAAAAAAAAAAAAACAAAAAACACCTTTTTTTTTTCTTTATGTTATTATTATTTTTGTCTTTGTTATGTCAGCCAGACCAGTTTCCCAATTTACAAAGTGCCTAAACTCCGTGCCTGGCAATGCTGTGTTTCACTTTTTGGTCTTTAAAGGCATCCTAACGGCATCAAATTGCTTAACTTATGCCATATACTCAGGACAGTGTTTGAAACATAGTAAATTCGTGACAAATGAAGCAATGATTATTATTATTTACTATCGCTAGTAGGAATAGAACCACTGTAGTTCAAGGGAGACTTCGATGTCACAGATAAAGAGCTTTGAGAAAAGGTTCCGTTGACCCGCAAGACTGTAAACTTTCTAACAGCAAAGATGCTTTACTTAAGTCTGTGTCCTTAGCACATAGCCTAGTGATGGGAAAACATAGGCATACAGTAAGTATTTGCTGAATAAAGGGTTGAAAAAATAACCTATATTCAAGTCTAGGTTGCAGTATGTCCTTAAGTGAGTTACTTAACATCTCTGGGCCTCATTCGTCTTTGAAACTATAAACCAGGTGACTTAAAAGATTACTGCTTGCTCTAATATTTGGTGATTTTCTGATCTTTTAAGCAATCATAGAGGTTACTTTCTTTCTTAACAAATCTGCTAGACACAGAGATACCTGGGTAGGCAGGTATGTAGAGGATGAAGTGACCTATATCTGGGCTTCGGCCACTTGGATTTCCATAGCTGCTTGTCACCTATGTGGCCTCAAGCAAACTGACTCCTTTAGGAGTTCTGTATTCCTCATTCGTGAAATGGGACAGTATGTGCAAGAGGCCTCTGTTGCTTTCACCTGCCCCATATATCCTGTCCCCTTCAGCTGGTGACAAAGTCCGTTTTCTCCTGGAATGGCTCTTCCCTCTTCTCTCTGTGGTTTGGCTGGGACGGATGCCATCCCTGTTCCAGGGCTCTTGGGGCCTGGGGGGATGAGGTCATCAGCTTCCCCCCCTGGTCACTGTGATGTGTTGTTATCACCTGCATCCAGGCCTGACCAATGTAGGGTTCTGTCTTCCTTCATCTCAGTGACCGGTTTAGAGGCGTGTGTACGTGAACCGAGCTGGGACAGCGGGATACAATCCTGGTACTTTCATCCTGATGTTGAAAAGAAAGGAGACCCATCTTCCCACTGAACCTGACGTAGATGGGCCTTCTGTAACCCAAGACCTGCTGGGAGCACCAAGTGGACAGAGCGTGGCCAAGAGGGCAGCCAGTATTGCCGAAGGCTGACCGAGAGGCGGACGGAGTCTTCACCCTGTTTGAGATTCTCCGTCCATCCCTGCCTGAAGCCTGTGGTATGTGGGGACTTTCCAGTTTTTTAAACCAGTAATTTCTCTTTGAAAGTCATTTTTAAAGCATTTCCTTAAGTTTTCTTTTCAGTAATCCAGTTTAAATTGAAGTTCAGTCCCTTAAATCTGACAAAAAAAAAAAAAAAAAAAGAATCCTTACTGATATAGTAATAGTTATACTTTGGGATTGAAGTTTTGGGGAAAATTAAATGAGACAATCCATATGAAGTGCTGGGCCAACAGGTGCCTGGTTAATGCTAGATACTCTAGTGATGGCATCGGGGAGGCAGGAAGAGGTCAGGGGTGACGGCTTGGCTTCTGGAACCATATGATCCTAACGGCAAGCCCCTTTGCCATCATGCAGGGGCCCTCCCCTCTGTGCTTTCGTTTCTCCTCCTGTAAAATTGAGATGAAACTGATATATGCATCGTGTTAAAGGGGTGAATGTGTGTGACAGCATGCCCTGTGTCTGGTATTCAGTTAATGGAAGCTGTCATTTCCTGTCATTTGTCCTATTACATCAGGTAATAAATTCCTAGGTTGCAAACTCTGTTGTAATGGGAATCTTACTTGTTATTTTTATCTTTATTATTTTTTAAAGTTTATTTATTTTGAGAGAGACAGAGAGAGAGTGAGCACATGCACGAGTTGGGGGGGGGGGGACATTGAGAGAGGGAGAGAGAGAACTCCCAGCAGGCTCTACGCTGTCTGTGCAGAGCCCAATGCAGGGCTTGAACCCGCGAACTGTGAGATCATGACCTGAGCCAAAACCAAAAGTCTGATGCTTAACTGACTGAGCTCCCCAGGTGCCCCTATTTTTATTTTTAAAAATTACACACACACACACACACACACACACACACACACACACAGAGTGTGTGTGAGTGGGGGAAAGGGGCAGAGTGAGAGAAAGAATCTTAAGCAGGCTCCATGCTCGGTACAGAGCCTGATGTGGGGCTCAGTCCCACGAACTGTGACATCATGACCTGAGCCGAAATCAAGAGTCAGACGCTCAACTGACTGAGGTACCCAGGCGTCCCAGGAATCTTATTTTTTAAAAAATTCGCTTCATCTCTAGGTCCCAGCCCTGTACTTGGCACACGGTAAAGTAAGACAGAAGTTTGTCATATGAATCATCTTTTTTAAAAAATCAAATCCTGTTTGACTCAGTACTTATCACCTCCTGAATGGATGTCCTGAATTCAACCTATTCTCCATTTGACCTATTCTCTACTGATTTGTTTGCAACCCATTGTCACTGAGTGCCCACTGGGGGCCAGGACCTGGGGCACTGGTGTTAAAGCAGGGAACAAGACAAGGGGCCCACTTTTTGGGGCTCAGATTCTAGTAAGACAAATACAAGTGATAAACTAATGAATATATACTCTAATAGCAGGAAGGGGAGAGAACTCCCAGGCACATAAAGCAAGGTGAAGAATAGGAAGTGAGTATCTCTATAGATTGGGTTCAATGCCATTTAAAATCCTGCAGTCTTGGGGCACCTGAGTGGCTCAGTCTGTTAAGCGTCCGACTTCGGCTCAGGTCATGATCTCACAGTTCGTGAGTTCGAGTCCCATGTCAGGCTCTGTGCTGACAGCTCACAGCCTGGAACCTGCTTTGGATTCTGTGACTCCCTCTCTCTTAGCCCCTTCCCTGCTTCCACTTTGTCTCTCTCTCTCTCTCTCTCAAAAATAAATAAACATTAAAAAAAACAAATAAAATCCTGCAGTTGATTTTCTTATCAGTATTCACACCACATCAGTTATCAAAACTTTCTGTGACTCCCAATTGCTTTTGAGAAATGTGTTGCATGAATCTGGAACCTCGATGTAGCCTCTACTGATTTCGCTTTGCTTCAGTGCTGCTGGTCTTTGAAGTCTTAAAAAAAAAAAAAATCCGTCTCCATGCTGCCTGCCTCAGGGCCTTTGTGCATGCTACTTTGCTCTCGCAAGCATTCCTTTCTCTCCCTTGACCACCCAACACCTGTTCATCTAGTACTTCCTGAAGGCGGTCTTCTTTGACCTCCATCGGAAGACTAGATCAGCTTCTGTGACACATTCTCCAGGGTTTTGTTCTTCCTGGAAAACACTTCTTACACTTGCAAATAACATATCGAGTACTTGATTTAATGCCTACCCCCCTCTGATAGTTTTATAAGCCTCCAAGAGCAGACTTCTTGGCTTCTGTACCGGTGTCCTCAGCCCTTAGGTGTCAGCATAAATGTTCAATATTAAGTCAATAACTATCATTACGTGTTGTAAATATTCGGAGGCAAGACTGGCATCCACCTTCGCCCTTGCTTGCCTGCACCCACTTCCTCTCCTCTGTACCCGCACACGCAGATAACATACCGGCACATCAAGCGAGTGTTACAGGCAGGTTGGGGCTTAACAACCCAGACAGGGGAGAAATGGCTCCTGGCAGCCGGTGGGGAGAGATGAAGAGGGCTTTTGAGAAAGCTCCTGGGAGGGGTTGTGCTTGGAAGGCGCCTCTAGGAATTAGCCAACCTGGGCCTGTTGGGCTTCGATGAACTTGGGGCTCCGGTGGAGGGGAAGATAGAGTTAACCCTTTTCTGGTATGAAGTGTGGAAAGAGTCTAAACCGTGAGGACGAAGAGAGGCGTTTGTCCCAAGAAATGCCACTCTCTTACCTGAAGCCGAGAGCTGCAGAAGCTGCTGACCAAGCAGCGAGGATCCCGAGCTGGCTTCGGGCAGCGTCACGGTCACGTTTTCCAAACTGTTACAAAGCCTCCTTGGTGAAGAACTGACCTTTAAGTTTACATCTGAGTGACTCTGGCCGCAGCGTTTCTCATGATGAGAAGGTCTTAAGCCCTTGCTGTCCTGTTTCATGAGAGTTGAGGTTTCCTCTACCATTTCTTTTCTTTTTTTTTTTTTTTAATTTATTATTTATTTTTGGGACAGAGAGAGACAGAGCATGAACGGGGGAGGGGCAGAGAGAGAGGGAGACACAGAACCGGAAACAGGCTCCAGGCTCCGAGCCATCAGCCCAGAGCCTGACGCGGGGCTCGAACTCACGGACCGCGAGATCGTGACCTGGCTGAAGTCGGACGCTTAACCGACTGCGCCACCCAGGCGCCCCTCCTCTACCATTTCTTAATGAAATGCTTCAAAAATGACTTTTCAATCAGAAAGGGAAAGCCGATCGCTTCTCGTTCGGTGATTCTGCGTCCCCTGAGCCGGGAAGAGCCGAAAGGGATTGGAACATGACAAGGAAGAAGCTGGCTGACCAGCCCTGGGTGTGTTTGTACTCACTCTTCCCACTGAAAGGATGGCCTGGCCTCCCCGCTCCTCCTCTAGCCTCCAGCTTGCACTTGTGTTCTTTCCAGAGCCTTGAGAGACGCCCCACGCTGGTGACATCACTTTATGACTATCAGCATCCACCCATCTTCCAGGAAATAGCAGCAGAGTGAGGGTCGGGAAGAAAAATGTCCGAAAGGTCTGCATACTGAATGTCCAAGAAGCTCATAAGTATTTTTAGATGATTCCCCAATCATGGGCTATTTGACCTTCTGGATGTGTGGTCACTGTTTGCACGTAAAAGGGAACCAGCATAAGAGCATCCAGTGCTTAAAATACTCCCTTTGTCCGTGCAAAATCATCTAAGGTATTATTTTGACCAAAAAAAAAAAAAAAAAAAAAACCTCTCATTCTTCTTTAGATTTTGTTAAAGTGAGAATAAAGGTGTTTGTTTTTTGACTTCTTTCCTTTTTCCTCTGAGTCTGTTCCCGATTAACCTCATAAGCACTTCATAAATCTTGCACCTGGGTAATATAACACTGCACAGTGCTTTTTAACCAGAACATTTTGTTTTTTGGGTGGATCTGGCACTGAACTGCAGAAAGGGGCAGCGTTGGGGAACGTAGAAAGCGCTGAGCCCTGGCTGGGGCAAAGCCTGCCAGGACCGGCTGGAATTTCTGGAGCGTTACCAGTGAGTTCTCTGTCGCAGAGTGGGGCTTCAAAGCCACACCAAGTTACTTCCCATTCCGATTTCTTGCTTTTCTAAATTTTCTGCGTCCGCTGCAATAAAACTTTATTTCTTGAGATTTTTTTTTCCTTCCCCCAAACAGAGCTGTCTTTTATTTCCTCCCGCACTCCTTCCTCTGTGCTTCTACACATACCAAGAAATTTAATTGTGACTTTAAGTTTGCTAGGTGGTATCTAACCAATGCTTGATTTATTGGGAATAGGGGAAATTTGCTACTTATAACCTGCCTTGTCCTAAAAGGAATATGTTGTATATTACCACATATTGCACACACAAAGTAGTGAATAAAATGAAATCATAAAAGGCTGTAAACACAGAAATTCAGGATCAGGGAAAATAGCAAATATTAAATCAAGAACATATTAAAGAAGTATATGTAGAAAGCATGTTGCCAAGCTCAGCTACAATGGTGTTTTATATTTGGCCCTGAGCTTCCTGGCAGCCAAAGAAAAAAAGGCTCATTCTAAGAAAACCCAGAGTATTGTCAGTCCACAGGAGATGCACAGCATTTCATAAACCTTAATTTGGGAAGGCATCTCACGTAAGGGAATGGGGGCGATCGACGAATTAAAGTAACAAACAGGGTGGTGATTTTCGTGGGATTATACCTGGTAGCATCATTCAAGAAAAGCTAAGGCCACAACACGAATGTGCTCAGTGAGGGGTTTCCATAAAGGTAGCATGGTCTGAGAATAAGGCGTACACACAGAGGGAATAATTAGGAGAATCTGCTATGTAGCATGGGTATGTGGAGAAATGAATGTCATGTCACTTTTAGAGAGATTGTCCCTTGTGGTGGCCAACAAGAGGCATAATAAAAACCATCTGTCTAGATTGGGGACTATGTGGATGGACTGGCTGAGTTCTCACCTGGGAACACTGAGCTTACGTGTGATTCATGGGGACACATTTGACCTCTTGCGTAGATTAATGGTTTAGTTGACAGGGACTGCTTAATTTCAGAGTTGCATTATGGGGGTTTCTCAGCCCAAGTTCTGCCTGTCTGGCTATGACTGAGACTTTGCCTCTCAGACGGGCCCAGAGCTTTTAACATGCCTCGGACAGAACATTAAACACCTTGTCATGCCTCAGTCCACTTAATCATTACTAATGATGATAATAAAAATGATGACAGTATTCGAGGCAGAGGCGGACAAAGGCAGGGTGGTTACTCACAGAGTTGAGCAAGGTGTCAGGGCAAGAAAGCCCAGGCTGGAGAGGGAGACTCGATTCGTGCCCCAGCCCAGACGTGATTTGTAAGCTAGGTAATTCTTTCCTGGCTTCAGTTGTCCTAGGTCGTAAGGGAGGCTATCGTAGGACTTCTCAAAGTCCCCTCAGGCCAGCAGCATCAACATGAATTTGACCTGGGAACCAATTACAGATGTGGGTTTGAGAATGTGGCACAGCTGATGGGATGCGGTTTCCAAGTCAGCTGGTCCCCTCTCCCTCTCTCTCTCTAGTCTCTTTTTCCAATTTCTCAGAACCCAACCATGAGACAAGCCTGGACTGACCTGCCAGAGGATGAAAATCCACACAGAGGAGAGCGGAGCCATTTCTCCAGAGGCTGTCCTAGACCCGCCAGCCCCCAAGCAATCTGCTAGCTTCCCAAGAGGAATAAGTGAGCTCAGGTGTCATTAGGTGGGCCTGGCCCATCCAGAAGATACACTAAGCCAACCTACAGACTTGTGAGTGGACGCAAATGGGTATTGCTTTAAGCCACTGGGCTTTGTGGCTTTTTGTTATATAGAACTACCAAGGCAATAGTGGTTCAAAATCAAAATTTTGTAATTCTGCAATTCTAAAGGTCTTCGCTTTCATCTCTTATTAGCAATCCTGAATTCACAGGTAGCAGATTCAGGTGTGAACGTAACCGTTGCTTTATTTTTTCTGGACTGAATTGATTTCCTCTTCCGAGCCCCTGTTCCATCATGAGGCGGGCAATTAGTTACTTAATTTTTGGTTGATTCCAGGCAATCTAGGCCAACACATTTATGGCAGATGTTACTTCTTACCACTACTCCACTTCTCTCCTTCTGAGTGAACAGGAGGACAGCACCTCCCCACCTCCTTGAAGGTAGGTGTGACCAGAGGACTGTTTTTGGCCAATGAAATGGGAGCAGGAACCGGTCACTTCTGGGAAGAAGCATTTAGGAGTTTCTGTGCAGTTGTCCGTGTTCTTTCTTTCTCTTCCTTCAACCGTGGAGGGATAGGTTGTTACATAAATGCCACAAAACTGAAGTACCTTGAATGCCAGGTTACCACATGGGGGTCTTCTGCCTCAGGGGGTTGCCTGGATGTGTACTTGGTTTTTCATGAGCAGGAAAGAAACTTTTGTTTCTTAATTTTCTCACAGTTATGGAGGCTGGAAGTCCAAGATCAAGAGGCCTCCAGGTTCGGTTTCTTCTGAGGCCTCTCCCCGCTTGGTGTGCAGATGGCCGCCTTCTCCCTGTGGTCCGACATGGTCTTTTCTCTATTCATGTGTCCCCAGTGTCTCTCTGTGTGTCCAAATTTTTTTTTTTTTTTTTTTTAATAAAGAAAGCGATGGTTTTGGATTAGGGCCCACCCAACTTGATCACTTAAGCCCCATTTTAACTTAATCACTACTTTAAAGAACCCTATTTCCAATATAGTCACATTCTGAGGGGCTGGGCATTAGACTTTGACATATGAATGTGACCGCATAAATCCTGGAAATGTACATTCTTTTTTTTTTTTTAAAATTTTTTTTTTAACCTTTATTTATTTTTGAGACAGAGAGAGACAGAGCATGAATGGGGGAGGGTCAGAGAGAGAGGGAGACACAGAATCTGAAACAGGCTCCAGGCTCTGAGCCGTCAGCACAGAGCCCGACGCGGGGCTTGAACTCACAAACCGCGAGATCATGACCTGAGCCGAAGTCGGACGCTTAACCCACTGAGCCACCCAGGCGCCCCGGAAATGTACATTCTAAAGGCACTTAAGTAGGACTAGAGAGTCAGTGGATGGTTGGGGTGGGGTCAGCGCGTTGACTTTACGGTCCACTGATGGAGTGTTTAGTGTTGTGTGGTCCATACATATTACTCCCACTTTGCTTGTCCTGACCCAGACAGCTGGTTCATCCTGCTCTGTTGGCTATATCTGCATCATTCCTGGCCCTACGGAGGAAAAGCAAACCATCCTGGGCACACCGGCGTGAAGAAGCAGAATGAGAGCCTTCCCAGGCCCATCTGATTGGGGATTTGCCTAGTCATTTTTCCACTGCTTTCACACCAACTGAACTCTCTCCACAAACCTTAAACCCTTCGGATTTCACCCAGGGATCAAAGCCCGGCCCCCTCTCCTTTTGGATCCCTCAAAGTTCTCTAGGGTTTCTATCATTTCCCTCCATTTGGGGGCTATTCTGGGATCTGTATGTGGGCCTGGGATTTGAGGCTCCTTTCTAGAGACCTACGGTTTCACAAGCATCTAAATCTGTTTGCCCTGGCTCTGTCTCCTCCACCTCTTCTTGGGTGGGGAAAACTTGCATTACCTAACCATATATTCTTTAGTAATTTTTTAAAAAACTTTCTTTCTTTTCTGGACCTCGACACTTTGCCCTTCAGATCCTCTACTATAAACCTAGCTGGGGGCAAGATCTGCCCATCTCCATGCGTATCTCAAGATATGCCAAGTTAAATCTTTTTACTTATAAAAAGACTAAACTTTGAATGGAGAAAAGCCATGAGATGGGAATAAACTGCCAGGAATTAAACACACCTCACTCAGCATGTCAAAATACTTACCCCTGCCTCAGAATAAATAAGTTTGCCCTAGTAAGATTTCTTCATCTCAACACCAAGAAATAAGTCTAAATTCCACTTCGAAGGAATTCAGCTTTCACAGTGAGAAGGCGACACCTTTGACTTCGAAGGCAAGTTCAGGGTCCAGAAAAAAGGGGAAAGTGACTTGATTTTAGCTGACCATTGAGAAAACTAAAGTAGTTCATTTGGATGCAGTGTTTGAAATGTAGTGCAGAAAGTCAAATATCTCAATATAAGAGCAACACTGATAGTGCACAAATATTATGAATGCTTCCAAGCAAAGTAAGAACATTCTGAGTGCAGAAATGAATTTGTGATCGATATAAAGAAGAAGGATGAATAGAGAATGATCTATAGCATTGGTCTGAAACATTGTAAAAATGTATCTGAATACCGGTTTTCCCCAATTTCGTTCGCTGTGAATCACTGCATGAAAGATGTGTCCAAGTGAATGAGAGCCTAGGAATCCTTTAAAAATAAAAAGTTTAACTCTCTAGGAGAGTTTTCTCCTTAGGGTCAGCTGGGTCCTATATGTTGAAATTAGGATGCTTAACACCCGGATTCTCATTTTCCCTCGTGAAACCTCACTCTCCATTGTCATTTAGTCCACCCCTCTGGTCCTTCGTGTTTTCTTGACCGCTCCAATCTTTTCAGGAGGGATGGATTTCTTGATGCGTTCAGTTTATTGCTAAGCCACCGAATAAGAAAGCATTCACAGTATGCTTTGTTAATCTATTCATTGGTTTAGTGTAGGGCTCAGCAAACATTTTCTACAAAGGGCCAGATAGTAAATATTTTTTGGCTTTGAAGGTTGCTCTGTCTCTGTTGCCATGACTCAGCTCTGCCAGCATAGAGAGAAAGCAGCTCTAGGCAGTAAGTAAGTGAGCGGTCGTGGTTGTGTTCCAATAAAACTTTATTTACAAGAAGAATAGGCAGTGAGCTGGATTTGGGTCTCAGCCTGTCATTTGTGATTCCTGGTCTACTGACCTCTTGGTCATCATTGGGTGTGGGGGTAGTGGAACTCTCCTAATAATGGGAAAATGTCATTTTCTGGTGAGTTCTCATTTCCATCCTCATTTAAAATTTTTTTTTAATTTTTAAAAAACTTTATTTTTGAGAGAGAGAGGCAGTGTGTGAGCAGGGAAGGAGTAGAGAGAGAGACACACACAGAATGCAAAGCAGGCTCCAGGCTCTGAGCTGTCAGCACAGAGCCTGACGCGGGACTCGAACTCACGAACTGTGAGATCATGACCTGAGCTGAAGTGGGACGCTCAACCCACTGAGCCACCCAGGCACCCCTACATCCTCATTTTAAATTTCTAAATGCTCCGTCTTTCTTCTTTCCTCCTGTGGTTCAGGGACCTGTATGTTGAAAGAGCAGCTGGCGTGAGATGAGCAGGTGAATTCTATTTTGGATTATTCTGGTAGTTCAGTAGAAAGCATCACCTAGATTGATGTGTGTATGTGTGGGGTGGGGGTGAGGGTGGGGGTGGGAGCAAAGCACCTACTTGCTGTGAAACAGAATGAGGTAACATTTCTTGTAAAGAAGAGCTGGGCTGCAGGCTTGCTGGGTTCTTGCTTGTTTTCAGCCTCATTTTCTTCTGTTCATGGTCCCTGGAAGCTCCTCAAATGTGGCCCGTTCTCTCCAGAATGTGTATCCTGTGAAAAGGCTAAACGATACCTAACACGAGCCAACCTAACACGACCAAGGGCATTTTCTTTTACCAGAGGCTTTCCAAATATTTTCATATTTATTTTCTTCTGATTATAATACCTATATTTGTTTCTTATCAAAATTTGGCAACTACTGGAAAAGTATGTTTGACAAACTACCATTTATTGAGTCTCTTTTATTCAGCGCCGTGCAAGTCATTTTATGTGGGTGTGTGTGTGTGTGTGCATGCATGTGCATTTATTTACATCTCTCTCTCTCTCACACACACACACACACACACACACCCACACACACACACACACGCAATCCTAAAGACTCATGACAAATTGTCGAGGTAGCTAGTTTCAGGGAGAAAAAATTTGAGGCCATTGCCCAAAGTATATTGGAGGTGGAATTCAAACATAGTTGTCTGATTGCAAAACTCCCATTTGAGTTTCCCAGGGTACTACACTACCTTTAAGAAGACAGAAACAATAATCACCTGCAGTCTCCCTCAGGGAAAACCGGGGTTACTTTTTTGCTGTTTTTCCCTCCCCGCCAAGGTTTTCTGTGTTTCCTTCTATTTTTTAAAGCTTGGTTGAGACCATGCTGCAAAGTATAATTTTATTTCCTTGTTGTTTTTCACTCTACATGATTATTTGTCATTTGTTGGTTGGTGACCCTCCTGGGAGCTTGCCTGGTATCGTCTGAGACTGGCCTTTGTATTCCGAGGCCCTGGAGAGACCGAAAAAAGAGGCAGGCAACTCCAGGCTGATAGGTGGCAGTTTTAACCAGCAGAGGGAACTTTTACACATGAGGCGTGTGTTAGGCGAGACAAATGGTAGCAAGACAAATGGATCGTTGCACCTGCCAGCCAAATCTAAAAAGTTTATAAAGAGGCCCTGACTGGGCTCAGTCACGTATACTGTGCCTGTGTTCTCAATATCACATCACGATCTCATGGTTACGTCCTTGGAGCAGACCCTGGGAGCAGGGATGGCAAGCAGAACCCGTATTCCAAGGACAGGGGAGGGGCCGAGGAGCCCCCGAGTTCCCTGGGACCAGCGCACGGGTCACCCGGTGGTCACGACTTTTTGATGACCTTCCCCGACCCATTCCCAAACCTCTTTGTGAGTATCCCTTTCATGGTGTGTA
Source organism: Panthera uncia (assembly GCF_023721935.1). Lineage (NCBI taxonomy): Eukaryota > Metazoa > Chordata > Mammalia > Carnivora > Felidae > Panthera > Panthera uncia. The sequence continues at coordinate 9,583,093 of NW_026057578.1, read as the reverse complement.
CTATTTTGTTTTTCATTTTGTATATTGCAATTTCTTTCACCAACTCCCCTCTGTCGAACATTTCAGTTATTATTGCTAGCCTTTCACTGTTTTAAACAAAGAGGTAATGGACGCCTTTGAGTGTGAAACATGTGAAACTTCAAAACTCTGAAAAGTTTTCAAGAAACCTACAAATACTGTTCTGTAAAAGGGGCAGCTGAGGTCAGTGAGACAGACACTTGCTTTGGGGGCACCCCAAAGTCTTAGTCATTGAGAAAAAAATACTATTTCGGTGCAACATTTAGAAACGGAATCTAAATGAATGCCCGAAGTCCAAATCCATGATGAACAAAATGGCAACATTTTCAATAAAGGCAGGGTCAGTACGACAGATTTTTCCTTTAGTCTTTGGCTCCAATATGGCTCGGCACATGGTCTGTTACTGCTCCAGTCCTGGCTGAGGTGGCATAATTGGCATTTGGAAGGAGGTACCTGGAACCAACTTTATTCCTATTATTGTGCTCTCCGGGAAGCTATCTGTTAGGTGTTTTCTCCCGAGAAGGGGTGCAGGGTGGTGGGTTTTCGCAAGGGTGCTGGCGAAGGCTGCCTGATTTCAACCCCCAACTGTGCCACTTACGTCACCAGCTTGGCCAGAATACTTCCGCTCTCTGGACCTTGCTCTCCTGATGTTCTCCATGGTGATGATGATGACCCTTCATGCCTTCCATTGCTGGGAGGACTTAGTGAGTTACGAGTGGGCCCCTTCTCACGGCCAGTGCTTAGCTTGTGATAAAGAGTCAAGAAATGCAAGTCCTTCTACAGCCAAGGTGTAAGCCTGTGCCCCCAGGCTGAAGGTAGCCCACAGGTCTGCTTGCTTCCTTCCATGGGGCGTTGTTAGATTAAAACAAGAAATTAGTTGCCAGAATTGTAAAATCACCAGGTTGCACGTTAAAAAAAAAAAAAATCCTACAAAAATCAGAAGATCTGACAACCTGCTTGGTGGTCACATTTGGCCACATCTGCCAACCAGATTTCTTTAGATGAAATGAATTCTCCCCAGTTCACCCCAGACCATGGCTGTCAGATTTTGAAAATAAAAATACAGAACACTGGTTACATTTGAGTATCAGATAACTGAATAATTTTTTAGTGTAAGTATATCCCACGCGATATTTGAGACATATTTACACTAAAAAACTTACTACTTAAAGATTTCTCCTGAAATATTAACAATGCTTCGTTTGCCTGAAATTCAAATGTAGCTGGGCATCCTGTGTTTTATCTGGCAAGCCCTCCCTGCCCCCCACACCAGTTTTACTGGTCTGTCATCCGACTTGACTTCTGTGGTCAGCGGTTCGGACCAGGCATGACTCTAGGCTATAGAGCTAAAATTCCAGGCAGAGGTAATCTCTGAGAAGCTGCGCGGAAGTGTGGTCACTGAAGTGCTTTTTAGCTGTTTAATGAACTTTCTTCAAGCTTGGGGGCCTTCGCTGCCTAGGTGTGGTGGAACAGGTGCAAGGAGTAAATAAAATCATCTAACGCTGTCTCAGCACCGCTGGGCGAGTCCCCTGGGCAGGTGCTTATGTGTGTGAGCGAAGTGAGATGAACCCCCAGCACTCGGTGAGCCTTTGTCTTTCTCTCGCCGTCGCTGGAGTGTTTTCAGATAGAGAACCAGGTCTGACAACATCCCTGTGGAAACAGCAGCCATTTTTTTAGGACCAGGACATGAAGGGTGGTGATGTTTTCCTTACATCAGGTTGCGAGACCTTGCCAAGGATCTCTACTTATGTCTCTGTTTGATGGAAGAGAGAGGTAGGTACCCCTAACAGGACTGCTCTGCACACGGACTGAAGATTCTATTCTCTCTCTGGCTTCCAGCAAGGGGAAACATGCAAGCCTGAGCAGGAGAGCAGAGATTAGCTAGAACAGGTGTCTCAACCTTGGCACCATTGGCCTTGGGGTTGGATATTTTTTTGGCATCGGGGGCTGCCCTGAACAATGAAGGATGTTCAGCAGCATCTCTGACCCTCACCTCCTAGATCCCAGTCCCTCCCACTCCCCACCCACCCCAGTGTGACAACCAAAAACATGTGCCCATATTTCTAAATGTCACCTGGGAGACAGATTCTCACCTAGTAGAGAACCGCTGTACTGGAAATATCACCATGAGGCTAAATTAGGGCACAGATGCCTCCAAGACCAGGGAGTAACCTCACTGTGAGAGCCAAGTTTAAGGTCATGGGGGTGGGTGGGCACCTAGAGCTGAAGTTCAGTGATGAAGGTTGTTGGCCAAGTTAACCTCTTCTGCGGGCAGAATTTGGGCTAAGAGGATCTAGTCTGTAACAATCCAAATGGACAAATTAGCTTAGTTACTGTTTGGTTTATGGTACTAGTGATTATGTATTTCACCTCTGTGTGTTTACTGCTCCTTGGATACCTCTCTCATTCTCTCTTCAGCCCTAATCTCTCACCCCCACAAGTGCCCTGTAGACCACTGCTTCTCAGCCAAGGTGACCCCCCACCCCTGGCAACGTTTAGCAACGTCTGGAGACATGTGTGGTTGCCACAACTGAAGCACGCATGATGGGTAGAAGCCAGAGATGCCACTGAACATCCTGCAATGTGCAGCACAGCCCCCCACAACAAAGAATCTTCTGGTCCCCAATGTTCACACTCCGGAGGCGGAGAAACCTGGCCATAGTAGGAGTGAATATATACACTCGCCTAAACAGTCCAGGAGAGCCTTCCCTACGCAGCCCAGGCACCTGGGGGTTCATGGGACTCGTCTTAAATTCACATCTGGGCATGGGTCAGTATTCAGACTCTATGGAGGGACATTTTCTTTCCTTCCCATGTTGCACTCGTGCCCAGAAATAGCAAGACCAGCAATACTGTGAGGATATAGGTTCTTATGGAACCGTTCCCTTCTTTCTTTGGGGGTTTGGGTACTTTACAGAAGCTCACCTGGGTCTCAGATTCGTACCTGATCCTAATCTCTGATGAACACCATCAGATAAAGAGATTCTCCTAGCACGTTGAGGACAGACAGTGCAGAAGTTTAACAGGTCTGGTGAGGAGAGAAGACTACCGGCGGCTCGGGGAGAAAAACAGACCAACTCAGTTTCCATACACAGCCTTTTATCACCTCAACATCATTACCAAAACACCATTTCCACTATTTACGTGGTTGCAAAAGGGAACAGCTTTGACTACCCATGTTTGATCGCGTTCCTGATACACCCCTCCCCCAGCACCTCGTGCCTTCTGTTCCCTTTGAAATATTATTTGGTTTCATCTTTTTTTTTTTTTTTTTTTTTTCCTGCTGGGACTCTGTGTTTCTCTCTCTCTCTCTCTTTGTGCGTGTGTGTGACCACAATTGTAGTTTCAGTAAATAAAACGGCTGCTTGATAACGTGGAACGGCCCGGCGCTTAACTCTGCCCTTGGAGATCCTTTACATCAAACCAGCGATCAAAAAGTGGTAGAGATAAAATTTGTCATCAGGGATTTCCTACAAAAGAATTACAGTGGAGAAATGGCCTGATCGATACTATGGATTTTCACTGCAGGGGCTGGTGGTCCAATTGCTGTGAGACACTCACACAGATAAAAGGGCATGGCCACCACTCTGTCACAGACTGCTGACTCAGCAAAAGCTTGGCAGGTATTTATAGGCCGGAGTGATACAGAATTATCACCTTGCAGTGCCCGGCGCGTGTTCCTTCTGAGATTGCCTTCCTTTATGGGATTGCTAAATGCAGGTGAATGGAAAAATGATGGCTAACAGCTGTCAAAATGCAACAGAATGAAGTACTTAAATCTTTTTTTATCCATTAAAAGGGTAACAACCATACATATATCATGGCACAGACGTTGTAATGATATTTGGGGGCTGGTAAACGAGGGGGTAATAAACAATGCATGTTCTGATCAGAAGAGCAGAGGAAATAGACTTGGGGGTTGGGGGGGTGGGGAAGGCCGGGCTTCCCTGAAGCCTTATAATTACTTTAATGGTTGAACATTATCTAACAGAAGGAAAACAGAATTACATTTGCGTCCTAATCTTTGGGAGACCCGCTTTCCCCTTAGTTGGCATTTTGAAGGCATGGAACTATTCCCTAAAACACTTAACCAGGCTCACTGCGTTCTGAAATTACTGAATTTCGTGTATCCTAGGTTAATTAGAGCATGCGCAAGACCAGTGATTTATTGTTAAGATTCTCCAGGTGTAAGGCCCGGGGTCCGGTGAGAACTTCCCCTTGTGTGTTTCCAACCTCTGTGCTCTGGCTGAATTTCAGATGTGCCGGGGGGCGAAATTTTGGAGGCGGAGGAGCGCGGACGTAGCTTCTCTCCCACGGAGTGTGGTTATTCCCGGAGGAGAAGTCCTATCAGCCGGTCGCCGGAGCTCCGGAGTTCCTTAGCCATTACTTACATAAGGTAGGTAATTGCCCTGATTCCCAGTTAATGTTTCCTCGAGGAACTCCTCTGGAAAAATCTTACTAGCCCCTAAAACATCCATCTTGTATTCGTCTTATTTTTTAGTTAGTGGGAATCAACTTCCAGAAAGATTTGAAATACCTCTTATGGTTCCCCTGTAGAATCATGGCTTGTTTGAAAATATGCTGCATTGTGCCTTATACATCCCTTTCCCTAAAATATTTTACTCAGTTTTCAGTGAACTGTTTTTGGTACGCTTGAACATTGAAAGAAGAATCTTTTCCTTATTCTCAATATTTAAAAAGTATTGCAAGGCAAAAAGGGAAAAAGTATATATATAGGACGTCATCAATGAGCAGGCCTCTTGACAGTAATGAATACTCCATTTCTTGAACACCTGCGGTGAGTTAGGCCTCATGCGGGGTGTTGAAGAAACGCAGTGAATGAAAACAGGCTTTCAAGTTAGGGAGTTTACGGAGAGGAGGACAAGGGGAGATATTTATTGAACAACTACTTTGTGCCAGGCCCCTGGCGTATGTTATAATGAAACAGCAAACAGCTACAAAATGCCAGACGGACTCGTAAGTGTTCTGTCGACTTGTCTGCTCCTCATCACAGCTCTGGGAGGCAGTGTTACTACCACGCCCGCTTCACAGGTGGAGAAACTGAGGCGTCAGAGTGGTTGAGTAATTTGGCCAAGGTCACGTGGCCAGGAAGTGGGGGAGCTGGAATATAACACAGGCTGTCTGACTCAAAGGTTCAGACTCCCAGGGTTCCCAGGTGGCTCAGTTGGCTGGGCATCCGACTTCCGCAGGGGTCATGATCTCACGGCTCGTGAGTTCAAGCTTGCCATCCGGCTCTGTGCTGTCAGGGCAGAGCCTGCTTTGGGGCTTCTTCCTCCCGCCCTCTGCCCCCTGCCCCTTCCTGTTTGCGCTCTCTCTCTTAGAAATAAATAAATCTTAAAAAAAAAAAAAAAAAAGGTTCAGAGGCCCTACTGCAGAGCTACCCAGCTTCTCCCTGCCTGGAAACTTTCTCCTTTTATCCTTACGAAGGTCCCACGAAGTAGGCGTTCCTACTGAGTGACTTGAGAAAATCTCACAGGCTCACGAAAAGTGAGTGTTTTGCCCGGCCAGCTACTTGCAGAGCTGGGATCTGAACCCAGGCACACCTGCCTTGACATTCCCTGCCGGTTGACTGTGTGTCATTTACAGAGGACCCACCAAGCCAGCAAGGCTCTGCAGCTTGTAACTTCAAAAAACAAGTCAGGGAGTGCAAGCCATAACCTGAAGTCCGGGGAAAAGAATTTAATTTCAGGAAGCATGCCACTGCCTGGAAGGAACATTAACAAGACTTTTGTACCCAGATCGTCCCTGGCCAGCGTCGGGTAGGACTCAGAAATGTAACCGGCACCTTCCGGAACTGTCCGTGGGGAAATCATCTTTGTGCCTGTTTGAACTGCCTTATACTGGTGGAAATCATTGCTACTATCATCACAGGATTGTTGTATGGGAGTTTACTGTCACTGGCAATAAACATAGATGAAGGGGGGGGGGGGAATAAGAAAACAAAAGGGAAAAATAGAAGCAAAAAATGCACCAGAGTGAAAAAAATATCCATAAACGCGTTGTTTTTTTGTCTCTCTAGTTGCTCTGATGTGCACAAAGGAAATAGATGGAATAAAATCACATCTCAGGAACACCAACATAAATCCCCCCTTGCTTTGACAAGTACGTAATTTTCTTCAGAGATGCTCTTCACGTCTGGAGAGTTATGAGCCAATTTCATTCCCATCTGACAAATTTACAAAGAAACATTAGAGAAAAGGGATTAGGAAAGCGAGAAATCTTTATAGACTTTTTCCTCGGGCTGTATTTCCCTTCCATCTTTTGGCTCTTCCTTGAGGACCATGCATGAGCGACTCACACAGGACGGCCCCCATAACTGAGAGCTCAGCTGAGGCACAAAATGAGACATGTGCTTTCAATTAGCAAATGGTATTTACACGATTGGGGGGGTGGGAGGCGGGACGGGGGGGCGAGAAGAGCGTTATTGACAAATATTTAGATGAAGTCTCTAAAGTATCGTTCAAAGTGGTATTTGTGAAATTTGACTTTTTTGTGAGAAATACAGGGAGAGAGAGAGAGAGAGAGAGAGAGACAGAAGAAGGGAGGGAGGGAAAACTGAGTGGTCTAAGGGGGTTTATACTGGAGATAAGCATTCCAGAATAACAATAAAGGATTGATTATCACAAAGCATACATTTTTTCCCCCCTCCTGGTAGGAGCATAGGTTCTAAGAGGAACGTGGAGCTTTTTTGACCTTTAAAAAAAAATCTCCATTGCCAATTTCATTATACAGTGTTTAGAGTGACCGGCTGTGTAGTTTGCCCAGAACTGTCCTGGTTTCTGAACTGAAAATCACGGGTCGTGGGAACCCTTGCTTCCCAGGCGAACTACGAGGGTCAGTCGGTCACCCCGTACTTGATGCCGGTGGTTCCCGCCCAAGTTGCGTGAGTTTTTGGCCGTTGTTAATTCTCTTCAATACTTGCAACCTTGGATTGTTCACTTTTTGGCTTTATTAACTAGCAGAGTTGCTGCGCGTGCTGTGCCGCACACACACTTAAATGCATATCCGTATGTATTTTGGTCAGTTTGAGATTCTAGCAAGAATCTTCGATTAAGGTCACCGTGAGGGCTTAGAATTTTGATGGAAAAATCATACTAGTGCTCAGAAGTTCAGGAAATGTATTCCTTTCCTGGAGTTGAGATTAAACATAATATAATGCAGATGCTGTTGGATGCAGAGCCCAGATGACAAATGTTTTATAACAGGGACTTAGGGAACGGAGTAAAGTAAGAGATACATCGCTTCCAAGGCCTTCGTTGAGAGCCGCAAAGCACTCATAATACTGGATGTATAATTTGGCAGGAGGAAGGTGAGATATTTGTGTGTGTATTGGCATTGTATATTTTTCAGAGGGTCCAATCGGATTTATGGTGGTCTTGTTGATAATTCATTCACCTTACAAGAGAGTGAAATGGAACCTCGTTTGTGTAACTAATTTCAGCTTTCTGTTCCAAAGCGTGCCCACTGCTGCCACTATTCAAGTTGTTTGCATTCTTAAAAAAAAAAACAACACAAACCTCTATCTTTGGCAACGCTTACTGTTTTTCTTTTTTGAAAGTCACAAGAAAATCTCTATTGTTTACCTTCATGAGAAATGGCGATTTGTATTGATGGGAAGGAGGTGTTCCAAGCCTTCAAAGTGGAAGAGAGACAAACATTTCCTTCGCCTGCAAAAATCCTCAAAGGTCTTGCATTTGGGGGTTCAGTTCAGGATCCCCAACCCACACGTGGAAGTGTAATTTGGATTTGATCTCTCTTGAAACTCTTACAATAAAATGCTCCCTTTGGTCTGACGGCTGGACATGAAAAGTGGTGCTTCTCTGGACGAGGAGTCTTTGTGCCCAAACTCAGAGAGAGAAACAGTGACAAGGGGTGCCCATCGATAGAGAGTCCCAGAATGGAAGAACAGGGATGTCGTGAGGTGTCTGACCTGCCTGACCTCTGGAAAACCTGTCCCGCAGCAGGTGGGGGACATTCCATCCTCATAGAGCTGATGGAACTTGCAGATGGCTCTTCACTTAACAAGGGAGCTGAAGTACACCGTTGCCGAGAAATGAGATTGATCGTGATGAGAGAAATAAAAATTTAAAATATCCCCTGGTGGGGAAAATTTTTCTTTTTATTTCTGCATTTGAATCTTTTAAATACTGTAACTTTGGGGGGAAAGTTATTGAGACATAAAAGGAATATTTGAACTGCTTCGGAGTTTATGATAACCACAGTATAATACATTATCTTGAAAGCCTTTATAGTACGCAGTTACAAACTTCCAGGAAATCTATTAAAATGCAGCATTAATTAACATAAACTTTTTATAGTGTTACTAATATTCTGCAAACAACTAAGAGTTTAAAAGCCCTTTTTTACAGGCATTTCTTGCTGCCTATACACCATGATCAGAGTGAGTTATAGGGAACACTAACGGAAAGAAAGAAATGAATTTTCGCGGATTGTCCTGAACGGGATATTCACCTTCAGTATCTGCCTTGAATTTGCACAAGTGTAAAGACAAAACTTGCCAGTTTGCCTCGTACTTTCTATATGCTTAGGCACCTGATCATAGGCAACACGCTGATGTTTCACTCCCCATTCTTCCAAGTGATGGTAAATAGCATCTCTGAAACAACTTTCGAAGTGAAAGCAGCTCCTTGAACTCTGCGTGACTGAGTTTGGCCGTGTCCCCTCCCGCCACGTTGGCCATGTCGCTGTCTTACCGTGCTGCAGATTCCATTTAGACACTCAGGGATATGTCAAGCGGTCACAGACACCGAAGCGGTATTTTTATTTTTTTGACGTCTGCTTCCGGGTGGCGCTGGTAAATCTCCCAAACCTGAGTCGTGACCTTTTTTAGAGGGATGTTTTTCATTTCTGTTTTGAATCCCAGAGGGGAGGAGGCATTTCGACATCTGTGCCCAAAGGGCACAACTGTCTCCACGCAGGAGCGGAATGAAGATGAGCTGGCCCGGAATTATCCAGCCTTAATTACTCCCCAACTACCCATGCTTTGCTGCGTCCGCTCAGACACAGATGGGAGGGGAGGGTCCCTAGCTTGCCTCCTCTGCCAGTCCTCTGTAAATACTACAGCTACGATTCCAGCCAATTCCTTAGTTTCCTAAGGAATTCCATGATTCCAGTTATGATTCCTTCGTTTCCCAGGTCTTTGGTGTCATCTGGGTAAGACTGACGATGTTTCAATTTTAGTTATCTTCTTCGAACGACACGCTAGCTTTACTCTTTCAAAAAATTTTTTTTGTTTCTTCCAGGTTTCTTTCTTTGGGCTGTAGAATCCTTCAAAAGTGCCTTGCCGTATTTTGCTTTTCCCTCTTCCTTCACAGCCTGATTCTCAATCCATACGGGACTGAGATTCTAACCTGCCAATCATAAAAACGCATTGTTACGCACATGCATCGTTCTCTGTGTGTGTTTCCGCCATGAAGTCTCTCGCGTGTGGATCCAACGGATATTTATTAAGTGTGTATTACATGCCAGGTGTTACGGAAGTGCCGGTGAACGTGACTGATGAGCTTGTCTCCTCGTGGGGGCAGCCATCGCAAAGGGCGAGCAATGGAACGAATAACAGGGTGTGAAATCTGTCGAGGAAACACCCTGATGCTGTAATTGGGTGTCGCCGACGGGGCACTCGAGGCAGGGTGGCGAGAGACATCTTCTGCAAGGTGGTCCCATCATGGCTGCAACCTGAGTGATGAGAAGAAGCTTGTGACGCGCACACCCGGGGACCAGTGTTGCCGGCAAATGGAGCGCCAGGTGCACAGGTCACGTGGGAACTCCCCTGGCGTGTTTTAGCCAGAGCGCTCAGGCTAGTGTGGCTGGTTCCGGGTGAACAGAGATGTCAGAGAGGTGGGAGATACGCAGTGTCTGTGATGATAACAGCTTCCATTGATCAAGGTGGGCACTTAGAGTGCATTACCTCTATACCTTCAGGGAGAAGATTATTGTCACGTTTAACAGGTTCAGAGAGGTAATGTGACCCCTCCAGGGTCACACAGCTGATAAGTACCGGAGTTGGAATTCAAATGCAGATTCGTCTGATTCCAATATTTGTACACACACACACACACACACACACACACACACCATGTTGAGTACTTAACTCAATATGTGCTTGGCACTTTGTAAGAGTTGACGGTAAAAAAGCGGACAAAATAAAATTCTGACCCTCACCTCCACTAGAGGGAATCTGAAAAGAACTAACTGTAGTTTGTCAGATTGTGGAAAGTGCTGTGCAGTTGGACGAACCAGGGTAAAGACTGGAGGGGAATCCGTGGAGCTTGGGTTTCTCTCTTATGTAAGAATTTCAGAAAAGGCCTCAGTGGTAAGGGCGTCCCTGAGCCCAGATGTGAAGTGACAGCAAGCCAGTGGGCTCTCCAGGAAGAGCGGTCCAGGCAGAAGAGCAGCGAGGGGAGAAAACTCTGGAATGGGCATGTGTGCGGCATGTTGGAAGAAAAGCAAGGATATCGGGGTGCTAGATTCAAGTGAACGAAGGGGAGAACAGGAAACCTGGTGGGCCATTGCAAGGATGTAGGCTTTTACTCTGAGTGAGGCGGGAGTCATTGGAAAGTGTTGAAAAAAAGGAGGCCGTGGTAGCAATTGTTTTTTTTTTTTCTTTTCTTTTTTAAGTGTATTTACTAATTAAAAAAAAATTTTTTTTTTAACGTGTATTGATTTTTGAGACAGAGAGAGACAGAGCATGAACAGGGGTGGGTCAGAGAGAGAGAGGGAGACACAATATGAAACATGTATTTACTGATTTTGAGAGAGATAGAGAGCAAGGGGGGAAGGGCCAGAGAGAGGGAGAGACAGAATTGCAAGTAGGTTCCATGATGTCTGTGCAGAGCTGGATGAGGGACCCAAACTCATGAACCGTGATATCATGACCTGAGCTGAGATCAAGAGTCAGACGCTTAACCTACTGAGCCACCCAGGTGCCCCAACAATTTGGTTTTCACAGGATTCATCTGAAAACTGGGTAACATGTAGACCATTGAGGGGGGTGAGGCAGAAGTAGAAAATCAGGTCAGATATCGTGGTGGCTGGGAGTAGCACTGTGGCAGTGAAACGGTGAGAAGGGGGTAGACTTATGATATGTTTCAAAGTAGAGCGAACAGAATTTGCCGTTGATTGCGCGGTGAACCCTGAGAGAAAGAAGTCCTGGACGGCACCACGTTCCAAACAATGAGAAGGATGAAGTTGCCATTTACCGAAAGGGACAAAAATCACGGGGCATGGGCCTATTTTGGGGGGGGCAGGTAAAAGAATTTGGTATTCGCCCTCCCATCGTGTTCCACGTCTCTATTTATACCGTCACGGATACCTCTTGTTTTTGAGAAGTGGGTCAGCTGACGGGCAGACATTATTGGAGTAGAAGAGTGTCCACATTTCTCCTCTTTCTAAAAAAAAAAAAAAAAGTTGGGTTTAAGTCAAGTGGGAGGGGTGGGGCATATCGCTAAATTAGAAACATCAGAAACAAAATGACACATAAACCTACACCTGTCCAATGAACCCATTTCAAGGGCAGATTCTCCCCGAGACCTGCTGGTTTGGGAATCTGGTACTAGAGCTGGGAAGAGTTGGGCGTATCAAAGGGAAGTTTTGTTTTGTTTTGTTTTGTTTGGCTTCTAAAAACATATCTGTAGAGGGGCGCCTGGGTGGCTCAGTCGGTTGAGCGTCCGGCTTCAGCGCAGGTCATGGTCTCACAGTTCGTGGGTTCGAGCCCCACGTGGGGCTCTGTGCTGATGCCTCCGAGCCTGGAGCCTGTTTCCGATTCTGTGTCTCCTTCTCCCTGCCCCTCCCCTGCTCATGCTCTGTCTCTCTCTCTCCTTCAAAAATAAATAAAAACATTTAAAAAAATTAAAAAAAAAAGTATCTGTAGTACATCAGCTCTCTCTCCTACCCTCCTTGACTAGGTAGTTATTTGGGGGAATGACAAAAAGAATGTGTCCTTTGAGACTGGGGCAAGAACTAGCTAGAGGAGCTCCCTTCTTTGCCAGAGATAGATGTTGAGATTTCGTTCGTAATTCTCTTCTTGTCTTCACGGACCCAAGTCTTCACACAGAAAGCCATTCGTGACTTCTGGAAAGGAGCCTAGGCACAAGTTTCCTGGGTTTTAGTACGGGGCTGGGGAGAGCAAGGAAGAAATGGAGAGGTATTTATGCAAAACCCAGACTGTGTTCTGCCCATGTCTGAGGTGTGGAGGGAGCTCTTGCTGGCCGGTCTGCAAGCCAAGACTCGAAGAAAGGCCATGCTTCTCACTGAAGGGCTGTTCCTTGACGTCACCAAGGGCATCCAAGGTCAAGGTTATGAAATCTCTTGCCTAGCAGAGCATTCCCCAAGGCCTTGCATGGTGAGACGGTCTCTCACGAGGACTCAGGGCTGCTTCTGTTCTCCACGTGGGACCTGGACCTGCCTGCACACGCCTTGGTGGGGCCGAGCGGCCAGAATATTCTCCCGCCACAATGTTTGGGAACTGGGAAGAACCAGGACATAGGTCAAAATAGGTGACCCCCAGTAAATTCAGCTTGCAGATCCATTTTAATTGGCCTGTGTAGCAATTGTAAAGTTATGTATATTTACAAATTGCATATGTGTCCACAAATAAAAGTGGAAAAAATGTTGTTATTAATTTTTTTTTTAATATTTATTTATTTTTGAGAGAGAGAGAGAGAGAGAGAGAGAGAGACAGAATCCGCAGCAGGCTCCAGGCTCTGAGCTGTCAGCACAGAGCCCGACACGGGGCTCAAACTCACAAACCAGGAGATCGTGACCTGAGCCGAAGTCAGACGCTTAACCGACTGAGCCACCCAGGAGCCCCCAAAATGGAAAGTTTTATGTAAAGATTCAGATTCCTGGCTTGTGAAATTTGGAGGCTCTGGCCATACAGGGCCATATTTCTCTGGCCACAGTCGGTAGAGAAACATCGACTCATTTTATGGTCTCTAGTTCACTTCTGTCCCCACCCAGGCATTGTTTTACCTGCCTGCCTCTTCTGGACAGTTGGGAGAGGACCCCTGACCTCTATATATGTGTGTGTAATATCGGTGGCTGTAACATATATTGCTGTAAATGCCTTAGATATCATCTTTAATTTAAAGAGCGGCCTGCCTTTCAGATAATCACCTTCAGCTTTTTAAAACCAGAATTGTTAATTACCCTGGCAGCATTTTCTTTGCTTTAGACCCGATAAAGTCACTGTTAAGGGATGTGATTATTTGGTGGGGGAATCTGAAAGGTACCCTTTCCCTTTTTTTTTTTTCCTCTCTTCTGTTCTATTTTCTCTTTGCTCACACCCTCCCTGCCAACCAGCCCAACACGCAAGAAACCCTTCAGGTGTTTAAAGGAGCTGGAAAATATTCCAGGAAATGCTGAAAGTTTGCCACGTTGTCAGAGGATAAAAGCGCGATGTTCAATCCAAAGGCTTTGTGTAGTTTTTTCCTTTTTTTTTTTTTTTTCTCTCAATGCAAGTTCCAAGTTAAATTTTTGGATGCTTATCTTCTCTACATTTTAATGAGAAGCCTTTGCTCGGGATTTTTTTTTTTTTTTTAAACAAAGGCACAAAAGTTTAAACCCTTTGCACAATAGCAGTGTGTATGAAGTGACATGCTGTTTTTATATTTTGAAAAACACCAGTGCTCACATAATCAGCAGGAGCAGGGATATTGGACAAGTAAATATGGAATATTTCGCTCGCAAGCAATCACTGAATCTATTAAATATGCAAACCAGGCAGCATCGTATGGATTTTTTCATTGCAGCATTTTATAGGGGTAAGTGTGTAAGGCTGGGTATATAGTCAACTTTTACGAGTCGGATCATTTTTTCCCCACTAGTTTCTGTTGTAATTACCAAGATGCTTATTGTAATTTCTGATTGATCTTCAATTGGCACAGCCTCATAACACTTTATCTTGACAATTCTCTGCCTGTGGGCCTTAGTTATGTGGTAAATGATTTATCTGTAAACCTTCGACGTACTCAGGGGTTCCATGTTCAGAGAGATCTGCTTGTGAAGCGAGGAATGCTTTAATAAAGCAAATAATGGAGGTGGTTTCTGCATTTAGGAGAATTCGGCACATTGACCCTGGTGGGAGGGACCCGTTCTCCTTTATAACAAGTCTATGCAGAGTTGTATATTAATTTTTCACTTTATTTCATGTCTGTCTGCCCACCGGGCTGTCATTTCTCTCAGAGCAGGAATCCTGCCTTTGGGTGTTTTTTTTTTTTTTGTTTTTTTTTTGTCTTTTTCTTTTTTCTCTCCTTGTTTTAATTGTTATTCTTTAAAAAAAAAATTTAAACGTGTGGTAAAATATCTGTAACATCAAATTTACCATGTTAGCCATTAAAAAAAATTATTTATTTATTTTTTAGAGAGAGAGAGAGACGGTGGCGGCGGGGGAGGGGGAGGGTTAGAGGGAGGGAGAGAATCCCAAGCAGGCTCCACGCTCAGTGCGGAGCCCAGAGGGCGACGCGGGACTCGAACCCCCAACCCTGGGATCATGGCCTGAGCTGAAATCAAGAGTCAGACGCTCAACCGACAGAGCCACCCAGGCGTCCCTGCCGCGCGAACCATTTTTAAGCATACAGTTCAGTGGCATTAAGCCCATTACCTGTTGTACAAGTGTCCCCACTGTCTACCCCCAGAGTGTTTTCATCTTGTCACACTGAGGCTCTGCCCCCTGAAACAGTAACTCCCATTCCTGTGTCCCCCCCCCCCCCCAGGCCCCTGGCAACCACCCTTCTTCTGTTGCCCGTTCTGTGAACTTGAGTGCTCTAGGTGCCACCTATGAGTGGAATCACACAGTATTTGCCCTTTTGCGACTGGCTTATCTCGTTGAGCTTTAACGCCTTCCAGGTTCATCCGTGTTGTCGCCTGCATCAGAACGTGCCTTCATTTTTTTATAACCACATACCTGGGATCTAGCGGAGTGTTCAGATTCTAGTGGGTGACAGCAGACAACGATACGTGTTTGTCGAGGGAATGCACGAAAGAAGGAGCAAATCGATCAGCCACCCTCAATTCCTCTTCTTGGCCTCAGGACCAGAGACGCAGGTAGGTTCTCCGTAACTCTTTGAGGCATAGAAAGGAGTGACCCGCTTTCCCGGCTCGATCCCCAAGAACAACCGAGATACTTTTCGGAATGTGAAAACGCCACCATTTCCCCCTTGCGTGTGTTGCTTAAATCCAACGTACAAAACACAAGTCGGTGGCATATTTTCTTGGGCTTGTAATTTGGGTTGCTTGCTGCTTGCTGCTAATTAACCAGTTGGCGATGTACTCTCTTTGCATCTGCCTCTGAGCTTGTCAGGAGTCACTGACAAGCCCAGTGAAACTGGGGGGCACTCCGATAATTAAGGTTTGGAGGGCTTCTTGCCGACCCCATCACGTACCAATCGCTTTCTCTGCCTCGACTGATGGGTGGCTGACATATGACAAAACAGTGGCCCTTCTCTCATATACACAGCAGCAGGACACTTTCCCACCTTTTAATGGCTGAGCGAATTTCATCCCCAGCAACTCTGACAAAATGAAAGTGTATTGTCAAAGTTGTTTGTGAAGATGACTGTGTTTAGAAAGAAAAGTCTTGATACGTTCAGAGTGCTCTCTCTTCTCACACACACACGAGTCTGTATTCTTAGCATCGAAATGCAAAATGTAAACTGTACAAAGTTTTATTTGAATATTTAAATGGTATAAGGAGAAATGGCTTGGCGTTCTGGATCCTTCTGCAACATTACACTTACAGTCACCTGAGCCTGGTTCTTATCTTTAAAGAAACGAGATTGATAGAAGGGTGTCCAGTAGTTTCCTTAAAACTGGTAAGATCTTAACGTGCAGACTCTGAATCTGTAGCATAAAATCATCAAAGAGTCGCAAGTCATGTGTTGGGGGGGGAGGGGCTCTCTATTCCCCTACTGATGTTTACCTTATGTTTCCCTGCATCTTGCATTTCTTTATTTTTTCTTAGAAAGAGACAGAGAGAGAGAGAGAGAGAGAGCGAGCGAGCAGAGGCTCTGTCAGTGCAGAGCCTGATGAGGAGTTTGCTCCCGCAAACCGTGAGATCATGACCTGTGCCGAAATCAAGAAGCGTCAGAAGCTTACCTGACTGAGCCACCCAGGTGCCCCTGTATTCATCTTCTATCCACATGTTCATTCATTCATTCATTCATTCAGTAGACATCTCTGTTAGTAAAGTTGGTGGCACAGGGGACAGATATAGGCGCTGAGACAGAGTTTAGGGTTCGAGATGTCTATTTGGAAGCAACATCTGCTAAGGGGAGAGTGGGAAGCACGTTTGGACGGAAGACCTGGCCAACTGTGTGGGGAGCTCTGGAGCATGCGTTGTCCCTCGGAGAATCATGTGTTGGGCCAAAATGGCGGGGATTTATGGCAACGCCTTGCTTGGTCACGGCTAGCGGGCTGACTGGGCAGGGCATGACCTCGAGGAGACAGATTTCTGCACACGTAGACCCTGAAGGAGCAGCTCTCTGGCTCTCTGGTGACTGCACTCCTGAAGCTGGGCGGCGAATCCTTCGGTGAAGGGAAATCTGGGTGGGACGTCTCTGTGTCCGCCATAGGTGACGAAGAGGCAAGGAGAATAACACTGTTCCGTGACGTAGTCTCTAGAGGCTGACTTTCTAGCTTTGATTTCTGGGCCAGTCACTCCTCGAATGAGTGACCCTGCCTGGTTATTTGTCTTCTTCGCGGGTCAGTGTTCTTATCCATATTATGGTGTTAATGATACCCACCTAACAAGGTAATTTGAAAACATGGCACAAAAAAATGGACTGGAGGCACTTAGGGGGCACTTAATAAAGGTTAGTTGTCACCATTCACACAGTAACAATATTCCATATAATATGTAATGAAAAGGTGTAATATTAAGTAATATCACAAAAAGAAATGGAGTCTTCATTTGCTTCTATGTAGGAACAAACACGCTGGGATGACGTTCATGAGGAAAAGGGCAGTTTTATCTACACCGTAGATAATACAGATAAAAATTTTATTCCTCTGGGTTTGAGAACCATCCTTGCCTCCTCGATAGCTGGGCAAAAATACATTTGTGTCCTGTGTGCATTTTTCGGCCCCGTCAGAACAGCAAGGATCTTCTCTCTTGCCCTCGGGTAACATCTTTCAGGAAGAGACCCAACCAACAGATTTGTAGAAGACGATCTATTCTGGGGATGTGTTGGGCTCCACCCCGACTGCACGGGGTCTGTTTAACCCGATGATTTAGTGTCTTTTGGATCTCAGAGGGGTTCTCGAGGACCGCGCTGACAAGTTCAACAGTGAAGACAGAACACCGAGATTAAGCAAGGTTGGTTACGTTTGTAAGTGAGAAAGGCTCAGAGCTTTGTTTGAACAAATTGAAGCAATAGATCTTAGGTGAGCTAGAATTCTAGCAGCACTGCAAAATTTCTGTGAAAAAAACCCCCCATCGGTGACTGTTACAGTCCTGGAATTAACAGCCCTACTGTGTGTTGACTACGAAGACCGTCGCTGTTTTGGTGTTTGTTTTTTTCCTTTCCGTCTCCATTCCCCCTTGTGGTAATAAAACCCACTCTCTGCGTAAGTTAAGATTATGGTCTGCTTTGCCCAGGCCCCTCAAAATGGTAACTTAAAAAAATGGAATTTTATTTCGGCTTCACAGAAATAAAAACCCAAACTGATAGGGTGATCCTGCTCTGTTAGGAACCTTGGGTCCTTCTGTCCCATTGCTTTCTATTATGATGATGCTCTATTGTCCGCAGGACCCGAGATCGCCATCGTTGTGGCTGTATTCCAGCCAGGAGGGAGGGAGAAAGGGGGTGGCCCTCCCTTCCTTTTAAGGGCACGATATGCTACTTGTACATGATCACTTCTGTTGACACATTAGTTAATCACGTGGCCCCAACCACCTTCAGGCAAGACTGGGGAATAGGGACTTTGTGTGGCCACGTGTTCGGCTAGAAAGCCTATGACTGTGGAAGGCAGGTTGGAGAGTGTCCTGTGTCATTGCTCTCAGACTTCCTTGGGGAAAACTGCTTCCCCGACTCTCCCAGGGTATGTGGTTGGTGTGGGGCCATTCCTACCTCTGGTTTCCAGCAGTGGGCAAGTGACCCACTTGGTCCATCCAGGCACCCCATCACCGTGACTGCAGAGGTTAGTTTACAGTTGTCCGGGCAACCCAAGTGGGGCCAAAGAGGTTCGGTCCCGGGTCCTCCCTCCAACTAGTGGTGAAGAGACTGCTCGTTCTTCTGGGGTTGTTTTGTTGGTTGAGTGTGGAATCCTAGGATGGCTTCTGATAGTTTTGCCTCCTCTTGGGACTGGGAAGCCAATACAGAGAAAGCAGAGCGAATGGACTGCTCATGACATCGTTAGGGCGTCACTATATCTTGGTCCAAGCCATGGACATTTCTGCCTCAAGTTTATAGTGGCCTCCTCCCTGGTGTCCCTGTCTTCCTGCCTCCACGTCTCTGTAACTCTACGTCCACCTGTCTGCCTATCTGCCGAATGTTCATAATATAGATCCAAACAGCCTCCCGAATCCTTTGGAACCCAAGTCAGGTGTTGTACTCAAAACCTCCAGTGGCCTTTCCTCTCCCCTCTGGCTCCAGTCCTTGCAGTGGTCCCTGAGGCCCTCCACCTGCCTTCCCTTTGTGACTATGACCTCACTTCCTAACACCTTCCCTCCCTCTTCTGCTCCAGACACAGTGGTCTCCTTACTGTTCTCTCACAGGCTCTGCATGTTCCTGCCTCAGGGCATTTGCTCCTACTGTTCCTTTTGCCCGGGAATTCCCCTCCCCCCCCCATCCCCAGTTACAGGCTGGGCTTGCTCTCTTGTCCTTCTGAGCTTTGTTCCCCTGATGCTTTTTCTCCATGAGCTCCTCTCTGCCTTCCCTGTTGCCCCACATGCCTAGACCTCTGGGAACTGCTTCCTAATGCGAGAGCCGCCTTTTCTTGACCTAAGGGATTTTTCTTCGCCTCTGTGAGGGATAGGGCAGACGTTCTGGGGGAGTTAACAGCTCTGAGAGCAACCATAGCCAGTGGCTGATGAAGTGGTGTGGATAAGTACCATAGGCTCCTTCACTTCTGGGGCAGGACGACTGAGGCATGCTGTGTATAGTGGCCCAGCGGGCCACGAGTCCCACTTGCTCACAACCATATTGGCCGCCTTCCTTTGACAGTCTCACCTTCTCACTCCCCTCCTGTGCTTCCTGCCTCCCAAACAACCCGCTTACACTTAAAATCCTCATCTCAGGGTCTGCTTCTGTGGGAACTTGGCTAATGACACCCTTTGTCCTGCTCTGTTTTGTCCGTGGCACTCATCACTGACTTCTTTGTCTCAGTCGTTTTGTGTGGTCTTCAGATCGCACATCAGCACCCCCTGGCAGTTTGTGAGAAGGGCAGCTTCTTGGTGATTCTCTAACTTTGACTTGTGTCAGAATCACCTGGAAGTTTCTCAGACCGCACATTTCTGGGCTTCCCCTTCTGAGTGCGTGATTCGTTAGGACGGGAGGGAAGGCCCAGATGTGGCATTTCTGAAAACATGCCCAGGGGACGCTAACGTGGTTGACCCATGGGCCACACTTTGGGATCCAGTGGTTCTATGGTATTATTTCTTTTTATTCATTGTCTGCCTCTCCCCGCCGGAATGCAAGCTGTGTGGTGGCAAGGATTTTAATCTCTTGAATTCGCTGTATTCCCAACACCTAGGTCAGTGCCTGGGACATGTGTAGTCAGCACTTGAGTTACACATTTTTTGTTTTTGTTTTTTTAATGTTTATTTATTTATTTTGAGAGACAGAGACAAAGCATGAGCAGGGAAGGAGCAGAGAGAGAGACACAGAATCCGAAACAGGCTCCAGGCTCCGAGCTGTCAGCACAGAGCCCGACGCGGGGCTCGAACTCACAAACCGTGAGACCGTGACCTGAGCCGAAGCCGGACGCTCAACCGACTGAGCCACCCAGGCGCCCCGAGTTACACGTTTTGAAAACACGTACCTCAGGCACAGATGAAGTTTACTTAACCGAAGAAATGTTTAGAATTGACTATCAGCCTCTGGCTTGTTAACCCGTCCTCTGGTCTTCATGACTCATATTTTAGCTTTGTCTCTCCGTAGCATAAACAAGTCTTACAACAGTCTTATATCTATTATAATTGCGGTTATTAACCAACATTTATTGCACACCACATAGATGCCAGCCACAGATGACGTGTTAGCCACGTCAATGCGTTGTCTAGTTTACTCCCTGTATTAACTCTGGGAGGTAGGTACTATTTAATCTCCATTTTACCGACGAGGAGACCGGGGCTCGGAAAGCTTCATGGACTTGACCAGTTTTACGCTACGAGGTGGTAGGAGATGTCAGAATTCAAGCTCGGGTCTGACTTCAAAGTCTGTATGCTGCCCCCTGGGGTTCCCCTGTTAAACTTCTTCCGGTGCCTTCTTGCTAGGTGACCCACGTGGCTCTCCATAGCTGAGTCCGCATGTGTAACTTGGTCAGAGAGTTGACTGGTGCTGGTTGAGTCACATTTCCAGACACTAAATGCTGATGCTGATGGCCCTAATTGGAGCAGACGGGTAGGTCCAACGCATAGGTCCTCTTAATATAACTCCATGCATAGGTTTTCCAGACAAGATTTTTTTAATGCCTCATATGTGGCTCTTTGCTCCCGTATATGCGTAGAGTGAAATTTTGGGCAGTCAGGTAGAACGTTGGTTAATCGTGTGTGTGTGTGTGTGTGTGTGGGGGGGGGTCGCTCTCAAGGGAATTTGAATTCATTACTACCCTTGGGCCCGGCACCTCATGCGTTGTCATTGACTACCAGTAGATCGACCTTTGGGGACCGTGTTCTAGCTGTGTCCTCATGTCTCCCATGGCCAGTGTCAAGAACTCTGCCTTCATTTATTTGCTCTCTTACACCCATCCCTTTCTATTCAGGCCCTTCTTCTTATGCTGAAACTTTTGCATTCGCCCCGCCTTTCTGTCTTCATCAGAGAATGTCTGCGTTATGAAGATTGAGAAACGGGGATTGTTTGTATAGTCACAGCAATTGTACATAAAAGATGTCAATTCTTTTGCGTATTTTTTTTTTTAAGATGACGTCTCTATCATCAGTTGACTCTCTTGTCTCCTGTGGATTTTGTATCACATAGGCATGACTATTTCTATATTTTAACTTACATTTCCATTTAAGTGTAGAAAAAGTAGTTTTCATCTCCTCCATGTTGGTCAAATGGCCTTCTGCTAATGATGTAATTAGTGAAACTATACAAGACAAAGGGGGAGATCTTTCCGTTTTACAAAGTCAATGAAGTGGCAAAATGCGCCACGTTTGCTGTGTGTGCGAAATATTTTCCCGAGCTCTACTGTAGTAATGTGTTTTTTGAGCAGCTACTGTGTTGCTGAAACTAAATTATAATAATTTGATGACTGTGTGCAAGATGAATTTGCTGAAATACGGCCTCCTCGGTGGCTGTCATCTTTGGTTTGGGATGCGAACAGGCTCTCTGTCACCCGTGGTCACAGCCAGAATGTATTCTGGCCTGGAAATTTCCTTACCCAGCCTCCCTCTGTCTGCTACCTTGTCCCCAGAATCTCCCCACAGTTTTTTCTTCCAGAATTCTGTTTCCCGGCAAACAGATTCTGCTAAATTTTTACCAGCTTTGAGAGTTGTTTTCCTCCTTTCTCACCTCAGTTGAATACCCGAGGTCACCACTTGGTCAGGGGGAAGCGTTATCTCTGTCTCCTCCATATTGTTCTTGGTTGGGAAGGTAGGTGGGTGATATCTCACTCACTGATGTATCTTTCAGATGGTTTTTCCTACTCCCTCATGTCAAACTTTCTGTTCATTTGAGGTTCATTCCCTTTACCTGTGTCAACCTCTACACATCCCAGGGTTTGTTGGAGCTGGTTTGTACTGGCTCCGCAGGGCTAATGGGGAGCAACTTTTCCCACCTTCTGTATTCAATGATGTCATGCTGGTAGCTTGAAACTGGCCACGGTGGGAGTATTTACACCATGGAAATTGGCAAAGGCTACCAACCAGAGCTAGTTATTAAATATTTACCAGCATATCGCTGATCATGTCTCTGTGATTTCCTGGCCACCTTCCTCATTTGTTGAAAACTTGGCTCACGGATTGCAACCTTCTTTTTCCCTTCCAAGCCTGACAATCCTCTCAGAGATGTCTATGTTAAATTAGTGGGTGAGGGCCAGGGTTACTCAACATCCTGCCATGTGAGAGAGGGTCCAGCACAGCGAAGGATTGTTTCACATCCCCCATGACTTTCTAGCCTCATGTCAGAAAGTTGGGTAGTTAAAAAACATGATTATAATGATCTTGACCTAGAACCAAATTCTGCTTTATATATAGCACAAAGTGTTCTTTGTATACTTTTAATACACACTGCATAAATGGAAGGAGAATTGTACTCTGTTTTGTTTGGAAATTCACCAGCAGTTCTTCACTGTTTCAAAAATCATGTCCCTGATGGCAATGACACCTTGGTCACCTCTTCGACCCACCTTATCAGTCTGTATTTGATTTACTTTTTATTGATTTGCTTTTCTCCATAGCACTTATAATCATTTGATGTATTTACTGCTGCCCAGAATGAAGGAAGAGCTGGCTCTATTTTACCATTCTTTTTGTTTTTGTTTTTTTCGTCTCCAGTTCCTGGAATAAAACGAATCAGGGCCGAGTAGTAAATAGTTTAGGCGTTCTGGGCCATGTGACTCTGCTGAGTCGACCAACCTTGGACACTGTAGTGTGAAAACAGCCACAACAACATGTAAATAAGTGTGTGTGTCTGTGTTTCAATAAAACTTTATTTAGAGACACTGAAATTTGAATTTAATATCCTCTTGCCAGGTCAGAACATGCTGCTTTTTTTGATTAAAAAATGTGACAATCCTTCTGAGCTTCTAGGCCTTACAAAAACAGGCAGAGGGCTGAATTAGGCCTGCAGCCTCTAGTCTGTCACCAACTGTACTGGGTGTTTAAAAATCACTTGTTTCGTGAACGAACGCACGACTATGGATGGGCTCTGTACATATTAATGCATGTTTAAGGCACATATTAAAACCTATTTTTTAGGGGCACCTGGGTGGCTCAGTCGGTTAAAGCGTCCGACTTCAGCTCAGGTCACGATCTCGCGGTCCGTGAGTTCGAGCCCCGCGTCGGGCTCTGGGCTGACGGCTCAGAGCCTGGAGCCTGTTTCCGATTCTGTGTCTCCGTCTCTCTCTGCCCCTGCCCCGTTCATGCTCTGTCTCTCTCTGTCTCAAAAATCAATAAACGTTAAAAAAATTTTTTTTAAAAACCTATTTTTTAGCTTATGTGTTGGAACAGATATGGACCCAGATCAAATGTGAGTTTCGAATACGTCTGCCTTGCTCTTTTCAATATTTTAAGCATCCCTCACTAGACAGAGGGATTAATACCATGAAGTTCAGAAACAGAATCTGACTTAGCAAATGTCTAAAAACTCTAATGTGGCTCATAGACTACAACACAAATAATCTCCAGTCATATATATATTATATATATATATATATTCTCCAGTCATATAAATATATATATTATATACATATATATATAATTTATTTATTTATTTATTTTAATAAACAGAAGAGGGGCAGAAAGGCTCTGTGTATTTTCAACTTGAATGAACATCCACAGCTTTTTCCTTTGACTTGTAGAGTTTATCTTAATTGAACTTTTCAGCGCTGCCATTGTCTTTCTCTGCAAGCTCTGTTTGGAAAAAATAGACCTTAAGACCCCGGTAAGAGCACTCAAACTCCTCAGAGCAAATAACTTAAACATAACGAATTGAAGCTTACAAAAGTCGGAATTGTAAAACTAATAGGGCTGTTAAAACCAGCTTTCCTGAAAATTATGAATTGGTTGGCCTGTTTCTTATAATGGCAAATAGTGAATCTTGATCATTCATCAGCGCACATGTCATAAATTAGGAACCAAGAGTGGCTGCAAAATTCTTTATTGCACCGCCGAAAGCTGCCTTCCTATCACGTTGTTAGATTCCGGTGGTGCCGGCACAGATCTGGCAATGAAAGTTTTAAAATCGTAACAAGTTGTCAAATGTTTATCAACGGGATTTTATGAAGGCCTAAAAAGTTATGTACGATACGGCACAGACCATTAGGGGAATAATAATAGTAATAAAGAGACTTTATTCTCATCAAGACTTATGTGGCAGCTAGCTTTTTCTCCCCAAACTTGGTTAATGGAGGTTGGGAGAAGCAAATAATTCAATGCTAGAAATAGAACAGCTTGTACCGTGAGATGGAGATCGGTATTATGTGTTGGATGGAACGTAATGGATATGTGGGGCTATATCTCTGCAGATATGTAGATCTCTCTGTGTATTTATGGAGAAAGATATTCCGGGATGAAACACAGCCTTAACAAATGCCGTGTCAGCTGTGTTTTATGGGTTCTGCTGGGTAACGGGATGATGGGCTCTGTGATCAGGCTGAACTGGGTTCAGTTCCTGACTCCTCCACCCAGGATCTGTGTGTCCTCTCTGCCCGGAAGCCGCCTCTTGCGCAAAAAGAGGGGTAGTGGGGCGCCTGGGTGGCTCAATCGGTTAAGCACCCGACTCTTGGTTTTGGCTCAGGTCATGGTCTCACGGTTCATGAGTTCGAGCCCCATGTCTGCACTGCCAGAGCAGAGCCTGCTTGGGATTCATTCATTCATTCATTCATTCATTCATTCTCTCTCAAAATAAATAAACTTAAAAAAAAAGAGGGGTAGTAATAAAACCTATCTTATGAGGCTCATTGTGAGGTTTGCAAAAATAAAGCATCCAGCATGATTCCTCCCACGTGTAGAGCCCAGATCAAAAATAAACATCCCATTTACATCCCTTGTTAGCTGTGTGACCTTGGGTGGGTCACTTTACCTCTCCCGTCTTAAGTTTCTCCACTGACCCTAGTAGAATTAACAATTTCTGCTCACTATTTTTTGTGACATTGCATGGGGGTTCAACCAGATATTCTATGGAAAGAGCCTTGCACACAGTCAGCCATTTCACCCGGGTTCATGCTAACACCCCTCCCCCCGCCCCTTTCTTTTATACCTAAAAGTGAGGCAAAATAAACTATATCTTTGGAGATGCAGTAATACAATAACCCTGTTTCATAAACCACCATTAGCCTTTCTTCTAAAGGTTCTGGAAACTTCACGAATATCCCCAGGTTCTGCGTCTACCCCGTGAGGCTGTGGGAAGGGAAGCAGAGGTAGGTACATTCCACACCGTCCGCGGGAGGGTAGGCCCCCGGGTCTCCCGTCCACCTCTGCATCCCTAGCATTTTCGTCTGGCATGTTCATGTTCTGTTTGTAGATGCCCAGTTAATATCTTTAGACAGATGTATCTCCAGCAGGGAAAGGCGACAAATAAATCAACCAATTCATGTTTTATTTGTTCGTCTGCACCAAGGGTGGGTGTACTCTTCATCAGGATCCCAGCAGGAAACAGACGGTGTGCTCCAGCTGGGAAATTGGAGGCGAATGTACAGAAGAGGGTCTTGCCGGCAGCCTGGGTGGCTCACGTGGACACCACAGGGGACGGGGCAATGTCTTGGGTGGGCAGATGGAGGGAGATCCTGCAAGAGAACCTCTGGCCGGGAGGGTAGGGCTCCCGCCCCGCCGTGAGCTTTCCTTGAGGAAGGTGCTGGCTTCGGATGTGTTAGCACGGCCCGGCTGAACCACGTCTCCCAGAATCCCCTTCTGTGGAGCTGTGCGGTCAGGGAGGGCCCCCGAGAATCTGCTGTGGGATTTGGAGCCACTGTGGCTGGTCTGCTGACTCACTCCCTTGGCCTGGAGACAGCAGCTGGGCCTGTCATCGCTCCCGTCCCTGGGGGTCTCTTCCAGTTTTGGGGCTCCCAGGTCAGGTGAGTGTCCAGCTCTGGGACGCAGGGCCTACAGCCACCAAGCATCCTTGTCACTGTGGTCAACCTCGTCACAGACAAGAGGCCGTGCAGGCTTCGGTCTCTCTGTCTGAGCCCCAGCTCATCCCCGTGGGTTTCAGTATGTTCTCTGTCTTCCCCACTTTCCATCCATCTTCCTCCTGACCGCCTGCCCTATGGACCTCAGACTCCAGCACCTGATGTAAGTTTATTTATTTTGAGAGAGAGGGAGCTGGGGAGGGGCAGAGAGGGAGGGAGACAGAGAGAATCCCAAGCAGGCTCTGCACTGCCAGCGCAGAGCCCAATGTGGGGCTCGAACCCACGATCCGTGAGATCATGACCTGAGCTGAAATCAAGAATTGGACGCTTCACTGACTGAGCCACCCAGGCGCCACTGGCCTCTTCTTATAAGGGCACTAATCCCATTCGTGAGGGCTTTCTCTCATGACCTAATCATCTCCAAACACCATCAGGTCAGGATTAGGGTTTCCACATAGGAATTGTGAGGGTGTATGCAAATAATCAGGCCCTAACAAACACTGACTGAACCAGGGAAACCAGCTCTTGGTGATGTCACTGACACTGACCAGGGGTGGGAAGAATTAGTACCTCGATCTTACTCTTCTCTCTTGCTGCGATATCCTGCCTTCATCGCCCTTTAAGCAAATCCAACCAGAAGGCAGAAGGTCAGTCTCCTGGAGCCCAGAGAAGAGTGGAGAAGAGTAGAGAGAGAATCTAGAAGATTAAACCATCTCTAGGGAAATGTCTTCCCCAAAGGTCATTTGTTTAGGTCACTTTATTTATTTTAGATAAGTTAAATTCATTCATTCAGTGGTGAATTTCACATTTATTTAATACCTGTAGGCCAGGCACTGTGCTAAACGCTGGGACACACACACACACACACACACACACACACACACTGACTGTAATGTGGGAGGCAATTTATTGGGTCTCACTGTGTATTTTAGTCTCTCTGATATATTTCCCCTGCCATGTGAAGAAGGGAAACTGAGACTGAATTTGCCTGGTTGAATTTCAACAAGTCTGTTTAAATGCCTCATTTAGCATTTTACAGCAGCTTGTGTGCTGTAGGGCCAAAGGCAAAAATTTCCAAGCTTAAATTTTGGAAAATCTACAGTTGTTTGAAGGGTATTGTACTGGAGGAGGTAGAGACCAGAACTTTCGGGAGCAGATGGAGAGAGAGAGGTTGGGGAGCAGCCTCGGAGCTGGTGGAGGGGATTTGCCTTTGCATTTTTGCCATCAGATGGGTCAGGTCCCGCTTTTTCAGTGCCCCCCAGGAGGTGGATAAATCCTAGAGGGGATATCTGGGGCGCTCTACAGATATGATACTTTTGGAAGAAGTGTGTGTGTGTGTGCGTGTGTGTGTGTGTGTGTTTTGGGGGGCACAGCATGTATCAGTAGTGATAGCTATCATCTAAAACCCCAAAATCCCTTTTCTGGATGTTCCGAATGTTTGGAGCTGTGTTCACTTCCTGGGGTCCTTGCTTGATCTGAGAGAGGGTTCGAGAGCCCCTCCTGATAATGAAGATTGGGTTTCTCACCTGCCTAACAGAGGGCGTTTGAAGCAGATTAAGCTTAATCTTGAGAAATATAGAAATATCACATCTTGTGTATTGGCCGTTAGTGACTAAAATTTGTATGTCTACAAGAGTTACATTAATGGAAGCTACTTTTCCAGAAGGGGCATTATATGCAAAGTGTTGCACTAGATGTTTTTCTCCTTTAATTCATTTGTCTGTTCAAAGACTATTTATCAAGGATCTGTTTTGTGTCAGACGCTGTTCTTAGAAAGGTTTTTTGCTTTGCGTGAAGTTATGACAGTGAGTGAAACAGACAAAGCCCCTCATGGAGCTTAAATAGTGGTGGGAAACAGAGATCCGAATGAAGCGGAGGAGTGAGCTATGTGCAAATCAGGAGGAAGGACATTCTGGGCTGGAGGAACAGCAGGGACAAAGCTCTGGGGCTACGAGGCTAGTGTGCTGCAGAGGGAGGGAGGCGGAGAGTGATGGGGGATGGGGACAAGCAGGTCATGTACTAAGGACCTTATTCTACTGGCATCAGGTCTGTTCGTAAGTACTACTTGGTGTCTATTTTAGGGTAACTTTAGTGAGGAAGACAAACCTATAATCTGGTAATTCTAACCAGTGTGCCCAGGGGAAAAGCTCAGCGCCAACTCTGGGGAGCACAGGGTGGGCGTAGTCTGATGAGTCGAAGGAGCCTCACAGAGGGGCATCTTGAAAGATGTAGAGCAGTTTGCCAAGGACGGTGAAGGGTCTGGTCTTTTCTGTCCTGGAGTCAGAGACAATGGACTTTATTACTCAGCACAGCCGACTGTATGAGCTGTGTGTTTGCATTGGTTCCCCTTGTTTCCGAGGTCCCCGGGGGCCCAGTGGAATGGCCCAGGTAGATGCTACATGTATAGGGTTTGCAACGCAGCTAAGGGGCCCATAGCTCAGGAAAGTTGATCTTTTATAAGGGAGCTTCTAGCAAACTTTCATTTTTGCCCTGGAGAAGGACATTATCTTTTTTTTTTTTTTAATTTTTTAACATTTATTTATTTTTGAGAGATAGGCAAAGCACAGTCAGGGGAGGAGCAGAGAGAGTGGGAGACACAGAATCCGAAGCAGGCTCCAGGCTCCGAGCCGTCCGCACAGAGCCCGACGCGGGGCTCGAACTCGCCAACTATGAGCTCATGACCTGAGCTGAGGTCAGACGCTTAACCAACCGAGCCACCCAGGTGCCCCAGAGAAGGGCATTATCTTTATTAGACTGGCCAGGAAACAAATCTGCCTTCTGCCCGGAGGGTGCTACTATTTCTTTCAAGGCTGTGTGCTATATGAACATCCCGGAAAGGATAGTCCAGAACAAAAGCTGTTAGGGCCTCTGCTCACTGGACGTGCAGAAACATGAAACATGAGGAACCTATGGAGAACTGTCTCCCCGAAGAGGACTGAGTTAGTGAACCCTAAACTCTATTAGCACTTTTATGAGTTGACATCGTTCCGGGCCAGGTTAAATAATGGTGTTGCAGTTTTTCTGAGTGTTTAGACTTCCAGAGGGAGGCAAGGGAACTATTGATCATCAGAGGCGAGTGGAAGATTCTTAGGGGATAGACGAGGGTAAATGAGGCACTTCAGGTGAGCAAGCTTCAACATTCACTGATCATTTTTTTCAGCAAGTATTTCTGCAGGGCCTGCGCAGTGCCAGGTGCCGCTGGGGCCGCATTTGGGACGAGAAAAAAAGGATGTGCCGAAGGTCCGCAGGGCAGGCCACAAAGGGGTCAGAGTGCACTGAGGCCAAGTCTGTGGTCAGGTGGATTTCTCAGCCTGGGGGCCTGTCAGAATAATGAAATCAAAATCTCTGTGACTGGGACCCTGGTATCTGTGCTAGTTGGAAAACGGTGTCCCCGGTGAGTCTTAGAGGTGGCCGGGTTTGAGAACACTGCCATGGACGAGTGGAAGTGCCAGGTGTCCCTCCTGCCCCGGCTGTTGCTATGACTCTAGGGGCTGCTTCCGATCTGGTGGGTTTTCCATCTGGAGCTGCTGTTTTCCCTGAATTTCTGCTATGAGGGCCTAGGAGCCTCTGAGGTGGGACTCATTTCAGTGTCTTTAGCGTAAGTTCTGATGCTAATACAGGGTTGATTATTCTTTCTTTCTTTCTTTCTTTCTTTCTTTCTTTCTTTCTTTCTTTCAGAGAGAGAGAGAAAGAGAAAGCAGGGGAGGGACAGAAAGAGAGGGAGACACAGAATCGGAAGCAGGCTCCAGGCTCTGAGCCATCAGCACAGAGCCCGACGTGGGGCTCGAACACACGAACTGTGAGATCATGACCTGAGCCAAAGTCGGATGCTCGACGGACTGAGCCACCCATGCGCCCCAGGGTTGATCATTATTGATACAAGAAGAGGAAAGCAATTTTTCTGTAGCTCCAAGGTCTGGGCTGGATGTTTTAACATGCCTTGCCTCTGGCCGTGTGCTAGCACATTTTGGGCTTTCACTACATCCCAGAACTTGCATATCACCAGAAATTGATATTTGTACAGAATCAGAATAGGAGCAAAAACACAGACTTTTGGATCGGAGGAATGTAGCTTCGAAATCTGGCTCCACCCTTACTGGCTCTGTGAACTATTCTGGATTTCCTACCTTCTCAAGGGCTCGGTCTCCTCCTTAGCCTGGCAGAGGAGGATCGTACCTCCCCGGCGGGGTTGTTTGGAAGGTTAAATGAAATAAGGCACCTAAGGCTTAGAACTGTGTCTTCCTACATAGTTAGGATTCAGTATATTTGAAATTTCTTATTACCTCACTTAATCCTCAAAAAGACCCCCACACTATAAATCTGCATTTTCCCAATGAGGAAACTGTATCTCAGGGAGGATAAATAAGAATATGGGAGTATAGAATATGGGTAAGAATATGCATATAGAATATGGGAGTAAGAATACGGGAGCCTGGGTGGCTCAGTTGGTTAAGCATCCGACTCTCGGTTTTGGCTCAGGTCATCATCTCACGGTTTGTGGGTTTGAGCACTGGGTCTTAAAATCTAGCTGAGCCCTGGACGGACAAAGGGGATGGGAGAGAGTATTTATCAAGAGGGAGCAAGGCACAAGCAGAGCTCAGAAGACAAGAACGGATCATATTTGCAGAACTAACCATGTTAATATACATAGTAATTCAAGTTTATTGGTTTTGCTGGACTTTAATAAGGTAAGTATTTTCTCATTTTCATGACCTTTTTCTGGCAAAGAAACTTAATTAACAAACCTTTCCGTTTCTTGGAGGTCTTCTCTCCAACAGCCCCACATCAGTTTTGCTGAGCACCACACTATGGTGTATTTGGATATTGATATTCTATCTAAATCATGCAGACAGGGAAGCTCGGAAATGCAGGGCTGAGGGTTCTCTTGATCCGTGGTGAGGGAACACGTAAGGCTCCAGGAACCGAAAATCACCCTGGGATGTGCCATGTGGGGTAGATTCCACCAAGAACTGGGGGTGCAGGTGTCAAGCTAGGCCGTGAGTTGAGAACAAATGCCCCACCCCCACCCCTACTGAAATTTGTTCTGTTTTGTGTTGTTTTAACCAGGGGGCCGGGAGGGAAATCTCCTGTACAATATTAAAAATTCACAGCCACAGTTTAAAACATGGAATTACAAAAAATGAGATTTGTTATTTCTCTGGAAAAGTTGGACGATTGGCATATCACCAAGAGGTACTTTGGGCCACAGGTGACAAATAAAACCTAACTTAGACTGGTTTACACCATAAGAATTTGTTATCTCAGATGAAATAAGCTCCAGGTGTGGCGTTTCAGGGATCTGGTCCAGATGACCCCGGGGCTCTGCAGGGCGAGACGGCAACAGAAGTTTCTGGCATTATAGCAAGACAAGTCTGTCCGGTGGAAGAAAGACTATCCCTTCTTGTTTCTTTGGAGCTCCCCGCATTAATTCCCTTAAGTCTCATCCCCGAGAATTGTGTCACACATCCGTTCTTATGCTAATCCCCGAAAAAGGAAACAGAACTTTCCTAACTGGCTTTGACCAGTATGGTTCTAGACCTGGAGGAACAATGAGAATAGGATGACCTTTCCCTGAGTCACTTAGGGGGACGGGCTTACATGTGCAAAGAAGGAGAGGGTGGGAACTGGGAGGCAGTCAACAGCATCCATAACAACTTGACATTATAGGTTCCATGCTGCCTCTCGGTAGAAGTTGGCTGGACCTGGGTATGTGTTGCCTCCTTTAGAGGGATGGGGAGTATTCAGTTTGCCACAGTATTATTTTATACCCTATGTGCCTCAATATCTACTTTACCTGCTTAGCTCCTCCAGGCATTGGAATTTGGGGCCCCGTGTGTACCGCTTCAATATGCCATCATTTTGTTAAATGGTATTTCCCATTGACATCATCTGGCATGCTTTGATAATCAATTAGAGTGATTGCTTAATTGTTCCTCTCCCCCTTTGCCCATTAGATACTGCTTGTCAACCTTCCAAAGGCCTGATCTCTTCTTTCCTCTTGTGGCCAACGTCTCTTCTCAAATCTTACTTTTGATGACTCACTGAATCTTTGGGCCACCTGGAAAACCCCAGCGGAAGTCCTTGGTCCCATTCACGCTGCCGTGAAAAAGTCCTCAAGAATTTGAGTCTTCACAAAGCTGTCTCCATAATGAACTAGACTTAGTGAAGAGAGAAAACATACAGTGTCAATCTTGGCTAGTGACAGGGTACAATTAACCCAGGATCAAGTTGCAACAAGATGGATGGGGCCAGATGGTCTTGTTATCCTAACAAAGGGACTATACAGTAAGTGCCCTTCAGAAGGGAGACATTTTTCCTACATAGAACTCTGGAATGAAAGGAGACAAGGGTGAACTCTTCACAATTTCCAAACAGATATTACAGAGTAGGAAAACTAGCAAATGATGTTTTAAATCATCCTTCCATTGCAGCTACGGGAAGATTGTGGGTTGAAAATACCGTAACCATGAAAGACCCATTAGGAAATTCCGAAATCTTAAAGATAGTGGGTCAGATAAGACAAAGAATGCGCATGGAATCAATTCATTCCTTCAATAAGAAAATAACGTTTTGTACACACGCATCTGAGTGTTAGGGATATGGCAATGGACAATTTGGATAATGTCTTTGCCCTCTTGAAATTATGGCTGGAAAAGTTAACAAGAAAGTAAATGACACATGGCAAAGATGATTTCCAAGTGGCGCCTGCTAGAAAGAAACTGAGAAGCCACGTGTTAAATAGTAACAGAGAACAGAAGTAGGTAGTGGTGCGCCCGTAAACGTTCGATAAGTGGTTCTCCGGGAGGAAGAAGCCCTGATTTGTAGTGTTGGTCGATTTCCTTGGTGTTGTAAATACCTCCACCATGGCTGATCTCAAGCTAGCACATGCTGAGCAGTTGGAAACAGGGGCCCACGGTATGAGCCATCCCCCAGGCACCTCTGGGAATGTGGTATAGTACTTTCAAAAGTGGGCAAGGAGGCAAGGTCTCTTTGAGAAAGTGACATTTGAGAGCGAAACTGTGAAGGGTAAGGAAGCGGCTAGCCACGGGGAGGAAGGTCCAGCGGGAGAGCTCTCCAGGCAGAGTGGGCATGTTGCAAATGCAAAACATTAGCAGATCAGAGTGCCGGGTGGGATCTAAATCATGTAGGGTCTCGGGACCATTGTAACAAATTTAGATTCCATTATCCATTTCCGTTATCTGAGGTTTAAGCCGGTGGTCAGCCCCGTCTGTTTAGCAAGAGGCTGTATTGAAGTTTCCCGGAAGGACCTCGGTATATGGTTGTCCTAGAGCAGGAAGAGATGGAAAAAGAGAAACAGAAGACTTTGATTTGACAGCTTATGTTTTGACTTGGATTTGCTCAAGGGAAGAGCTGTGTGTGAACCAATTGGTATCATGTCTGGTGCACTGTAAGCACCGGATAAATGCGAATTATTGGAGATTTTGGACACGGGTCTCAGGAAACGTCACTGATGTAGTGATGGCATTGGACGGGCCACACAACCATGGCATCATGGACGAGGGCATCATAGTAGAGCTCAACCATGTTGCTGAAGATTGTTTAAAACCAGTCGCTATCTCCAGCCTTTGAAACTTAGTTGAGGTTAGATAGATATCAGCTTGATACTTATCTCACAGGGATGAGAGCTGGCCAGATTATAAACCACATTTAAGCCTTAAACTGTAGTGCACTTATTCATTTATTCATTTGCTCTGATCAGGGGCTCTTGTCCGGCCACCAGAGTGGACCCCACCTGGTGCCTTCACGCAGTACATTTTAGGTGCAAGGGAATGAAAAGGAAGATTCCTTGTGGGGTTTTCCTTGGAGCTCTTGTTGATTTCTTTCCCTCCTTTCTCTACTAACTAGTAAGCAGGGATTGTTCAAAAGAATGTAGAAATATTTTTATTTGTATTGACAGAAACAAAACCATTGATGACATTAGTAGGAAGCCTTTAGCGAGTGCTTGCTACACATTTGTGCAGTGTGCCAAATGCTTTACATACTTAGCTAAACTTAATAACAGCCTGAAGAAGTGAGGACACAGTTACCTTTATTTTGCAGATAAAGAAACAGATGCTCAGAGAGGTTGAGCAGTTGCCCAACCAAGGGCCTATGGCTAGAGAGTGGCAGAGCTGGGATTCACCCTGGTTTCTGCAGACTTTCTACAGCCTCTGGCCCTGACCCTAAAATCCATCAGGGAAATACACAACTTTCTAGAATCTGGCCCTGTGTCTTCTGAAGTTCGTTCTTTGTGTTGCCTCTTTTCTTGCCGCCACTCCTTATGTTCCAGGTCCGTGGGGTTTCCGTGACATCTTCCAGTGTGGGATCTACACTTTCAGTCTGTCCTCTTCAGTGCTAACTTATGAACAGCTCTAAATCGAACCCTTTATGGGGTAGCTCGGGCCATACCATGCCTTGACTTAGAAACCTCAGTGGCTCCTTGTTGAATGAAGAGCAGACCTTACCTCCTGGCGTTGTGAGCTCTGGCAAAGAGCTTGTACTTCAGCCCAACAAAGGACTGAACATTGGCCTTTTTTGTTCCCTGGTGGAGGGCTGGCTGTTTCTGTGTCTTCATCTCATGATGTGTCTCCTCTGTGCTACTCCCTTCTCCCAGCATTGATGTTAAGAGTTCGTGTTTCTGGAAGGCAGAGAGAACGTTTAAGCAACATGAATTTACATCATGACTATACAAGAACGTCACATGCCTTTATTCTTCAAAATCAAATCCAATCTGTTTGTTCCAAGGTCCCCCCACCCCCCAACCCTGAGAGTTGGTGAGCACCTCTCCCTAAGGATAGTCTAATCCTGTTCGGTGATTCTTAGTTGTTCAGCTTCTCACGGTGTCAGTTTCCCCATCTGGCAAATGAGATTACAGTGTAACTTGCAAGGCATTGGAAGATCCTTTACACGTTTAATGCAGATCTGAGCACATAATGAATGTTAAGATCAAGCTAAGCAAGGGATACAATGTGCTTTGCTCAGTGTCTGGCAAGTAGGAAGGGCTCAATTAATGTCAGCTATCACTACCTTTGTTACCAGCATTATCATCACCATCCTCACACGGCGTACTGCGTGAACGTCGCAATGACTAATGCCTGTTGGTTAGTGAGAGCAATCAATCTGAAAAACACCAGGAAGGTGGGGGGAGCTTAATTCAAAGATCGTACTTTGCCTGAAGTTTTATGCATATTCAATTCTTTTCTAAAAACCATTTTGTAAGAGTTGATTCCCATGGTTTTGCACTTAATGATATCTAAATACATTAAAAATATGCCTCATGGAGCTCTCTGAGTGATATAGGATTTTGATCAACCTCACTTGTGCTGGAAATGAATTGATTCAGTTTAAATATTTTGTCTAAAAGTTATTTGGCCTGGAAAATACCAATCTAATTCCCTTACAAGTAAGAAAATTATAAAGAGGGAGATCTAATCAGTGAGTAGAATATAGCCTGAGAAAATGTGTATCAGCATACCTTAACGTAAGTAGAATAAATCTTGGAACTTTAATATCCCCCTTTCTTGGACCTAAATAGGCCCCTTTGGAAAACTATTTTATTGTTTCTCATTAAATTAAAATTGTGCTGAGGTGCCACTATCTACCGTTTCCTATTATTATTAATGTAAAAAAAAATCTCTGCATATTCAGCATTTCCCCAGTTAAAGCCAACAGAAAATCTTCTCCACACTTAAGCTTAACTCGGCTCATTTTTAAACAAAGTTCTTTTTTTGTTGTTGTTGTTTTGTTTACAGCTGCATTTAAAGATAGCAATCCTTTCTAGTGACAATTAAGTGAATTTAATGTATAGGTTTCCTCCTGTGCCATTAAGGGAGCAGCTCTTGCAGAAGCCTGGGAGGTGTTTCAGAGGAAGGCAGTGTCTCATTAACCTTAGGACAATGCAGTCATCTCTGGGAAACCGGATGTAGGAAGCATCATTTTTCAAAACACGCTAGGCTATAGTACATTAGAGAAAATACTCTTAAACTTTTGATCCAGCAGTGAGGTGGAAGGGGTTTCAGTCACTTTGGGCAGATATGACAGAAAATCACCGACTGGGAGGGCCTATAACCCCAGAAATTTATTCGTCACAGTTCTGGAGGCTGGAAGGCCAAGATCAAGGTGCTGGCAGATTTGGTTCTGGTGAGAGCCCGCTTCCCGATTTGCAGATGGCCATCTTCTCATTGTATCCTCACATGGCAGGGGGCAGAGACAACCAGCTCTCGGCCTTTTCTCCTAAGGTCATTAATCCTATTCCTGGGGACACCATGCTCCCGAATTAATTTCCTCCCAAAGGCCCTACCTCCAAACACCATCGCACCGGGGGGGCAGATTTCAATGTAGGGATGTTGAGGGGACACATTCCGCCTATAACAGAAGGCTTCATGTAGGTTGATACTGAATTTCTAGAATATTCTTGCCGTTCGCAATATTTCTCAAAAAGGCCACACTGCAGCGTCTTATCTGTTCACGAAATGGATGCTGGGCAACAACAGAGGCCACCCGGGTGACCCACGAGGCACAGCAGGCCCAGAGAGTGGTGATGTTTGGGCCTAGGACCATGTTTTATACAACAGCGGTCACTGGAACCCTATTTAGACCAAGCAGCCCCCTCTAATCCCCTTTTGTATTACTAGTAGCTTCTGGTCCTCCAGACAGAGTTTTCAACCTCCGTGTAAAAAGCAATGAGCATGTAAGATGGTTCCAGATGCTACGGATAGATCATAGCTTCCAAGGTACCAAAGGCACAAAACATGGGGAGATCCTTTATGCCACTCAGGGTAAGTGTCACAGCCCTCATAAAGGCTGTCAAACCCTTATGTGGCACCTTTGTCCCCCAGCCCTTACCACATTATCTAGTGCTTTCTGCTTGGCTCACTCCACACCAGCCTCATGGGCCCCCTTGCCCCTGGAGTCGGTGACACTCCCTCACCTCTTTCTGTTTTTTTTTCTTAAAGGCCACCTCGTCCGGATCATTTTCTCTGGCTCTCCTTTTTAAAATGTATGGGAACTCTCTGTCTTCCAGCACTCACTGATCCCGTTCCCAGCTTTGTTTTTCTACCAAAGTCTTTGCCACTGTCTGAAGTGCCGAATATGCTACTTGTTTCTTCATTCATTGTCTGTCTCTTCCAAGATAGACCATAAGCTTCGTGAGGGCAGTACCTTTGTCCTCCTCACCTCCGTCTCCCCAGCACTGACCGTGGCACAGGCATCCGATACACAAACTGAACAATGAATGCGTGAGCGTGATACAGGCCGAAAGAGGCCCAGGATGCTATGGGAACTGCAAGTGCTTCAGTGAGGCTGCATCATGGCGTTTGAGGTTGGGTGAGGGAGAGGTGGGGGGAGGGGCGGACACGCGTGTGAACTTGGACGGGGCTACAAGGGGGAGCCGTGGAAAGACGAGCGCCCAGAAGGCAGCAGAGGAGCAAGATTACCAGGAAAGTTTTGCACTCTGCTGTTTTGCAAACCAAAATAGTGTATGTCATTATTAATTTCTATGCATCTGAGAACAGGACCTTTTTAAAAATAAAAAAAAATGCTAATGAGTCTGTTGAGATGGCATTTTCCCAAGATCCTAAACACGCGGTTTACCTGGTCTTTTCCCCGAGATACTGGCTTTGTTTCAAGCAACTTCATGCCTCAGAGAGTTGATCAGAAAAGGAGGTGGGTGAATGAGGTAGATCCAGCTTGCACAATAGAGTCACCCAGACTGGATTCAAATCCCAGCTCTGGTCCTTGCTAGCGGCGTGACCTGAGGAAAATTAGTGAACCTCTCTGAACCTTTATTCTCCTCTGCA
Source organism: Panthera uncia (assembly GCF_023721935.1). Lineage (NCBI taxonomy): Eukaryota > Metazoa > Chordata > Mammalia > Carnivora > Felidae > Panthera > Panthera uncia. The sequence goes on along the minus strand of NW_026057578.1, from coordinate 9,545,288 downwards.
AAATAGGATTAAATATACCTACTATGCCAAGGCATTGTGAGCATTGAATTAAAAAAATAAACACGTGGGGCGCCTGGGTGGCTCCGTCGGTTAAGCGTCTGACTTCAGCTCAGGTCATGATCTCACACTCCGTGAGTTCGAGCCCCGCGTTGGGCTCGGTGCCGACAGCTCGGAGCCTGGAGCCTGCTTCCGATTCTGTGTCTCCCTCTCTCTCTGCCCCTCCCCTGCTCATGCTCTGTCTCTCTCACTCTCAAAAATGAATAAATGTTAAAAATAAATAAATAAATAAATAAACATGTCATATGCCTCCTGTCATAGCAGGTACTAAATACATAGCAGTCATATTTATGACTTTATGTACTTTATTAATGATTTATTTATTTATTTATGATTTATTAATGATTATGCAAATTAGTGCATTTTATTTTTAAGAATGCTAAAGGTTGACCTAATTTTTGCAAGGAAACTATAACTGAAAATGTAGTATTGTGGCTTTTCCTGTCTTTTTTTCCTCTTTGCTTCCTAAGCATGCTGCTGAATAAAACATAAAATATGTAATATATGATATATGCAATAATATACAAGCACTTGCGTTTTGCTTATTAGCATCTCCTAGGGATGTATTTTATTGCGTTAGAGGTCAGTATGGCCATGGGTGATTTAGCAGATATGGACCATTTCTGTTTCTGCCTCTGTGTCCTTCCCTAATATGGGTGTAAGTTGCCACTTTGGGGGAAGTGATCCCTGAGTTGTAGATCAATGCCATAAATGTCTCCCTCTTTTGAGGAGTCAGGTAGACGCTGCTTGGAGACCACAGAAGAGCACCTCATCATTTTTTGAATCCTATGAGTACTATGGATTACACTTTATTTAATATATACAGCATGTAAATAAGTTTCAGAGGCATAAAAGCTTCAAAACTAAACGAAAAGGAAAATTTAATAACCGGCCGATTTTTAGATTGTGCACTAAATAATCTGCTTTTCATCCTAAGAAAGGGGAGGAGGAAGGCAGAGTTTAATAGACATATATAACAAATTAAAATCCAGTATCTAGGGGGTGTAAATCACATTCCGTGAACCAAACAATGTGGTTTTCATCAGATCTCCTCCAGCCGCTCCGCCTGGGAACCCAAGCATAATTCAGCCAACTGTAAAGCAGGAAGCCACCCCTGACAAAGGGCAGAAGACAGCCCAGAGCCCACGGCTCGTTGCCAAATTCTGCCCAGCCCAGCTATGTGTATACTACCATGTCTGTCACACGATGTGTTCGGAACGCTCCTCCTAGGGCTAGGGTTAAAAGAAGAGAATGTAAAAATAAATGAGACCTTTGTGCAGCTGTGCCTATCTCGGGGTTGAAGAAAGGGAACTGGTTCCGGAATATACAGGAGCAGAGGTTCAGTGGGGCACGATTTCAAGTGCTGGGGGACGTCTGGCCACGTCTGGAGACACTTGTGGTTGCCCCAGTGGGGCAGGTGCTCTTGGCTTCCTTCGGAGGCCAGGGGTGCTGCTAAATAAACTTCCCACAATACATGCAACAGCCTGCCTGCCCCAGTAAGGAGCTAATCCAGTCAACAGAGAGAGACTGAGGAATCCTGTGGAGAGGTCGCGACTCCAACTGTTGGTAAGTTTGAGATTTTATTCACAGGACTTGGTCGTCTAAAGTCCTCGGGGTTAGAAACAAGTTTTTCTGTTAGAACGCCCAAGGCTCCGCTATCAACGTGAAGGCTCATTTCTAGCACTGTCTTCCACGGGAGTGACGTGGACGCGTCCTGTCCTCATCTGCTCTGGGTTCTCTCTTCGCGTTTGGTGAGACGCCACTTTGGGTTGGCACAGGGCCCCGAGCAATTGGTTTTGATTTGGTCTGCGGAAGGGCGTCGGTGTGGGGAGATCCCTGGTCTTTCCCTCACGTGGATAGGAACTTGCATCCTTGCAAAGTGGGCCCATGAAATGGCAGTGAGGAAACCCAGCGTGAGCCACCGCGGCCCCTTGTTCCCTACCAGTGTCTCCTCTGGAAGGCTGAGGAGCAGAGGCGGGGAAGCAGGGACGATTTTTCTCTGCCTCTGTCTGTGTTTCACCCGGGCCTGTGGTTAAACAGAAGACTTCAGTCTCCAGGCCTGTCAGTCCCCCTTACATAGCATCAGATTTGTTGTAAAAAATTCATGCTGTGGGTTCTGAGGTAATGATCGTAGCTCCAGAAAAGTTTGTTAAAGATTGCATTAGAGAGATGCTTTTTAATGGACAGTCTCTGCTTGGGCATCTGTACTTTATAATGGTATATTTGGGAGAGAAGAAAAAAAAAAAAAATAGGAGAGCCAGAGGATTTCCAGCAAATTTCACTAAACTCTTGCTGTCGTTGTCCAAATGTCCCTGAAAATTTTATGGGAGGAAGAGTTTTGTCCTTCTTATGCTTGACTGAATAATTTGTTAAATTATGTTTTAAATCAGCATTTCCTCAAATTGAAGAACTAATGTTAAAGCATATCATGGATTTATTATACATGCAATCTGCATAAAAGTTAAAAAAAAAAAAGTCAGCATACTTCAGTGGTATCAGGGTGCCGCCTAGAAAGATCGTACAAAACCGGTGGCTAAGATGAATATTGTTGGTGTTCAGACCTTCTGTTATCCAATTATAAAAAAAGCATAGCGTAGCCACCCGATTGAGTGGGCTCATAATCAAATCATAACCATTTGGAATAAAATGGAAGCTTAATGTGGAACTGCTGATACAGCGATTTTAATTAAAGCTTTTTTGTATTTTGAAAGTAAAGTTCTAAATTTCAGCTTTCAGTGATTTCCAGACTGTTCTCTGGGTGCAAGTGGTAGGTGTGGATGCTGGAGGCATTCAGGAACCCAGGGACTGCTGAGTGGTTTGGATGTCCAGACTTTCACCCCAGGCTTTGGCCAAAACAGCTGTGGGTCATCTGTTTTATTTATAGGACTTCTACAATTTTTTTGTGTGTAGAGACAGGAATCTATGGCTAAAAAAAAAATGAGAAAAGTATTGGAGTAGTTGTTATAGGTTTCCAGGTGAAAGAGCTATTTTTTAAATGTATATAAAAAATGCAAATGATTCACACTGAAGAGCAAAGAAAAGATTTTATTTATTTTTTTAATGTTTATTTTTGAGAGAGAGTGCGAGCGGGGGAAGGGTCGAGAGAGAGGGAGACACAGAATCCGAAGCAGGCTCCAGGCTTTGAGCCATCAGCACAGAGCCTGACGTGGGGCTCGAACTCATGAACCTGCGAGATCATGACCTGAACTGAAGTTGGACGCTTAACCTACTGAGCCACCCAGGCACCCCAAAAGAAAAGATTTTAAACTCCTAGATGAAAAAAAAAAAGGCAATATGTACTGTAACTCCTCTTTTCCCTGGTGGTCTGTTGAATTTAATTAGCTTTAACTGGAACCTACACATAGTTTATAATCCCTTCCTCCCTTTTTTCCTCCCTCTCTCCCTCCCCCCTTCCTTCCTTCCTCCATTCCCTCTTCCTTCCTTCCTTCCTTCCTTCCTTCCTTCCTTCTTTCCTTCTTTCCTTCTTTCCTTCCTTCTTTCCTTCTTTCCTTCCTTCCTTCCTTCCCTCCTTTCTTCCTTCCTTCCTTCCTTCCTTCCTTCCTTCCTTCCCTCCTTCCCTCCTTCCCTCCTTCCTTCCTTCCTTCCTTCCTTCCCTCCTTCCCTCCTTTCTTCCTTCCTTCCTTCCTTCCTCCCTTCCTTCCTTCCTTCCTTCCTTCCTTCCTTCCTTCCCTCCCATACATATCTACCGGGTAGCAACTTTTATACAAATACAAAAACAAGATAATTTTAGGCAGTGATAAATGCTAGGGAGGAATTTAACAGAATGATCTGATAGTGCCTTGCCAGAAGTTGGCAGAACCTATTTTGGACAGTTACTTTATTTGGAACAAAAAAGTTGGTGCAAGTCCCTGAAAGTGTGCCCTGTGATGTGAGAGCCTCTTTTCCATTCCATCCCCAACCCAAGATACAATTTTGAAATAAAAAAGGGTCTTATATGTCGTTAGTTACATCATGTATTTTTTTTTAGTGTTTATTTTTGAGAGAGAGACCGAGAGAGACAGAACGTGAGTGGGGGAGGGGTAGAGAGAGAGGGAGACAGAATCTGAAGCAGACTCCAGGCTTTGAGCTGTCAGCACAGAGCTCGATGCGGGGCTTGAACTCACGGAATGCGAGATCATGACCTGAGCTGAAGTCGGACACTCAACCGACTGAGCCACCCAGGTGCCCGCGTCATGTATTGTTATACTTTCTTACATGGCAGGCATGGCATTGGGTGACATCTGGCCTAAAGTCTAAGCATCACACCCGAGTAGAAGGTACTAAGTAGTTACATTCGTAAAGATTAACTTTCATTTGGGTTAAAGTTGAATGCATGTGCTAACAGAGGGCTCCCAGAGAAAATGAATGTGGTTTGTTGTGGACTGTATCTTTTCAAGGGCAGTACATCACCTGCAGGATGAAGGATGAGAAGGAGCCAACTCTTCCGAGATATGTACAGACATAGATAGTCCTCACCGTAAAGGCTGGTGAGGAAGAGCTCACTATGTTAGAAGGACAATACGGACATTCATGACAGCTCTGGGATCTCAGAATCAGATGAGGCTGACGGCCTTCCCCGACAGGATCACATCTAGTCTACCCTGTACTGAGCTTCTCTGAAGGGTCCTTGTGGTGTTCTGGGTGGTCCCTCAGTAGGAGATGTTGATGGCCTTCATGCATCATTGATATGAAAGCATGAAGCATAAGAGACCCCCCCCCCCACCCGCCCGCCTTCCATCTCTGTAGCAAAGAGCTACATGGAATCCAATGGCTGATTCACATCCGCTGTTTCTGGTGATGGTAGGTTGATGAATTCCATGGCAAGTCTAGTTCAACATTTACAAGGCATTTTAGCCACAGTTTAAGATCATTGCCATAATATTTCTTAAGTTGAAATGTAAAGCTGACCCCAAATTAACCATCGGTAATGCCATTGAATATATCTTTCCAAAATGTTTTGGGTTTTTTTGTATGTAATAGGTAACTATATAATTCATATGTTAAAAAAGCTTTAATTGTGTATGCAGATGTGTATATAAATCTTTTTGGAAGACTATGTTCCTTATCAGTATTATAGATCTATGTGATACTTTTTAATGCTAATAATTCATCCTTTGGAAATAACCACGATTTATTAACAGGGCATGGGAATCCTGACTTTGTTGTCTGTTCGTTGTCTGCCCTTAAGCAATTTATTTACTTAGGTTAGGAGAAGAAGAACATTCTAGGCAGAAGAAATGTATGTGTGGAGTATGAAGGTGGGAAAGAACTTGGCCCACTGAAAGGACAGAACAAAGGCCAGTGTGTTGGGACTTAGTGGGTGAGGATGTAGACTGTAGATGGTGAGACAGATGCACCAGGGCGTGGCCATGCGGGGCCTTGTGCTCCATGGAAAAAACCAAGAAGGTTAAATTTTTTTTTTTAATGTTTATTTAATTTTGAGAGAGAGAGAGAGAGAGAGAGAGAGAGAGAGAGAGAGAGAGGCAGAGAGAGAGGGAGACACAGAATCTGAAGTAGGCTCCAGGCTCTGTCTGAGCTGTGAGCACAGAGCCCGACACGGGGCTCAAACTCAACAAACCGCGAGATCATGACCTGAGCCGAGGTTGGAGGCTTAACCGACCGAGCCACCCAGGGGCCCCAGAAACCAAGAAGCTTTAAACTCATGGAGTGATATGACAAAATTTGAGTGTTCAAAATTTATATGAAGAATGGCCTAGAAGAGGGCAGGAGTGGAAGGATATATGTGTGTGTGTGTGAGACAAACACACACACACACACACACACATATATTTTTTTTTATTCTTGGTTGAGTATTTCTCATTTATTTGTTCTTTAGGGAAAACCTCTCTAGAACCAAGACTTCCATGCGAATGCTACAAATATTTGCTTTTTTACTTTAATACATGTGAAGTACCCACATTTTGCAAATATTTGCTTTTTGTCGTAATACTTGAGAACACTCTGCTGAGTCCTAGGTGACTGGTTGAAAGAGATCACCAAAACTTAAAGACACGTGGACACCCGCTGAAGTGACTTCTCTAAAGAGAGAAATGAACGGGTTCTGTAAAACGTAGTTGGGGGGCAGTTGGTTAAGTGTCTGACTTCGGCTCAGGTCATGATCTCACAGTTCATGAGTTCGAGCCCCTCATTGGGCTCTGTGCTGACAGCTCAGCGCCTGGAGCCTGCTTCGGATTCTGTGTCTCCCTCTCTCTCTCTGCCCCTCCCCTGCTCACACTCTGTCTCTCTCTGTCTCTCAAAAATGAATACATGTTTAAAAAAATTAAATAAAAAATAAAAGGCAGTTGGAACACCCAGACCGTATTAGCATAATATTGCTACCACATTTTTTTTTAAAAAAACCTTTTTATTTAGAAAAAGTTTGACTTAATATATCACAAAAATAGCACACGGATTTCCCAGAAGGCACCTTTGTTTTACTCAGATTCTCCAAATGCTAACACCTTACATAAACAACGGTACAATAATCTAAACAAAAATTAAAATTGATTCAGAACTAACCTACAGATCTTATTTGAAATTCCAAACTGCCTTACCGAGGCCCCTTTTCTGGTTCGAGATATAATCCAAGATCCTGCATTGCATTTAGCGCGTTCTATCCTCTAGACTCGTTGGATCCGGGTTACTTTTTCCGACTGTCTTTCGTATTCGAAGAGTACCAGATGGTTATTTTGTAGAATGCCCCGCAACTTGGGTTTGTCTGCAGATTTGTCTTGGGTAGACCAGTGTGGTGCAGCACTGGGGAGGATTCCACCGGAATGGTGCTCTGTCTTTCCCAGTGCATCACTTCAGGAGGTACACGATGTCAACACGTGTTACCCTTAGCGATATTAACTGTGATCACTCAGTTAAAGCGGTGTCTTCCAGGTTTAACCACCAAAATGTTACTATTTTTCCTTTAAAATTTTTTTTAAGTTTATTTATTTGGAGAGAGAGAGAGAGAGAGACAGCGTGTGAGTGGGGTAGAGACAGAGAGAGAGAGAGAGAGGGGAGACCGAGAATCCCAAGCAGCCTCTGTGCTCTCAGCGGGGCTCAAACTCACCAACAGTGAGATTGTGACCTGAGCCAAAACCAAGAGTCAGACACTTAACTGACTGAGCCACCCAGGTGTCCCTCTATTTTTCCTTTACAAACATCCCATAAGGAGGGACTCTGAAACTGTATAAATATTCTGTATTAGTTTCCAATTCCTGCCTTAACAAATTACCACAAATTTGGTGACTTCAGACGACAGGGATTTATACAATACTGTACGTTAGAACAGATGCTGAAATGGGTTGCACAGGGCTAAAATGAAGGTGTTGGTAGGACAGTGTTTCTTTCTGGAAGCTCTACAATTCAAATTACCCCTTGCTAAGTAACACAACATATTCACAGGTTCCAGAGATTAGGACATAGATATCTTTGGGACCATTATTTTGCTTACTACAATTCCATTCTTCATGAAAATTTCAGCCCCTGCATCTATTTTTTTTTTTAATCATTACAGACTCATGTGGTTTTCTATTTTATTCAACAGATTTTACTGTTATATATATATACTTTACTGAATAATACAAATATTATTTTGACGCTCAAAGTATTTGAGATCCGGCACCTGGGAATCATTTAAGGATGACTCCTGGGTCCTTTTGACCTGTTGGTGTGTTGGTACCATCGGATGTTCCAGGATCCTCTATTACTTTGCTTGCACAGCTCCGGAATCAGCCATTTCTCCAAGGGTTCCTGGTTTCTTTTATCAGAGAACGGCATTTAGAAACCAAGATTCGGTGCCCAGTGTGCTCATTGCTACTGAGTCATGTCTGCCTCTTGGTCCTCTCAATGGTCAGAGTTAGGAATGTAGGCAGAGTCCTCTTTTCTTCATAGCCTTCAAAAATTGTAAATAGATTTACTTCTTTTCTTTTTTTTTAATTGTTATTTCATCCATTTAGCTCTGAATTTTATCAGGAGTCAGGAGATTTGTTCCTAGACAGTAAAATCACTTAGGTATATGTTACTGATCTGTAAGGTGAAAGTTGCTTATAATAAAACTTAACTTGCTTCTAGTGACACCTGAGGATTCCTCAACTCTCCCATCGATTTCAGACCTTTATCAACCCTCAATAAGTCCAGCATAGCCAGTTTTACCTCTGGCAATGAAAACAATTGCTGTTTCATTATTTGAACCACGGATACGCGTCCTTATTCAATGAAATGGAGGGTCGCTCATACCAAGAGGAAAATAGAGACCCTTCCCCTACAATATACAGCAGGTTCATATCTTTTACTTCACACTTCTGGGCATATGCTCATTTGGTATCCTATTGGTAGAATATTCCATACTGACACTGCCTTTTGTTCTGAGCACCTACAGATGAACTTAAGAAAATTAAAAGCATATGAGAAACTTTTTCAGTATGTATGTGAGGTCACAGACACGGTTCTTTTCTGTATAGTAGACACTGAGGAAATACATGGTTGATGAGTAAACTAAAGTTTGAGTGTTTTGTGTCCTTTGAAAACTTAGAGCCTTGTCTGTTCTTCCTTTAATGACAAATTTTACTGCTCTCCTTGTATTACTCCTTTTCATTTTATTTGAGCTCTGTTTCTTTCTTTTTCTAAATAAAAATGTATCGATACTGGGGCCTGAAGAGAGTGAATAATTCACACATGTTCAAATTTGGTATACTCTTTCAAAGGGGATATCGTGGACTTGGGGGTTGCACAGGAACTTTTCGAAGGAGTGAACTTGAACTGTCACTAAAACACCAAAGCCCCCAGAGGACTCTTTGGGAAGACATGATTCCAAGTTCTATTTAAGGGCACGAAGCTTATTATTTACTGCCAAACCTACAACTTGTTTCCTTCCAGAACTGTCGCTTTCATTGATGCAGTGGAGGGTCTTTCTGCAGGCGACTTTCTTACTTGCCCAATTCTGGAAATACTGACTCAGTGAACACTTCCTCCAGGTTTCTGATACCAGGAGGTCACAGACCTCAGGAAAGCTCTACATTCTACATGCGGTGCAGCCTGGGCACGATTTCTCTTTTAAAGGAACATTACAATTCTAAGCAGAGTGTCCTGTTATGTAGACTTTATTTTCTCCACTTTTCGCCTAGTTCACGTGACAATTTTCCGTTCTGCTACGACAGGAAGACAAGCAGGTGGCAACCTAGAAATTGGAAAAACAAGCAAGATGGCTTCTGGGCAGAAGCTGAAGAAGAGTAGGGGAGCTTCTCAACTGTTGTCTTAATCAGTTCTGCTTTGCTACTGATTAGAGGTTCAGAACTCCTTTAGAAGGACCGCCTCATCACTGAACATCTTTCTGCCAACACAGTGCGGAAAAGCAAATTGAGATGTTTCACCCATGAAATGCTACTCTTCCTATTTTAGTTTGTCTGATTTTGCTCCTACCCTCATCCCTATCTTATTGTTTGCTAACTGGAACCAAACAAAACACAGGGTGTTAAAGTCCTAGCCTCTCTCTCTCTCTCTCTCTCTCTCTCTCTCTCTATGTACTTTAGCAGCGTGAACTACTCTCAGAAGACAGTGTAGTGATTGCCAGCATAGGTTTGTTCTCAGACAGACTTAGGACCACTTCACAATCTGTCCATTATTATGTCTAAATATTCAGAGGAGCTACTTAGCTGTTAAATTTATTTATTTATTTATTTTACATTTCATTTATCATTTTTTAATTTATTATTTAATTTACATCCAAGTTAGTTAGCATACGGTGCAACAATGATTTCACGAGTAGATTCCTTAATGCCCCTTCCCCATTTAGCCCATCCCCCCCCCCAACCCCTCCAGCAACCCTGTTTGTTCTCCATATTTATGAGTCTCTTCTGTTTTGTCCCCCTCCCTGTTTTTATATTATTTCTGCTTTCCTTCCCTATGTTCATCTGTTTTGTATCTTAAATTCCTCATATGAGTGAAGTCATATGATATTTGTCTTTCTCTGACTAATTTCGCTTAGCAGAATACCCTCTAGTTCCATCCACATAGCTGCAAATGGCGAGATTTCATTCTTTTTGATTGCCGAGTAATACTCCATCATATATATATATATACATATATATATATATGTATATATGTATATATATATACACCAAATCTTCTTTATCCATTCATCCATCGATGGACATTTGGGCTCTTTCCATACTTTGGCTATTGTTGATAGCGCTGCTATAAACATGGGGGTGCATGTGCCCCTTTGAAACAGCACACCTGTATCCCTTGGGTAAATGCCTGGTAGTGCAATTCCTGAATCATAGGGTAGCTCTATTTTTAATTTTTTGAGGAACCTCCGTACTGTTTTCCAGAGTGGTCGCACCAGCTTGCATTCCCACCAGCAGCGCAAAAGAGATCCTCTTTCTCCGCATCCTCGCCAACATCTGTTGTTGCCTGAGTTGTTCATGTGAGCCATTCTGACAGGTGGGAGGTGGTATCTCATGGTGGTTTTGATTTGTCTTTCCCCGATGATGAGTGATGTGGAACAGTTTTTCACGTGTCGGTTGGCCATCTGGATGTCTTTGGAGAGATGTCTATTCATGCCTTTTGCCCATTTCTTCACTGGATTGTTTATTTTTCGGGTGTTGAGTTTGAGAAATTCTTTATAGATTTTGGGTACTCACCCTTTATCTGATATGTCATTTGCAAGTATCTTCTCCCATTCTGTCGGTTGCCTTTTAGTTTTGCCGATTGTTTCCTTTGCTGTGCAGAAGCTTTTTATTTTGATGAGGTCCCAATAGTTCATTTTTGCTTTTGTTTCCCTTGCCTCCAGAGATATGTTGAGTAAGAAGTTGCTGTGGCTGAGGTCAAAGAGGTTTTTGCCTGCTTTCTCCTCGAGGATTTTGATGGCTTCCTGTCATATGTTTAGATCTTTCAACCATTTTGAGTTTATTTTTGTGTATGGTGTAAGAATGTGGTCCAGGTTCATTTTTCTGCGTGTCGCTGTCCAGTTTTCCCAGCACCATTTGCTGAAGAGACTGTCTTTATTCCATTGGATATTCTTTCTTGCTTTGTCAAAGATTAGTTGGCCATATGTTTGTAGGTCTGTTTCTGGGGTCTCTGTTCTGTTCCATTGATCTGAGTGTCTGTTTTTGTGCCAGATACTTAGCTGTTTAAACTCCATTTTCCGTATCTATACAATAGGTGTAATAAAACAGTGAAGTCACAGCTTACCCAGGGTTCAGATTTTAAATTAACTCAGAAGCTCTAAATTGGCTATAGTTAATGTTATTATTTGAGAACTCTCCTATCACCTATTAAATAGAGTACTGTTGGTTTTATGTATACAATTATACAGTATAGGTTAGGTGTTTGTAAATGTATAGCAATGCATAAAAGAAAGTACACTATAAAAGAGACAGCACACATGCAAAACATAATTTTATAGTATGTCAGATATGCTATTAGATTGCTATTTGTGTTTTTTGCTTTTTTCTCCCTATTAACGTGGTTGAATTCACATATGATGCAACTCCAGTTTATCGCAAGGAGTGGTGAGGAATAAAAGAAATCATGTGTGATTGGCAAATTGCTAATCCCATGTGAATGATACAGGAGGTGATGGTAAAGATGATGAAGAAGAAGATGATGATAAAGATGATGATAAATGATGATGATTTGAAGATTTGAACCATATTCAGTTTCCTTAGGCTAATGCTTATTATCGTAGGGTTTCCCACGCTGATAAAAAGGGGGAAAATCTCAAGCGTAAGACAAGATTCTTTTCATCAGTCAACAAAATTGATGTAAGTGTACAGAATCTAATACCTAATGTACAGAAAATTGCAGCTCCGACTTTAATTTCACTCTGTTCAATGGCTCATAAGCCCAATGTACTCTCACCCGAACCGTGTGACTTAGGTAGGGTTACACCTTCCACGTGTAGACGAGAGTACTTTGGTCTCTGTTGACGTGAAAGATCACGTAGAACAACGTTATTTTGTGGTTACAAGACGTCAAACCACAGTGAACTTTAGTTCCCTAAATGACTCTTTAAATATTTAATATCATGTTGAAGAATGTACAAATGTAAGAGCAGAGAGCAGGTTAGAAGCTGGGAGGGAAGAACACCACAGATGAAGGACGAACAATGGGCTCTTTGTAGAATGTTCACTGGGTCTCCTTTTGCTGAGAAAGCAAATCACGTGGCTGATTATTTGGGCCATATCTGCAGATAATAAACATTATTCTGCAATAATAAAAATATGCATTGTTATAGTCAGAGGAGATTTTTTTAAAAAAGGGTTAATCTGGCCTTTTGAAATTCCCTGTTTAAATATTAACTTTTTATTATGGAAATTATCAAACACGTTATTAAGTAAGGAGAAAAGTAGAATGATCCCCTTTTGTACCCCATCAATCAGCTCCAACCGTTACTGACATTTTACCACCTTTATTCCATCTTTGCCTCAGTAATCCCCAGCCCCATCTGCCTTTTTTACCTGGTGTATTTTTAAAAATTTTTAACGTGTTTTTTATTTATCTTGGGAGAGGGAGAGAGAGAGAGTGAGAGAGACAGGATCCGAAGCAGGCTCCAGGCTCTGAGCTGTCAGTACAGAGCCCCACGTGGGGCTCAAACTCCCGAACCATGAGGTCGTGACCTGAGCCAAAGTTGGAGGCTTAACCGACTGAGCTACCCATACGCCCCTCCCTGGTGTATTTTAAAGCAAATCCCAGGCGTTGTATATTTTCATTGTAAGTTATTCAATATATGTATGTACCTTTATAGAGTAAAATTGTAAAAAAAATGTAACCACAAATTAGTAATAACTTTTAATACCACAAAACTCAGTTGTAAGTCCCTTTTAAATAGTAGGGACATTTAAATTTTTTTAAATGTTTATTTTTGAGAGAAAGAGACAGAGCGCCAGTGGGGGAGGGGCAGAGAGAGAGGGAGACACAGAATCCGAAGCAGGTTCCGGGCTCCGAGCTGTCAGCACAGAGCCCGACGCGGGGCTCGAACTCACAAACCGCGAGATCATGGCCTGAGCCAAAGTAGGATGCTTAACTGACTGAGCCACCTAGGCGTCCCCCGATAGTATAGGCATTTAAAACTATCAGAAAACCTTGCCTTTGGTAATAAACCTGTTTTGATGAACTGTTACACTGGTAATTCATATTAAGTACCCAATTCCACCCTGATTTTGTATATGTGCTGCCGAAGCGAGCACATTTCCACCCTGATTTTGGCAACACATGTTCTGGAATTGTCATATTACACGTGGTGTAGATCAGCCTTGGCAAGATGCTTCTGTAAAGGACCCAGATAATAAACATTTTCAGTTTTGCTGTCCATCTGGTTGATCTCTGTTATGGCTACTCAACTCTGCCATTGTAAGTAAAAGCAGCCATAGATAATATGTAAATTTATGGGCATGGCTGTGTTCCAATTAAACGTTATTTACAACAAAAGGATTTGGCCCTTGAGCCACAGTTTGCTGTCCCTGGCTATAGATTAAGCAATCCGATCCCTATCCAAAGAAGGGTCTGCGAAGCCTGCGGTCCACGGTGCCTTGACTTCATGGTTGGCGAGCAGGCCAGAGCCAGACCTGTTTCCAGCATTTGGAAGATCTTGAATAGGTCACTTTTTGATTCATGGTTTGTCATTTATTAGATGAAAATGGAAGCGCCCGTCTTTCTCGCTTAAGGAGGTTGCTGCTGGACTGAATGAGATCAAGAATGTGGGAATGTTTACTGAGCCGTCGGTGCTGCTCAAATAACAAGGTACGATTATCCATTTTATGTTGCAATTCTGGATGGTTCTCTGTCGATGATTCTTAATTACACATTGTTTCCCCCTGCCCCGCCTTCCATTCTTCTTTGTAACGATGAAAAGCAAACTTGGATTCACCGAGCGCTTTTGCATATCTGCCAGGGAGAGTTGTAAGGGGGTCAAAGGGTTGACAGGTGTCATCCTGGTTGATTAATCAGGTGCTATTATCTCAATTTTAATGGCAAAGCAATGGAAATGGACAAAGGTTCAATCGTGGCCCAGCACCCGCTGGGAGTGAGTGACAGAGTCAGGACTTGAACTGTCTGACTCCACAGCCTTTGATCTGCCCCTCTAGTGACATTTAGGGTATCTGTCCCCTTTCTCCTTTTGGCAACAACCTGACCCTTTCATAGGTTAGGTGGTGCTTCCTTACCTACCTGAGTTCCTTTCATCTTCCCATCGGAGACACTAAGTAACTCATTCCCGTCGCCACCCCGGATACCACCTATGCATCCTCAAAGATCTATTTCGTCGCCATTTCCCGAGAGGGACCCCTTATCCTGCAGACCGGGGCAGGTCTCTGCGTGAAGTGTGTTTTCTGTTATACCCTGTATTTGCTTTGCCATGCACCGCTCACTTCTGTAAACGAGAGGGGGCCTCATGGAAAAACCTGCATGAAAACAGAAATTATGTTGCTCGTGTTCCCCCCGCTCTATCCCCACACCTGGCCCATCATTACTCAAAAAATATCGATTGAACACATGTTTTGTTTTCCCCTCTAAAAATGCCAGGGATAAAAGTTGTACATGTTTGAGTGAAGTCTGCATCCTAATGATAGGTATTGCCCCCGTGAGTTGAGTTGGTTGTGGGAACCTTCTTGCGGGGAGGCTGTGAGGAATGGCAGTGTAGTGAGTCTATGCTGGGGGGTGTGGTCTCATAGATACCAAGCCTACCTGTGACCGCTATGTCGCTAATTAGATGGAGGGGCAGTGGTGGGAGTGAGAGGGTGCAAATACCATGTATCTCCTGCCTGGGGAGGGGAGAGGTTGTCCTCCTCCTATTTGGGAACGTGAGAAGGGTGTGGGGGTGTGGGCGGTGGGTGAAGGTCACCTTGGTATTGCTCGTGAAAGCACCGAGGGAAAACGACCTCAAAGGAAGGGAAACAGTTGTTGCCAACTGAACTATCATCAGAGGCCGAATGGGTAACGGGAGCGTGGGAAGGGCTGGGCGTAAGAGAGGGAACGAGAAGTTCTCCGGTGACCTGGGTTTAGCAATTTCTGAACAGATAGTTGGACCAATTCCACTGTTCCTGGATACTTCTATTCACAGGTTTTCTTCTTCCCCTATTAATTTCTGATTTGGCTGCCAGGGCCATTCTGCCCCTATTATCTTTAATTAGGGTCTTTGCCATTTTTCATCAGCAGGGGCCGGGCAGGCGATGCCAAGGTGCCCGAGGGCTCTGGGCACCTAGGTTAATGTCGGGCCGTGCTGGAGTCATAAAGTGTGTAAGAGTCACTCATTGGACCGGACCCCCATTTATGTTTAATTATCTTAAACGTTGCGAGTTCAGCTCTTAGGTTTGCCAGGGTCTGTTGGGTAGACAGAATGTTGATGGAGTCGCCTTTGAGTCCCTCCAGGGGGCCAAAGGGTAGACCCGAATGAGGCTACAAAGACCAAAAGGTCTTACGGCAGGACTTAGGTGACAGAACCGGACAAAATTACCATCGGATCCAGCCCTTGCCGTTGAGAAAACATCCGGAGGCAGAACCTTAATTGAACCAACTGCTCAGGAGCCTGGGTATTTAGCGGACGTGAAACCGTCTGGGATGAACCCCTGGGATTGGTTTCTCCCTCTGGGTGTGTGGGGATGGGTCAGGGAAGGAACAGGTGAATATGGAAGCCCTCGGATGAATACGGCCTCGAATAATAAAATACGGCTGCAACGCATCGTTTCCTGTTTGTCTAAACACGTGTGCCCAGCAGTTAAAAGCAATGAGGAGGAAGGAAGTCTTTCACCAGGAAGAGCGGACTAGGGGAGTGGAGGCCCTGGGCCTTCACGTGGTACTTCTCCTGATTACTGACACCCGCGTGTTCATAGCAGCCCGCAGAGCTACAGCCACCAACCCCGGTATTTGTCACTGTCACTTCCCAAGTGCTTGGCATTGTTCAGGAAATTGTATGTGTAAAGCGGACCTGCCTGCGTCCAACTTCGACAAGGGAACAGCCGTGCAGGGGTGCTTGAAACTGAAACGGGCTTATGTGTCCTATGATGTGCCCCAGCAAGAGCCATAAATAATTGTGACAAGTTTTTTTTCCCATCCCATGTGACAGTCCTTGACTCTGCCTCCTGTCTCCTCTCCCCTCTGCCTCATAGACTAGACCTGCCAGGCTGTGTGATGATAGATGTTACCGGGCAGCAAATGACAGCTGGATAGATTTTTTAGTTGGTGCTTTAGAGGGAATCAGATATGCTGTATAAAGCAATAAAAAAAGCACACTCACAAGGTGGATTAAAAATAGCTAGCACAGCAGTAACCCACTTTGTTGTTTATCAAAAGTTAAATCTTACATGGTAAGTCCTAGTGATGTGTTAATTTTTCAGGCTTCTGTCAGAGTGACGCTGACGACAGCCCCTAAAAAAAAAAAAAAAAAAAAGGAAAGCAAAGAAAGAGAAAAGAGCAGGGATAAAAGCAGTTGACCATTTCTGTATTTTATATATGTATATATATGTATATACATATATATATATATATATTTGTCTAATGGGACGAAAATACCTTCTTTTCTTCTTTAAATGGTATCGAAGAAGAGAATTGGGCTCTGGGTGCCGTGCCATATTGCTGTGATATTTTTTTTTCCATTCTTTTCGATCTTGAATTTAAAACATAAAATTGGAGATGTTGGAGGCCTGGAATTATTCTACCCTTGTTCAATTAAATCATTATTATTATTTTTTAAGCATTGCTCGTCCTCCTCCACACACTCTATTGATCTAGATTCTGTGTAACAAATGGTCTGGTTTCCCAACCACCTTGGAAGTGTCATGTAAGCGTCAACAAAACTACTTAGTGTATGTTTTATAAAGAATTACAGCCTCCTCCGGATTACTCAGGCTTTCATCTCGGGCAAGCCGGCTTGGCTACCTTGTGTCTCGATGGATGTGCGGAGGTGTTAGGACATGATTCAGTGACCCGCCCCGCTCCCCAGTTCACATTCGTGACAGCCTGCCATGTGCTTAGTCACCGCATTTCTGTCTTCCCCTGCACTATATGGGGGGTGGCTGTGCTGTAATTTAAGAGTGCCCAGTATATCAGATCATGACTATTTTCCCCCTTGATTTTTCTGATGGATCACGTTAGCAGGGCTATAGCTCTCACCTGGCAGCATGTGGGCATGAGGAGGCTAGGAAGCACAAAATGTTTCTCAGAAAAATATGTCGTTCGGGCT
The DNA here is from genome assembly GCF_023721935.1 of Panthera uncia. Taxonomy (NCBI): domain Eukaryota; kingdom Metazoa; phylum Chordata; class Mammalia; order Carnivora; family Felidae; genus Panthera; species Panthera uncia. The sequence continues at coordinate 9,528,061 of NW_026057578.1, read as the reverse complement.
CCGTACCAGGCAAAAGGGATAATTTGAGTTCTGCCTCTCTCATTCAAATTTGGGGATAGTTCAGCACCAATACGGTCGCATTCCCGGCAATATCAGCGGTGGTGTTTATTATTTTGATTGTTGTAGCATTATCTCTATAGAACAATTTCCATAATAAAATGTACATTCTGTGGCTCTATCGCTCAACTGGTTCATTATTTTTCCAGCAGACATGAATTGATGGGATGTAAGAGTGGCACGAAAATATAATGAAATGGTCAACAGGGCAGGTTTGAGGATCCTGTTGCCAGAATTCAAATTCCATGTCATTTTCTTACTTCCTGGGCGGCCTTAGCGAGTTATTCCTGGGCGGCCGAATAACTCCCTGCGCCTTAGTATCTTTATCTGGAGAATGGGGGTGCTAACTACCCCATATAATACAGTTGTTTCGAGGGCTGAATTGTCTTGGTACAATCCCTGACAGCACGTGTTGAATAAATATTATTTTAGTTATTACAATAATTATTAACTTAGTATAATCATGACTGGGGTGGTTTTACGCGGGTTACCTGCATCTCTCTGCTCCTCGTCTTTCTGATTTGATGACTGTGTGTTGGATGGGTGGATGGAAAGTTACTTTAGGAATGGAGCCCTCTCTGAGCTTAAAGAAACCATAACAATATACAATAATAACAATAACAAAATATAACAACAATAACAAAAATAACAATATTCTGTGTAAGTAGTTTTTGATAAACCATCCTAGTGTATGGGAGAATATTCTATAGATCACTGATAATGCTTTTTTTGGCAAATATCATCTGTTCCTTAATGGGAAAGAATCTTAAATGAGATGCTTTGTGTAGACATAGCTAGTGGAATACTGAATTTTTTAAACTTTTATTTATTTTTGAGAGAGAGAGAGAGAGAGAGAGAGAATGCGAATGCATGGGTGAGGGAGGGGAAAAGAGAGAGGGAGAAAGAGAGTCCTAAGCAGGCTTCACACTCAGCATAGAGCCTGGTGTGGGGCTCAATCTCACAAGCATGACATCGTGACTGGAGCTGAAATCAAGAGCTGGCTGCTTAACCAACTGAGCCACCCAGGTGCCCCTACCTGAATTTGCTAGTCAGACTTGCTTTTCTACTCCTCCCTGCTCACCATCTAGCTACCTTACGTAATGGTACCAAAGACCTCTTTGAGTTGTAAGCATAAGACATAGGCAGGTTATAATCTGCTTCCAGAATCATTGAAAAAAAATTTCTGGACTGTGATTCATAGTGAGGGATACAATCATTGTGACCCAGCATGTGTGCACATACATAATATACGCACATTGTGTTGAAGTGAATGTTCCACAGAATGCTAGTTCTCCTTCCCACACGGGATACACTCTGGTATTTTCAATTCCTTTCTCTGTCATTAAAAAAAATTTTTTTTTATGTGTATTTTTTAGAGAGAGAGAGAGAATGAGCAGACTAGGGGCAGAGAGAGAGGGAGACGCAGAATCCGAAGCAGGGCTCCAGGCTCTGAGCTGTCAGCACAGAGCCTCATGCGGGGCTCGAACCCACGAACCCTGAGATCATGACCCAGGCCAAAGTCGGCCGCCCAACCGACTGAGCTACCCAGGTGCCCCCTTTCTCTGTCATTTTTAAAAAGTAGTGCTCTAGACCAGAAGTTGGCAAACTTTTTCCTGTAAAAGGCCGGATAGTAAGTATTTTTGGCTTTGAGGACTAACTCCCAACTACTCAACTCTGCCGCTGTAGAGTGAAGGGATCATAGACCACACAATCAGATGAGCATGACTGTGTCCCCCAAAAGACTTTGCTTATGGGCACTGAAATTTGAATTTCATGTGTTTTTCTTGTGTGCGTCGCGAAATAGGATTCTTCTTTTGATTTTTTTCAACCATTGACAAATATAACAATGGTTCTTGAGTTGGGGGGGGACGGGCAAGATGGGTAAAGTAAAATGGGAGGCATAGGCTTCCACTTACGGCAAGAACAAGTCAGGGGGAAGAGAGGTAGCTTATGGGGACCAGGGCCAATGGTGTCGTAAGAGTGTCGTATGGGGACAGATGGCAGCTCCCCTTGTGATGCGTTGTACACCTGAAACTAATGTAACATTGCATGTCAACCATACTGCAATTGAAAAAAAAAATTAATGTAAAAATCCATGGAAACGTGGATGGAAATTTAGATTCTATGTTTTCAGAGCATTATTTTTTTCTGAAATATTCAACATTGTCTACGAAAATTATAAAGTCAACGCAAAAAATTAGCGAGTATTAAAAATACTAAAATTAATGGGTATGAAACATTCTATTTAACTTTTTGAATCTACGTAGACCTTATTCTGTATGTCAATAAAGTTAAAACGACTGAAAAAATAGCCACCATCCTTAACTTGCAGGCTGTAGGGAACAGACAGTGGGCTGGATTTGGCCCCTGGGTCGGAGTTTGCTGATCCCTGTGGTAGTCCACTGAATGGACTTGATGGACCCTAGTTTATAGGACGCTCTTCCTGAGTGTCTTCCAACGTGACTTTGAAGAGATAGTTGGGCAGGGGTGTAAATAGTTGCTAATGGGAAGCCAGCATCGTTGTTCAAGTGGACTTGTGAGACCCCAGAGTGAAAGAAGATGTTTACCTTTAGCAGAAGTTCTGGGCCCCGGTGGCTTACCCCACACTCCACGACTGTGTAAAAGCGGTCCCATAAGGCTGCCACCTCCTGCTGTTTGACCACCGACACACTTCACAAAACATCTCTGGGACTTGGGTTCGGAGTGATATCCTTGTGGGAGCCCTATTTCAAAGCAGGAATCTGGGGAGTCACCCTCCTTCACTGGTGGCAAGCGTTAATGCGCAGGGATGCACAGTACTCATGAGTGAGAAAGTTCTTTGGCTGTGAGTGGTGTCTCAGTTAAGGAACCCATTTTGGAGGCTCCTCTGTGCATAGTACTGCATAAAGCACAGGGACAAAGTGACAAACCTAATTCTGTATTCTTGGGGGGTTTACAGATGAATTTGAACTTGGTTAAAGGCAACAGGTCAACACGTACACACACACGCACGCACACACACATACACACAAACATGGTCTCATTCAAACGGGAGCCTCAAGTGTTGCTAATATCACAATAGGGGTAGCAACGAGAATACCTACAAACATTTTACCATTTTGTAGTTTTCCTGTTGTTTTTACATAGGTCATTTTGTTTGATTCTTCTTTTTTTTTTAATTTTTTTTTTAACTTTTAATTTTTATTTTTGAGACAGAGAGAGACAGAGCATGAACGGGGGAGGGTCAGAGAGAGGGAGACACAGAATCTGAAACAGGCTCCAGGCTCTGAGCTGTCAGCCCAGAGCCCGACACAGGGCTCGAACTCACGGACCGCGAGATCGTGACCTGAGCCGAAGTCGGCCGCTTAACCGACTGAGCCACCCGGGCGCCCCTCATTTTGTTTGATTCTAACAACAGCTTTGTGAGATGGAGGGACCGGAGGTCGTGAATCCATCTTAAAGCAGGAAAATGGAGTAACTCCTCTGAGGTCCCACCTTCAGTGAGGTGCCAGGCTGAGGATGCAGGTCTTAAGAATTCTTATGGTTTCCACTAACAGTAGTGGAAATACTTTGAAAAGGAGGAAAGTGCCAAGTGGGTTCTAGAAAGTCTCATGGCCATAGATTTTCAAGAGAATCTGGAGATTCTCCAGGTGTACTGCAGGTGTATTTGTGTGTGTGTGTGGGTGTGTGTGTGTGTGTGTGTGTGTGCATGCACACCCTTACCCAGGTAATGTTGATTTTGGAAAAGAGCATAGGAGTGGAAATATAAGTTCTGTGTAGGAGACAGCAAAGCCCTTTAAAAGGACCACCGATGGTTGCTGAATTAAAACCAACCAAGGAACCAACCCACCAAACCAATCAAATAACTCTTTAAGCCCTGTCGCCCCAAAAAGGCAATTCCAAGTGAGAACCCTGGAGTTAAAATTCACCTCCTGGGGCGCCTGGGTGGCTCAGCCGGTTGAGTGTCTGACTTCGGCTCAGGTCATGATCTCACCGTCCATGAGTTCGAGCCCCGCGTCGGGCTCTGTGCTGACAGCTCAGAGCCCGGAGCCTGCTTCGGATTCTGTGTCTCCCTCTCTCTCTGCCCCTCCCCTGCTCACGCTCTGTCTCTCTCTGTCTCAAAAATAAATAAAAAAACATTTAAAAAAATTAAAAAAAAAAATTCACCTCCTAATAACCACCCTGGCACCAGCTTCCTGTCTCACAACTGTCGGATGGTCTACTGTGAAAGAGTTCGAGTAACATAAAAACTACCATCAAATCCTTTGGCGTTGTGTCTGAAATTAGCCAGCAAATTAGGAAACGAGGAGAAACGTTGTTCATCCTTGGCCTGTCCCCAAAAGATGAATTGAGTGCCAAGTCCCTTTATGATTCTGTTTTCTCCAGGAGAACTTTCATGAAGATAATTCGTCTCTGTTGAAAAAACATTTTAGCAGCCTTGAAAAAGAAGGTTTGCGTAGTTCAAGAAGATGTAGATAAAGGGGGCCCAGTCACTTCAAGTTTTTGGAAGTCGAGAGGGCGCCATGGTTTCAACTCTATGAGTAGTGAAAAGAGGCGACAACTGACCTGAGGTCATGGCACTATTTCCAGTGTGAGAACCCCACCCCCCCTGCTTCGAAAAAGGGTGCTGCACATTTAAAACTCCTATCTCCTAGTGCCTGGGGATTAAGTGTTCCGCACAGCCCCTGGAAATCTGTAACGTTAACAGGTTTGATTATTCTTGCCAGCATATGCCTACCTTCCACAATTTTGAAAACAGGGTCGAGTGAGTCGGTTGCTTTGTTTTCTGTTTTCTGTGCTTTGCACCGTGAGTCTATGAATTAATGGACGTCAAGTGCAGCTGACTTAGGGAGTTAGCGGTTTGCTCAGCGATGCCTAGGTGAGCGAGGCGCTTGGTTAGGTCCCAGCGAGGCCTTCCTGCCGGCCCCATCCCAAGTAACCTCCACCTCTCAGACACTCTTCAGTACATCTTCCGGTCTTAATTCCTTCATGTCCCTTACAGGAGCCTGATGTCATCTTGTTGATACATTCTCTACTGCCTGTGTCCATATTGTCACTCCCGTGAGAGCACCCCCCCCCCCCCCCGCCCCCAGTTCTGCACTCAGGGTCAGCAAACCATGGCCCGCGGGCCGTATCCGGCCTGCTGCTTGTTTTGTGTGGCCCAGGAGCTAAGAATACATTTTATATATTTTTAAATGGTTGGAAAAAAAAAAACATCAGAAGGATAGTATTTCGTGACCTGTGAAAATTATGCGAAATTCAGGTTTCAGTGTCCATATGGAAAGCTTTACTGGCACCCCGCCACGCCCATTCATTTATGGATTGTCTGCAGCTGCTACAACACACAGACGCAGAGGTGAGGACTTGTGATAGAGACGGTCTGGCTGCCACGGAGCCTAAAATATTTCCTGTCTGGAGCTTTGCAGACAAAGTTTGCACACCCCTGCTGTGTGCCCAGCACCGTGCTGGGTAATGCACAAGCGCCCAATAAACGAGGCAGACGAATGAACCAAGAGCCGAGTGTGGGGCACGTTATTTCCCCATGTCCCTTCCCTGCCCCTAATAAACAAGGAAAAGGAACAGATGACTTTTGACCGCCCCCAGTTCAGCAAACTTCCCTTCCCCAAAATGTCAGCTCTTAATCCCCTCAATAAAAAGGCCCGTGTAACCGAGAGAATACATTCAGAATCATCCGCAGTACAAGAAGACGGTCTGAAAATAACAAGGGGAAAAAATGTACTAAACGCATCTGCACACACACAAAGTTGCTAGGGAAACATAGCAGTTCCCTGCGAAAAGCCAGCACCATCACATTTATAAAGAATTGACAAGGGCTGACCTTTGTCTTCTCTTTTTCTGCCTGCTTTTTACCAGGCACAGAAGAGCCCTGTGGCTTGGATGATGCTTTTGATAGGCAGATTTTTGGATTCTGTGCTGTCTGCCGGATGAGGGGGTCCTGCTTTACGGCTCTGCTAAGACCTAGAAAAATCTTTTATGAGTGTCACCTCCAGAACGACCCAGTCTATGCAATTGAAAGGTGCATTTTCACATTGGGATTTGGCTTCTATAGTCCTGAGGCGAGAAATGACATATTTTGTTGCATTATTTAAATATTCCTGCTGAACACCAAATTAAAAATATCCATTAAAGGTTTATTTGATATCTTCCTAATTATTGCCCATTGCACATTTGACAAATTCTTTACACATTTTAATAATTGCGACTTTCTTTGGAAGTGACACAAAAACAATTACTTTTTCGAAATTCCACTGTGTATATGCTTTTGAAACTACATAGCCATTAAAAACAGTCTGTCGAATTAAAGGTTGGGCAATTAATTAAGTGCAAATTCTGTAAAACTGGACCAAGGAGAAAATTCATCAAACCTATGAAATATGACCTATCTTGTCCAAAAGACAAATATGTTTAAACAAAAGATGAAAATTGATGACAAAATTACGGGTAGCAAAATGCACACAGAGCAAATATAAGACAGCTGTACTTGGTTTCTGCGTGTTGGGTTTACCCTTACAGGATTCATGATTCATTACCTTCATGGTCTTGTAAAACTTTGCGCAGTTAATCTCCAAAGTACTGTATCTGGAATAATAAAAGTTCTCAGGAAGAGCATGGAAGGCCTTTATATTAGCGATTTGCTGGTCTGTAGAGGAGCCTGATGAAATGCAGCCCAGTTTGGGGACGGCAGCCCAAGGGGTGGGCCCCCCGAGGAAATTGAAACCCGGGTTGCCCGCGTGGGCGCTTCCTTCTGTTTCTCTCCTTTCGGACCTTCTGACGTGGCCTTGCCTTCCTTCCTCACTCATGTGAGTTTTCAGTATCAGAAGCCCCCACTGCACGTTCATCTAGAAAGGACTCTGCCCATGAGAGGGCTTTGGCTCTTACCAAAGCGACAGTGCTTGGCTCTCACTGTTGACAACTGCTGGGTGCGTTCGGAGCGTCCATCGGGCCACCAGGAGGCAGAACGGTATTTACACGCGCTGGGTCTGTAAGGGGCCCCGCACTCGTGCATTACAAGTTCTGGGTATTACACTCACTGAGCGTTCAGGGTCAAGAATCCACATCAATCCTTGTGTGAGGTGGATGGAAGAGGGAGGTGGATTTTCGGGCTGTGGGGATTGTTAAGGATACAAGGCTGTTATTTCCATATTAAAATGTAATGGTCTCATTAAAGTTAAAACCACTGTTAAACTTGATTGAGTAAATTAGTTAATTAACCATAGCATCCAGAGCATTCCTCCGGGGCATACCTCTATTCCTCAAGATGCTGAACTCAGCTCAGAGTATCTTAAGCAGGGTAGTATGATAACACTCATCGTGGACTGACTTATGGCAGAATCTGTTAAAAAAAGAAATCAAAAGCTACAAGGTGAGGGTGTTACTCGGTGTTAAAGGAATATGAAAATAGCCTCCAACGAAAGAATTTTATTTTTATGCTGAAATCTCTCAAGATTTTCTTGATTAAAAAAAAAAAGCACCTGATAAGCAGTTTGTGGAGTGAGTGTTTTAGCCAGCAGACTAGAGGGCTTTTTTCTTCTTGATTATTCTGCCTCACTTTCCTTCTCTTTGCTTGAATATCCAAAGATATCTCTGTGGGGTCAGACAGAACTTTTCCAAAGCTTTTTTTTTTTGGGGGGGGGGGATTGTGTTTAAGTAAGCGGCTTTGAATCAGGGTTGCAGTGAGTTTTTGTGGGTGAAGGAATGGACGGGGCAAATTTAGGAGACATCTCAAATTTGCTGTTGCAAGCCTGGTCTTGAAATGTCGGTTCTCATTGGGTTGGCTACCCATGACGCAGACGGCCAAAGGAACCATTGAAAGAAGTTCCTGAAATTTGATAGCAGTCAGCCCAATTCCTGGTATGTCTTAGTTCCTGCAAATATACAATAATAATGATAAGCAACTACCTCCTCAGGGTGTCGTAAGCGTTAAATGCGGGAATACATGTAAAGTGCTTAGAATAGTATCAGGCATATGAAAATTCCCAGTAAGTACTGACTCTTATTAGGGTCACTAGAGTCAGTAGAGAGAGGAGGGTGGACAGGGATGAAGAATGGTCCCGAGGCAATGTGGCCAGAACATTTGCTCTGCTCATCACCTCCCAGATAGGCTTTTTCTTGGGTGCTGTGTGCACATAAAGGGGCCAGGGAATCAATCTCCAGACACTGAATGGCCAGGAAACCTGGGTTTTATGTGACCTGTCTTTTTTACCCGCTCTCCTTGAACGTAATGAATGGCCTAATCAAAGCCTGGGAGGGAGCGGTATTTGGGGTAGGGTCCTGCAGGTGCGGATATAAAGGTTGACTCTCAGAAAGACGAGTCTTGTAAATCCAATGCATAGAGGGGTCAGAAATAAACAGTAAACCAGAACCTAGACGTGACTGATCTTCTCCCTCCATAGATACATATGGTGCCTATTTACAGATTAAAAAAATATTTAAACAATTTTTCATAACTATTAAAAAATATAATTTTCTATCTCATACCCATTTAGGTTCCCCTAAAAAGGAGAATTTGAAGGATTTGAAAAGCAATCGTTGATTTTTGCTGTTAGGGCAGGAAACATAGTGAGAGGTTTGAGAAGAGGACACAGAAAAGGGAGGGAAACGTATGAAACGGTTTCCAAAAAGTCAACCAGGTCAGATGAATTATTTTCTAAAACTGCAGGTTTGGAACGAAAACCAGATAGCAGGAAACCTGCCAAAATAAATGACAGACCTGTAAAATAAATGACGGCATTTACCAGGCGCTAGATAACGTCTCTGTAACAACCGTGTGAGGAACGGGCTGGTGTTATCCCTATTGTGCGGGTGGCAAAACCAAGGCACAGAGGTTAAAAGACTTGCCCAAGGTCACCAAGCTCCCACGCGGCAGTGTTAGGATTTGAAACGATACAGTCTGGCCTCAGAGCGCATGTTGTTACCCCTCTGCCCTGCTGCCTCGGTTTCAGTGCCACTCGCTGAAGGTGGGAGAGCTTCTTAAGTCCCCGTGCCTCGCTTGCCAGTGTGGCTCAGGGGTCAGATGGTCTTGGCTGTTAGCTCCTGCTCTTTAATTATTCTATGTGTGATCTTGGAAAAGAATATTTATCTTCTCGGAGCTTTCATTTCTTCACCTGTGACATGAGGATAATAACGGGGACTATCTGCGGGTAGGTAGGAGCTGCCTCCCTGGTGTCTCCAGGGCTCACCTTGGAAGCAGTTTGCTGTTGAGAAGAGACTCTCAGGCCCTCTGGTAGCTTCTTCTTTCAAGCATCGGCATCTCTGCTTGGAAGTTCTCTCTGCCCAGCTGGCAGTGCTGGAGGTGATGCCCCCAGGCGCGACCTCTAAATCATGGGGGTGGGAATTGATGGATAAACATCCCACATCCTCCCCCCTCCCCCCCAGGGGGACGACACTGTGTCCCACACATCTCGGGGGGGGGGGGGAGGGGGGGGATCCTGAGTTAGATTCGGCTCCAGACACCCCCGGTGGCAACCAGCTTATTACAGCACGCTTTATGGCTTTCCTCCCTTCCGCAAGTCCCCCTCCCAAGCCTTCGCTATATTCCCGCCCTAACTTCTCAAATAAATGCCGTCTTTTCAAATCCTTCGAGTTCCCCTTCGGGGAGAACCCGAACAAAGGCACCAGCTTTTAGGTGGGTTAGGAGAATTCAGCGAAACAATGTGTGTAAATAGTGGACGGCTGGCATGTTGCAAATGCCCAAGTTAGCCGTCCGTCTCATTGTGTATCGATCATGATTTCATTATCAGAAGATATGACTGAATTGCGAAGCTGTCATAAAGAGTCTGGTTCCCTTTCCTGGATGCTTGACGGCTGACAACTTTTCAAACTCACGTATCCTTTTTCTCCTGCCCCACATCTGGGCAAGCGGGTAAGAAAGCCCAGGCGATTCCTACTTGGTTGCCGGGAGGAATTTTCGACCACACATGGAAACCCTGGTGGAGATCACCTCTAAACCACCATAAAAACCCCAAGTCACACTCCTTTCTTTGTTCTCCCAAGGCCTTTTGGACCTGCTCCGAAGCCTCCCCTGCTCACCCAGAGAGCCTTATTATGCAGTAGTAAACCTTTCCATACGCACCTGATATGTATGCGGTGTCGTCAGTCTTGACATTTGAACCAGATTTTAGGTGAGCGTCCATCCTGTTTCTATGGAGTGGCCACAGTAGAAGCAAGTCTGGTCCCTACCACAAAATGCAGCACAGCCCTCCCTAAGATAACAAAGACATGTGGGAGGTTTAAACATTGGTGTTATTTATTCAAGGAGGGGTTCATGGGGGTAGTGGCGAGGGTTCAGGGCAGGGGTCTGGAGCTCAATGGCAGAGACTGAAGGGATGAGTCATGGAAGGCTGATGAAGGTCGAGACATCGATCCGCGGAGAGTGAGCTCACCATTCCCTTCTCAACAGCAAGAATAAACAGATCTGGGATTCGTACACAGCTTTTGCTTAAAGGAAGGTGTACCTTTTTGACCGTTGCAACACATTCATCGGACACGGACACGGACTGGGATTTCCATGAGGAGAACTGGTGTTCCAGGGCGCAATCTGCATTGAGCCTTACAGGACAGAAATTTATTTGGGGCTTAGGCCAATGGACAGGGTAGGAATACTGATCCTCGGAATGCAGCAAGACCATAGATGTTCTAAATTCGTATCCCATCGTTTGTAGAAAAAGAACCTCCATTCCGGTTTTCATAATTTCAGACCAGGTTGCCCCAATCCAGGGCACCGAATCAGAATTATATAACTTAGGTCCTCACTTCTCCAGTCAAGCGTTGGCACATGTGTGCAAATTTCAAGGAAAGGCTGTTTGCTTCATGATCCTGTGATCTTTAATTTTAACCTTTAAATTTAACAAACATTTCATCCTGATAACTTATTAATGGACAACGAGGGAGAATTCTTTCCAAGACTGTAAAAATCTTAATTTCACCCTATAGGTTTGTTTTAACTAATAAAAAATTCTGCTTCGTATAAACATTTAAATGTGAATGATGTTAGTAGTCAAGGATACTGTGCAGCTAGTTGCTGGAAACATTATACAGATTTATACATTTCGTACATTTCTGCACATTTAAAACATGAATGAAGTTAGGATGTTACAAGTAGACTTTTTTTTTTTTCCAAAAATTGCTTTAAAACCAAGGCACTCTTTTATACAAAAATTACAGAGAGAGGGGCGCCTGGGTGGCTCAGTCGGTTAAGCGTCCGACTTCGGCTCAGGTCTGTGAGTTCGAGCCCCGCGTCAGGCTCTGTGCTGACGGCTCGGAGCCTGGAGCCTGTTTCAGATTCTGTATCTCCCTGTCTCTCTGACCCTCCCCCGTTCATGCTCTGTCTCTCTCTGTCTCAAAAATAAATAAATGTTAAGAAAAAAAAATTACAGAGAGATCGCTCATGAGAGAGACACAGGTGACATGGATAGGCTCATGGTTAAAATGCAATCACAACAAAGAAGTATCTGGCAGGAGGAAAAAAAAAATCAGAATCCCAAGATGTTCAAATTCTGGCATCCTTGCTGTAATCGACAGTGCTCGCTGGGGAGACAAATTAGAGCAGGTTTTTTTTTTTTTTTAATTGGGAAGAGAGTGGGCATGGACTGAAACAAAAGTAGCAGAATGTCATTCCCTCTGTGACAAGTGGGTGCCTGTGTTCACCCTTGTTCCCTTGGAATTCCCATCTCCTACACGCCGGTGGCTCCCTCGGAGAAGTTTTAAGTCTCAGCCTGAGGGATCACTCTCACCACGGGAATGTGAGCCCGTGCTTGTGGGCGCAGTTGGTAGATAAATATCTGAGCCTTCTTGCCCTTACGTAGGAGACTTCTGGGTTGTGTGCCTTAAGTCTTCCCAAAGCCCTCAGTAGGAATGAACCCCAGTTGCTCACAGCATCGCCAGCTCATTCATTCATCCTTTCTGGAAGGGCTCCTATCCTTTGTTCACTGCCTCATATTCCCCTTCATCATGATCCTGGGATCACCCTCCAGTCCTTGTCTTTCTGGGGCAACCAACCTAAGATAACTTCCAGGAATGCATTTGTCTGGTGTCCATTTTTTGCATCCATCCCTCCTTTCCTCTTTCTCCCCCTCGTATTTTTATTTTTTTTAAATGTTTATTTTTTTGGAGAGAGACAGAGAGAGACAGAGAGAGAGAGAGAGAGAGAGAGAGAGAGAGAGACAAAGACAGCATGAGTGGAGGAGGGGAAGAGAGAGTGGGAGAGAGAATCCTAAGTATGCTCGCGCTGTTAGCACAGAGCCCGATGACCTTGAGATATCACAACCTGAGCTGATATCAAGAGTGGGAGACTTAACCCTCCGAGCCACTCAGGCATCCCTCCCCCTCATATTTTTAGAATTTTTAAAAAATATAATTTATTGTCAAATTGGCTTCCATACAACACCCAGTGCTCATCCCAACAGGTGCCCTCCTCCATGCCCATCACCCACTTTCCCCTCTCCCCCCGCCCCCCCATCAACCCTGTTTGTTCTCTGTATTTAAGAGTCTCTTAGGGTTTGCCTCCCCCCCTTCTCTTTTTGCAGCTGCCCTCCTATTTTTAATACCAGCTGTGTGCACAGTGTTGGTGGAGGCTAGGAAGCTTCCAGTCAACTAGACTCTAGTGAGAGAGACAGATGGGATAGTAGATACCGAGTTCAACCTTTGGGAATTCAACGAACACGAAGTATGAAAAGTAAGAGACAGAAATAATGATTTCAGTGGCTGTTATTCCACTCATAAATGCAGACCCTAGCTGGAATATGAGGTGGGAATAGGAAGCTGGGGTTTTCTCAGGAAGCCTCGGGTTGTGTGTACCTCTCAGAGAACATCTCCTGTTGAGTGCGATTTCTCACATCTAAAGATCCAACATGCTTCTGTTTTTCTTGCAATGTGGTCTCTAAACGCGAGCCAACTACTTTATGAGGGGCCTAACCGAAGGCACAGTGTTTTTTTTCCCACCACGGGAGGAAAAACTAGCTGTGACGGTCTGGGCGAGACTGTCTGTCCCTCTGTGTCATGGGACCTTCGTAAGGGATTTTGAAAGCTATTTTCTCCCTACATAATCTTTGCTCCAGGCTGATTTTCCAACCTGATTCTCTGAAGATGTGACTCCACCCTTGTCACAGGGCAGCGTGGTGGATGTTTTCGGGAGGGCCTGTGCTGACACACGCCTGCAGACCCGTGGCCCCTGGTCAGCCTGGGGAAGACGTCTCAGAGCAGGTGGAGTTTGGAAGGAGTCTCTGAACCCAGGAGCCATTTGCCCAGGGTTTGGCAGAAGAATCTAACGCAGCTCTTAAACTTTTACCGCACAGTGTCGGCTTTGCCTTCCTCAATCCCTCTACCCAGATCTTGTGGATTTCACCGCCGTCAACATGGTAGACCGTCTGTGGCGCGTGGCTTGGAGACGATGAGACAGAGATTCCCCCAATCAGAGATTCATTTCAGACCTCTGATGCGTGGACAGAACAACCCGGTGGGGCACTTTCCTGCCTGGCTGTCGTGTCTCCAAAAGATGTGTTAGGCATGTCAACCTGCGAGCCTGGGTTCTCTGAGAAGCAGACGTGGGGCGGGGTGGACACACATGAGCTCACTGGGGGAAATACCTACAGAGGACAACAGGAGGGTCCTGGAGAGATGCGGGGAGAGCCACCAGCCTGCGGGAAGGGTCTGATTCAGGTGAAGAGAGGTGGGACGGAACCTTCTAGTGAGTAGCGCAGTTCTGAGAACGTTCGACAAGGCTGATGAGCCACAGCGGCCTGGTGGGCGAGGACCAGTCTCCTGGCCTCAGTACCCTGCTGCCTCAGTCACGGCTGGGAGCAGCCTGCGGGAAGCGTGGCCTCTGTGAGAACGCGGTGGCGGGTCAGAGCACAGGGTCTGGGCTTGCTGGTCAGTTGTGCCCCGCTGTCTGGGAGGCCCGACTTCACGGCCACCGTGATCGGTGCTCCCCCGGCTGTGGAACACCTACCACAGAGAGTACTTGAAACAGTTTTAGGTAGTGCGTTGAATTGTTTGGTATTCAGATTATTCTTTTGATAATTCTCATTCATTCTGGTACATGCAGGAGAAAGACTCGGGTGGATGTTATCGTTTTTAATCCCCCCCCTTTTAGCAATAGGCAAGCCTCAGGCTTAGAAACCTTAGCAAGTTACAGCATCCAGATAACACGGAATACTTGTATTCGCTGTTTTGTTTTCATGGGTACTTATCATCCTGGGGGATTTCAGTGTATCTCCATTTATGGCTGATGATACTGATTTTCAATTTCTCTTATTCAAACACATTTTTTTTTCTTTAAAAGTAAATCTAAGTAAATAAATGGTAATCAACTTAAATAAAATGCGAAGTAACTCAATGGAGAGCAGGGGGTCTTGGGGAGGGGTGTGTGTGTGGGGGGGGAGCTTATGGCGTGTTTTACAGATGCCTGCAGTTTGGATAACCTTGACTTAGGTCAGGGTTAAGACCAAGTAACTTGCTCGGTCCGGCTTCTCTCAAATTTTCACAGCAAATGGCTCCCCTGCCTCACCATTTTAAGTTATGCCCTTTTCAGTCTCGATGGGGTCACTGAAGGGACTGTCCGGTTTGCCAGTGTTTTCTGCGATCTCGTGGCTGGAGATGTTCACGCTGCTGCTCATCCTTTAAACAAATCCCCAGAGGACACATCCAGCTTGAATTTAGTTCTAGGGGGATCAAAAGTATTGTCTCTGAACGAAGGTGTATACTTTTTCCTGTCAGAAAAAGACAAGTATACCTGTCAGGATGCTTGCCTTACCTTCTAGAATCCTTAGGGCTGAATTTACTGCTTTTCTGTTCGCATCTGTTTCAATCTGGCATCTGAAAGCACACCCTCTCTCTAGGTCCCTCAGAGGACTCTGTTATTTAAAAAGATCTGCAGAAGTCTCTCACGTCCCTGCGCCCTACCAGATGGTTCCTCCCATGGCCATGAGGACTGGCGACCTGCCTGTATCAGCTAGAATAAGCAAGGTAGCACTCCGATCATAAACCAGCCCCAAATGTTAGTGACCTAAAAACAAGAAATGTTGATTTCTTGCTCAAGCCTCATGCCTATTTCAAGTGAGCTGGGGGCTCGTTCTTAAATCTCCTCACTGAGAGAGCCTCCAGACAGAGCCTTTATTACCTGCATGGTTTTTGGTTGTGAGGCCAGGGGAACAAAAGAACATGGGTGTTTATTCATATTATTCAAAAGGCATCACCAGAAAAGGGACGGAGGCCACATCCGTTTGTATTCCATTGGCAAAAGCGAGCGTTGGGACCATGCTGACCTTGGAGGAGGTGAAAATAGGCAGTTCTACCATTTTCCTGAAAGGTGGGGCACTGATGCATTGGTGAGTAGCCCTCGATATTCCCACACTGCCATACTTGTTCCGCAGCCCTACGACCACCTCTTGATATCTCCGAGGCTTCCCGAGTCAGCCTTTGCTCCAGTCCATTTGTCTGACACGACCTGTGTTTAGTCATTGCTCTTCCTTCCTGTGATTGTCATCTAATCTTACTGGTGGTATTTTAACTCACATTGGACAACATCTGTGGTCCCTTGTTCCCCCAGTGCACCATTCAAGCAACGTTTTTGTTTGTAGCGGAGTTTTATTGCTGGTTTGGGGGGCAGTCAAGGGAAGTTACAACCCAGGGTAGCAAACGGCCTCAAACTGTTGAGTGTATACTTTGGGTAATTTGTTATTTTTATTGACTTAACTGTTGTGTCTCTGGTGCCCAGAACAGAGTATGGCACAGAACAGGGGCTCAATAACCATTCGGTGAATGAAAGCGTTCACATTATCCTGGACGTTAAAAAAATTTTTTTTAATGTTTATTTATTTTTTTTGAGAGAGAGAGAGAGACAGAGAGAGACAGAGTGTGAGTGGGGGAGGGGCAGAGAGAGAGAGAGGAAGACAGAATCCAAAGCAGGCTCCAGGCTCTGAGCTGTCGGCACAGAGCCCAAAGCGGGGCTCGAACCCACAAGCTGTGAGATCATGACCTGAACCGAAGTCAGATGCTTAACTGATGGAGGCACCCAGGTGCCCCTATCCTGGACATTTTTAGATCTTTTCCTGTCACGTGGAATTTCCCGCAGGCTGACACCTCCTGAATGCCTCGCGTGTTTTCTGGAATCTCCTTCCATTCTCCTTTTCTTTACATTATATCTTTTCTTTTCATTCCAGACTCCTCACCTCACAGACTCTAGATTTGCCAGCAAAGGGTCATCCTTGTTCATCTTCTTCTTTATATTAAAATATTTATCCCTTCCTATGGTTTACTCCAGACTTCCATACTATGCCCTGAAAGGTCCCAGGTTTATGCTCAAAGTATCCTACCAAAGAAGTTTCCTAGGTTAAAAAAAGAGGGAAGGGACCTTCCTAGGGATGAATTACATCACATGCCTTGAAAGCAGACATGATCGCAGTCAGTGCTTATTTTCAATACTATTTATTGCCTTTCTGTTCAAGTATATTTTAATTTGAATCGCTTGTGCCGAGATTTTTTGTTTTTCAGAGCAGGTGCATGTATCAATAAATAGTTCATTCTTTTTTATTGTATTCTTTCTGCTGTGTGGATAATACCACATTTTGGTTTTCCATTCACCCGTTGATGTGCATTTGGGTTGTTCTCAATTTTTGGCTATTGTAAATCATATCGCCATATGTTTTCATTTTTCCTTAGAGGGGATTTTCTGGATTATGTGATAAGTGTATATATTCTTAACTTGTTGAGAAACTTATAGGTCTGTTTTCTAAAGTGACTGTATCATTTTACCTTTCTACCAGTGGTATTTGAGGGTTCTAGGTGCTCTCCATTCTTACCAATTCTTGGTATTGCCAAACATTTATATTGTAGTTATTTTGGTGGATTTATAGGAGTGTCTATCTCTTTGTGATTTTGATTTGCATTTTGGTAATGACCAAGGATGTTACATACATTTTCATGTATTCCTTGATTATTTCTATGTATTGTTTTCATGAAGGGTCTGCTCAAATCTTTCACCTGTTTGTTTTCTTTTTTTTGAGACATTGTTTGCATATTCTGGACACGGGTCCTTTGCAAGATGTATGTTTTGCAACTATTTTTCTCTAGTACTTTATTTTTTTCTTTCTTGTACTTACTTGGAGTTTAATTTGCTCGGCTTTTTCTAGCTCCTTAAGGCAAAACTTAGGTCACTGATTTTGGACCTTTCTTCTTTTTTGATGTCAGCAGGGAGGACTACAGATTTCCCTCTGAGCCCTGCCATAGCGGCGTCCCCCCAATTTTGATATGTTGTGTTTTCATTATTGATTTCTGATTTAATTCGGTTACGGTCAGAGTACATATTTTGCGTGGATTTAATTTCTTAAATTTCTTGAGACTTTAAAAAATAGGCTTTTTAAAAATAGTTTTAGATTTACAGAAGAATTGAGATCAGACAGAGAGTTCTCATATCCCTTACACCCAGTTACCCCTATCCTATTATTACCGTCGTATATTAGTATGGTATAATCGTTACCGTCAGTGAACAAATATTGATACCTTATTGTTAACTAAAGTCCGTAGTTTATTTAGATTCCCTTTGTTTTTATCTGTTGTTCTTTTTCTGTTCCAGGACCCCATCCAAGATGCCACATTACACTTAGTTATCCTGTCTGCTAAGCTCTTCTTGGCTGTGCTAGTTTCTTGGACTTTCCTTATTTTTCATGACCTTAAAAATTTTGAGGAGTACTGGTCAGATACTTTGTAGGATGTCCCTTTACTGGAATCTGTCTTGTGTTTTTCTCATGATAAGACTGGGATTATGGGTTACTCAGAGAAAGATGACAGTGACAAAGTATAGTTTTCACAATATATCAAGGGTATATGATACCCATGGTTGACAGCTGTTGATGTCAGTCTTGATCATCTGGTTGGGGTGGTGTTTGTCAGGGCCCTTCACTATAAAGATACCCCTCCGATTCCATACTTTATACTTTGGAAATAAGTCATTATACACAGCCTACACCTAAGGAGTGGGGAGCTAGATTTCCTGCATGTAGAAGTCTCGGTTAACTGAGCCTCCCTCTGTATTTTGGATATGTCATTCCAGTATCTTCCGGCTTCCATATTTCTTATGGGAAGTTAGTAGTTGGTCTCATCTTTGTTCCTTTGGATGTCTCATGTTTTTCTCAGGGGCCTTCAAGATTTTCTTATGGTTTTTGGTGAGCCGTTTTCATTAAGCAGGGGAAATGTGTTACTTCTTCCAGAAGCTGAAGTTCCTGTCCTGCTCGTGCTAAACAGTGGTGATGATGGTAGTGAAAAATGTGTAGCCTCTAAGTCACATTTAGAGGTATCACTAAGACATAACAGTTACTAAATGATGTTGTGGTTTAATTTGGCCACTTATTGATTTAGTTGAGTTTTCTAGAAACTTCTAGCCGAAAAAAAGGTGAAATTGCTGCAGGTAAATTTGGGTTCATGTACCTCTAGGATCTCTCCTTTCTCCTTCTACTCCCTGAGTAATTTTGTTGGCATTTTGCAGAAGCTTGCTCGAACTTTCACTTTAGTGTCTGGGTTTGGGGCTCTTACAGGTTGGTATATAGCCTTGACATTTCCAGAAGACATGACCATCATGTGAAAACTATTATATATGGTGGGGAGGAGGGGAAGACTTTCTTATTTTGATGAAACAGTTCTGAGAATAATCTTGTTGCCGACTCAAACCCATTGTCACGGTTTTCTTGTTGGGCACAAAATCTATTGGCTGTTATTGGATCCCTTCATTCTTAGAGGCACCATGAACAACCCGCCACTTTGATGACAGCAGAATTGGATAGCAAGAGAATTCTATTCGTATTCAATCTCTGATGGTAGCAAAGTCATAGAGAAAATAACTGATATTGATTGACAACCTACCATCTGTCAGATGTCATAGTAGACCCTTTACATACTTTTCTTCTTTTTAAAAAAAAATTTTAATGTTTATTTTTGAGAGAGAGAGAGAGACAGCACGAGTGGGGGAGGGGCAGAGAGAGAGGGAGACCCAGAATCCCAAGCTGCTCCAGGTTCTGAGCTGTCAGCATGGAGCTGGCCGCGGGGCTTGAACTCATGAAGTGCAAGATCATGACCTGAGCCAAATTTGGATGCTTAGCCAATTGAGCCACCAGCTGCCCCCTTTTCTTCTTCTTCTTCTTCTTTTTCTTTTTTTTTTTAAGTTAATTTATTTTGAGAGAGAGAGTGAGTGCAAGTGGGGGAGGGGCAGAGAAAGAAGAAGAGAGAGAATCCCAAGTAGGCTCCATGCCGTCAGCACAGAGCCATTCATGGGGCTCAATCCCATGAACCATGAGATCATGACCTGAGCCGAAATTAAGAGTCAGACGCTTAACGGACTATACTTTGGTTCTTTTTAAATCCTTAACACAATCCTTCCAGGTAAGTATTAATATATCTAGTACTCATTATTTTCATAGAAGTTAAATTTTTTTTTCTATTCTTTTTTCTATGCAACTGATGTATGGCAGCTGGTGTATTTGGCATTGCAGAAGGTTTTCTTACGTTTGAGCCCCAAGTGTCTATTATTTCTCTGGCCACAGTTTTGGTCAGTAGTGGTCACATGACCTAGTCTGATCCCATGAGAGTCAGCCCCAGAACTTTCATCTCAATTGTTGGAGGGAGAGAAATTTTATTTTACTACTGGCTTTGACCATGGGAGAATCTCACCTTATTGATGCTAGTGGCCATGTTGCTATCCCACAAAGCCAGAAGAAGAAAACCTCGCTGACAGCCCAGGGATATGGAAAGAGTCAGGTCTGGGTAAAATTGTTTAACTCTTGGGCTAACTCCTACCTGAGGACAGCTACATCTCTATCTTTTAGTTACGTGAGCCAACAAATTCTTCTTTGGCTTGAATCAATATGAGCAGTTTTCTGATGGTTGCAAGTGAGATGGCCCTGATTCGTACAACCTCTTTCTCTCTCCTGCACTGAGCAAAGCTCAGCAAAGGCTTCTTTGGAAAGCAATTGCGCTGAGATAAAAACAAAATATTTAATTTTTAATTTAATTTAATTTAATTTTAATTTAATGTAATTTAATTAATATTTAATTTTTAATGTTTAATCCTGCAGTTTGAGGACTAAGTGTCCTTGGACCAGTCCTGTCCTCTTCCTGGGCTTTGATCTTCTCTTTTAGGGAATAAATTCATTTCTCTGTAAGTGGATTAAACTCTATCTCTTATGGCCCCCCTTGGTCTAAAATTCTCTGATTCTGGGAAGTACTTATTTCAAACTGAAGTGTTACTGACTTTAAGATTTAATAGCGGTTATGAGATTGAGGTTTATTTTTTTTTTTTACACTGGGTTTATTAAAAATGTTTACTTATTTATTTTGAGAGCGAGAGAGGGAGTGAGCCGTGGAGGGGCAGAGAGAGAGGGAGACAGAGAATCCCAAGCAAGCTCTGCACTGTCAGCATGGAGCCCAATGCAGGGCTCAAACTCATGAACTCTGAGATCATGACCTGAGCCAAAATCAAGTCGAACGCTTAGCCAATGGAGCCCCCCCAGGTGCCTTGAGGTTTTCCTTTTTTAAGCTTATTTTTTTGAGAGAGAGAGAGAGAGAGAGAGAGAGAGAGAGAGAGAGAGATTGGGGAAGGGGCAGAGAGAGAGGAAAAGGGAGAGAGAGAGAATCCCAAGCAGTCTCCGCACTGTCAGCATAGAACCCCATGCAGGGCTCAAACTCACGAACCATGAGATCATGATCTGAACGAAAATCAAGAGTTGGACACTCAACCAACCGAGCCACCGAAGTGCCCCAAGAGATTGAGTTTTAAAGTCAGACAGACACACACACACATTTGAAACCTGGATCTGCCTCTTACAGTTATATAACCAAAAGTAGATTTCTTAACCTGTTTACCTGTCAATATTCCTAATTACAAAGGGAGATGTAATTCACAGGGTGGTTGATTAAATGAAATAATGCATGTGTAATCATATACGGTAAGGACTCAATAAATGATAACTATCATTATTTATTACTCCTTCCCAGCGGCATCTTTATCTTAAAATAGCATTTCCCAAGATGTGTTTGGTGGAAAACAGTCCTGCAAATGCCTGCACAAAAGGATTCTGTAGTCAAATACATTCAGGAAATGCTTATGCTCTGCTTTCCCTTGTTTTTCAAGGCACATTAGCATATTAAAAGCTCTAAAAAGTTCTTCAATAAATAAATCTGCTTAAATTTGTTGATCCAGCATCTCAACCCGTATTTGGCTACACAACACTTTCCCCTTCACAGGTGCATACCTATTAACATATATTAACGAGGAAAAGAGTTGAAACCTTGAAGGTGTGATTTCAGGCATCCATCAATGGGTGGGAGCAGTGGAACGGAGCATTTGGGGGGAATCTAGACCTTCCCAGATGTGAGTGCTTACTTTTAAAATTGATTATTGAAGTGTAGTTGACGTGCAACCTTATATTAGTTTCAGGCGTGCAACATAGTGATTGTGCAATTCTGTACATTATTCGGTGCTCACCATGATTTGTGGGGTCACCATCTGTCCCCATAGAACACGATTGCAATATTGTTGACTCCATTCCTTATGCTGTCCTTTTCATCTCCATGACTTAGTTATTTTATACCTGAAGTTTGTAACCCTTCGACCCCTTTACCTGTTTCACACATCCCTCTCCCTCAACCTCCTTTCTGGCAACCGCCAATTCTCTATACTTAAGATTCTAGTTTTTGTGTGTTTGTTCTAGATTCTACATGTACGTGAAATCATATAGTGTTTGTCTTTCTCTGTCTGACTTATCTTACTTAGCATAATTCCCTCTAGGCCCATCCATTTTGTTGCAAATGGCAAGATTTCCTTCTTTTTTTTTTTTTTTTTACGGCTGAATAATATTCTGTTGTGTATACAGACCACATCTCCTTTATCCATTCATCTATGGATGGATACTTGGGCTGCCTCCCTACCTTGACCTTTGTAAATAATGCTACAATAAATATAGGGGTGCATATATCTTTTGGAATTAGTGTTTTCATTTTCTTTGGGCAAGTACTCAACAGGAATTGTTGGATCACATGCTATTTTTATTTTTAACGTTTGTAGTTCCTATTCCTTACTAGAAAACATGGCTTTATCCAAAAATGTAGCCTACAACAGAGGTTGGCAAACTGTGGCCCCTGGGCCAGCCACCTGGTTTGAGAACTAAAGCTT
Organism: Panthera uncia; assembly: GCF_023721935.1. Taxonomy (NCBI): domain Eukaryota; kingdom Metazoa; phylum Chordata; class Mammalia; order Carnivora; family Felidae; genus Panthera; species Panthera uncia. The sequence continues at coordinate 9,505,848 of NW_026057578.1, read as the reverse complement.
TATTAGCACATAGTTGGATCTGTTTGTTTATGCATTGTCTGTACCTCCTTCAGTGTTACCAGGGCAGAATTGAGCGGTGGTGACAGACACTGAATGGCCTGCAAAGGCTAAAAAATAGTTAGTATCTGGCTCTTAAAAAGAAAAATGTGTTGACCCCTAACCTGATGACAAGATTACATCTGTAAGAACTACAGGAACTCAGAGTAGTTTTTTTGTTTTTGTTTTTTTGTCCATCTTAGTAAGTTCTTCTTTTTTCCAATTCATAAGGGGACATACTATATCTTTACATTAATAATACTATTGAAAAGATGTCAAAAGAGTTCACCAACTGTTTTATTCAAAGGGAGCAGAAAAAGCAGGAAGTTTCCTGAAAATATAGGAATTTGTAGCTCACAGAAATTTAATTGACCTTCAGCTTTCCTGGCCCTTAAATGAGTAGTTCTTGTGGAAGTTACATAGTTGCCCCATTTTCTTAGGAAAATGTGTCACGTTCTCTTCATGTAGTATCCAGTTGTCCTCCTGGGAATAAATGACACATTATGGGATGTTACTGTATCTTTTGTCGTGTCTAGTAAGTTGCACGGTTGAATCAGTTTTGGGGTAGCAGTGCCACTGAGGGGGAAAAGAAACAGCATTTAAAACCAGGCTCCTTTGGCCCCGTAGGTTTGAATGCGTGGCCAGGACCCCATCAGGGGCTGTCGAATGAACCTTCTGAGAAGAGTCACCCAAGTTCCTAATTTGTATCCTACCATAAGGACTTTGAAGGAGCTCCTAGACATAGCTGGCTGAAATTTCTCTCTTCCAGTTTTGGGAAGACAGGAAGAAACCGTGCCTTATCCTACAACCTAGGAATCCTTGGTCTCACGGAAGACTGAGTTTGTGGTTGCAGGAATTAATTTTGAGTTCTGAGTTTTAAGGGTCTCTGTCTATCCATTCACTCAACAATCCACTGAGAACCTTCTCTGTACCTCACACTGAGCATGTAGAGGGGCGGGAAAATTAGACAACATCCCTGACTTCATGGAGATGCAAAATCTAATGGAGGGAGATATATCGCAAAGAAAGTACTCAGGTAACTGTGTAATTGTCACCTGTGATGAACGCTCTGCAGTGATACAGGAGGGATCCCTTAGCTGCACAGAGTGGTCCAGGATTCTGTGTCTGAGGACGTCACCTAAACCCTGAAAAACACCAGAGAACTGGGTCTACCTGGGAGAAGGAACCTACATTCTGGGTAGAGGGAGCAGCATGAGGGGAAGGCTTTTATTTTATTTTAATTTAATTTTTTTGAGGGGAAAGCTTTGAATCTGGTGGCTGCGATTTGGCAGTAGACCCTGAATTCTGATCTCGACGTATTCTTGAATTGGTTGAATTTCAAATGACTTCACTGTTCCTGTTCCTGGCCTCAACGTTTCCATCTCCTAAGCGGCAAGGACAACTTTGACGTGAATGCTTTGCATGGAACCGTGGGAAATCCTGTTAATATTTTTGATCAGAATTAATGGGAGAAAAATAGCTTTCATGTTAATGTCATCTCATCTATGAAAGTTTTGCATAACGGTGCCAAAAGAATCTTAATGGTCACTCAAGCATCCTCAGATTTGTGAAGAGGTAGGGTGGGGCAGAATCGGAATAGAATTAGAATTCCATTCCACGTTTTCCTAATTCCAATCAAATCCGCCAAATCCAAGATCATATTACTTCCTTCTAAGCTGCTGACTGGAAGAAAACTTCCCAGTGAGATTCACGTAATTTATTGTGGAGTTAAAAAAAAATAAAAATAAAGTAAAATCAAATAGAATTCCTTATTAAGCAATTTGTCCCAAACTCAACCATACTAATTAAGCCTCCATGGATAAATATATTCATAAATAGTCATGTTTTATCAAAGTCAAATACGGTGCAAATTCTTGTGTTCATGCACTAATAAACCTGAGTTATTAAATAAACTCGGTGCTCTACTCTTTAAATTAAGGCTCCATCCACTAGTAAATGTTTAATAAAAATGTAAAGATGGGATGTTGTTTGACGAAGAAATACATCCCCAGTACTTTCCAGTTGAATCCAGCTCAGTGAAATGCAAATTTCATAAATTCCAATCCATCAAATAGAAATTTTACTATAAAAGGTTTTCATGGCAATAATAGCTGTCAACTATCAATTAATGCACACGGTCCCATTTTCCTTAAGTACGGTATTGAACTTTAATGAAAGGTTACTTATTCTATCAAATTGCTTTATACTTGGTAAGATTCAACTTAACCAAAAATTAACATCAGTATTCCACAAAGAGAGCATGCAAACAAAATTCACCCAAATGACAGGGGAGCCTAAATGTTTTTGTTGCACACAGAGAAATATGCTTCCAACCCACATTTTAAAAAGTGCCAAGAATTCATCTTTTAAACTGATGTTATCAGGAAATTTAACCCGTTCTCGACTGTATGTCTTTCCTGTATTTGTTTGCCTCCTTACTCTGAGCCACATAGAACACGTGAGCATCATTTTTGTGTATGCCAGGAGGGCAAAAGCTTAACCTCACAGCAGCCAGCCAGTGTGGGATACAGCAGCGAGGCAAGGGACTTGAGTCTAACGTGTCTGGGTTCAAATCCCAGTTCTGTCATTCACTAGCTGTGTGATCCTGACCTGGCTGCTTAGACCAACTGAGCCCCCGATTTTTCATCTGTAAAATGAGAACAATAAACTTATCTTTGAGGATTGCTCTGAAAACTAAGGAGAAAAGGGTATAGACACAGTTTGGAACACAGGACGTATCTAATAAACGGTAGCTGTGTGTATTATTACAGAATTGGCGTGAGGTAGGGAAGGATGTCAGTATCCTAAGGCAGAAAGTCACAGCGCACCCACATTTAGATGTGTGCAAAGATGGGAGTGTCTTAATGGATGTTGCAGTTTTGCAAAACAACGCTTATTCAGATCCCCTAGAAGTAACAGCATGCGTGGGCCATAATGAAGACCGATCAGGATCATGCTAGTGACCCAGGCACACTCTGTCACCTTTGAAATCTCCCTAAACACCAGGATTAAGTGTTTCTTCCGAAAGCCATGCACCTATCAGTGTGGAATGTCACTGAGTGATTCCTACTAAATAAGCAATAAAGTGGAATCAGGAGTCTGGGGTTCTCGTCCCAGCTTTGACACCGACCAAATGCATGTCCTCGGACTATTCTTCTCCTTTTCTAGACATCAGTGTCCTCATGTGTCAGCTGAGCAATAGGCAGGGGTAAGTGGAATAGTATAAGTAGCAGGGAGGTGGTGGGGTGGGGTGGGGGGAGCTCTGGCCAAATGGCAAGCGTGTGTGTCTTCCACAGGGACAGCCTCAGCTCTGCCCTAGCTGTCGCCTTGTGGGAATCTGGACCAAGTATTGCCAGATCTGCAAGAAAAGTCAGAAATTCAGACTTGGCAAATAGTTAAAAACGATTATTTTAAAGCACTCTGCTAGTCAAAGAGAAACGTTTATAGGACGATTTTATGCTTGTGGGCTGCCCATGTGTAACTCTGGGCTGGATGTCTCCTGAAAGCTCTGACCAGAGCACATTTCTAATTTTAGGGAAGTCTCAGTTGTGTGTGTGTGTGTGTGTGTGTGTGTGTGTGCGCGTGCGTGTCTGATTTTTCTACTCTATAATCCTGAAAAATGATTTACAAAACCTAAATAGATTCTGGCATGAACTAAGCTTAAACTGACTGCTTTCTATCACGAATTAATATTAACCAGAGCTTGTCAGATACTAAATATTTGTTTTAGGAATACACACAGCCCCGGCTTTCATCTGGGGTAGGCTCTAATCTTTGGCCTGTCAGTTCCGGAATATAGCACTGGATAAATCATGCTCTCTTGAACAGATAGATGCCAGGGTGGTTGTGTACAAATGGAACAATGTGTCAATGAACACCCGAGTTTGGGTTACATCTACTATAAACATCGACATTCCTTTGCAATGAGCCCATTTGCTGGTTAAGCAGTTACAGCTTTGGAAGGTTTGATGCTTCTGTGCTCAATCAGGTTCTAATGACTTCAGATGTTTGCAATTAATGAACCATTAGATTAATTGGTCGAGTACCAGAAGAGGGGTTTAAGAATTGGGTCAGAACCACAGACAAACTATTACCCACAGGAACAGCAATCACCAGAGGCAAAACGGTGCGACATTGAATTAATGATTTTATTCACTGTCCCTCATCCCTCCCTCCCAGTGTTTTTTTTTTTTTTTTTTTCCTGGACTTAAAAAAAAAAAAATAGCACTGACCAGTCTCTAGGTTGGGCAAACACAGAAAGGGAAGAGAGGGCTGAAAAAGAAAAAAGAAAGAAAAATGGTTGCTTCCTATTTCTGCAGTTAAGACTTGATCTTCTGAAGACTGAGCTCTTCATGGGTACCAAAACATGACTCCGTTTCTCAGTGTTTGGCTGGATCTCTCTCTCTCTCTCTCTCTGGGCTTTCTTCCTAAGCTCCTGTGTTTTATTAATTATGTAACATGTCGGCCATCTTAGAAAAATGATTAATGGGGCTTCAGAAACATGGAAATAAATAAGGCAAGCCTCAATATATGATTATGTAGGCTTGATCTAAACCCCAGGGTGGCCATCTTTTAAGAAGTGTGTTAGGAGTGGAACACCAGCCCGTCTCCACAGTACTTAAAAGCTGGCATCACCTGAGTTATCGCCTGGCAGTGGATGGTGCTTTAGATGAATTCGTAATTTGAAAAGTTAAATTAACCCTGAAATATATTATTTGCTGTCTGTTTCCTACTCGGGAAGGAGATCCTCACGTAAACAGACCCTTGCTCGCTGGGGTGAAGAGTGAGCTGTGCTCAGATCCTTGCGAAATTGATGGTCACTGTGCTTTTTCCTAGCACGGAAGGGCAATGTTTGGAAAAGGGCACCACCACCACCACGAAAGCGTATTTTCAAAGAGAATTCAGGTGCTTTCTTTATCGTCTGTGTTGCTGTTTGACATATCGTGATGGTTTACATGCTTACTTGTTCACTTCTGGTCTCACAGCTAGAACGTGAGCTCCGTGAGGCCTGGGTCTTGGTCGTTTCGTTCATGGTTGTATCTTCAGCGCACTGCAAGAATCCCGGCCCCCAGCAGGCACTCAATAAATCTTGGTTGGGTGAATGCAGAAAAGAGTATTTGTTGTCAAGAGAAAATGACTTTGGAATTCCTGTGATTCTGGAAGATTGGCCAATAGAAGTTGGCCCAGGCAGTGACCTTATTGCTGTGAGGACAGGCTCATTTATTAGTTTATTCGACCAATCTTCGTTGAAGACCTCCTATGTGCCAGACCCTAATCCAAGTGCAGATACAGCAGTTTATGATGCATAGTTCCCTAACCTCACGGACCTTGCCTTTTCATGGGGAAAACAGAAATCAAACACATAAGTATACGAGGGATGGATTTAATTAGAAGATAACTGTTTTGCAGAAAAAAAAAAATCCAAGGACCATGAGAACATGTGATATGGGAGCCCAGTCTAGTTTGGAGGGACCAGGAAGGCTTCCCTGGGGAAGTAACGCATAATCTGAGGCCTCTCTGGAGTTGGAGAGCACTGGGAGCAAAGGGAAAGCATGAGCAAAGGTCCTGAGGTAGGAGAAGCTTCATGTGGGAAATACAGCAAGCAAACCAGTGTGGCTGGGACAGAGCCACAGAGAAGAGAGGGAGCAGTGTGAGACTGGAAAGAAAGGAAGGTCTGGGTGAAGTTAACTGGGTCTGTAAAGCGTCCTGAAGGCTTTTTCCTTTATCCTGAGAGGCATGAGATGTCATTAAAGCATTCCGAGTAAGGTAGTAAGGTGATAAAATTTTAAATTTAAATTTTATTCAAGGGGCAACCGGGTGCCTCAGTCAGTCGAGTGTCCAACTTCAGCTCAGGTCACCATCTCGCAGTTTGTGAGTTCGAGCCCCATTGTCGGGCTCTGTGCTGACAGCTCAAAGCCTCCTTTGGGCCCTCTGTCCCCCTCTCTTTCTGTCCTTACCTGGCTCATGTGCTCTCTCTCAAAAATGAATAAACATGAAAAAAATTAATTCAAGTAAATTAGAAATAAAATTATTCTTAGACGGTGACAGGTGCCCATTTTTAGTTTTTTGGTTGTTATTTTTTTTTGTTTGTTTGTTTTGTTTCTTGTTGTTTGTTTGTTTGTTTGTTTGTTTTGGAGGGGACTCCCTTACAAGAGGGAAAGTTAGTTACAGATGCTCCTAAACTAGAGTAAAATGATAAAGAGCTAATGGTGTGGAGCGAAAGGCTTTACCTCCCATAATCCATGCACTAATCCAGTCCTGCCCCAGAGACGTTTTAGTCTGAGCCTATTTCTAAAAGTAACTCAAATTTCAGAGATTTAATGAGATTGATTGGTTTCACTTTGGATTCAGTAAGAGTTTGCTAGAGTGGAAGGTGTTCAAAATGTATTTTCTCCTTTTGTCAAACTTGCAAAGATACTGTCAATTCATGAAATTATTTGATCAGTTCTCCATTTGTACAAACACGTAAGCAGGTCACATATGTCCTGCCTTAGTTGCCAGGGTTAGAAATGAACATAAAAATGTTGTCTGTGAGTCATGTAGATGGTACTCAACAAATGTTCGATGAATGGTGAAATGATACATAGGGTATTCCCAGTCAGAAGTGGGTATGTAAATAACACAACCTGGTCCTTGTTAGAAGAGATGTAAGAGAAAGTCGGTGCTCTGGGAGAAACTAATCCCCCAGGAGCATAAAAGGAGGAGATCAGCTCAGATCCCTGCACCAACAGTTGCTACAGGCTTTGGAGAATGAATAGGAGTTCCTAAGCAAAGAGCACAGCATAGCCTAAACAATGGCCAACATGTAGCAGTGTCTAAATCTCTGTCATTTTGTAATTTAACCTTTTGTGTACCCTAATTTTTGCCATGACCTTTTCTTACTAGTTAATATTTTTATTTAAATAGTCTTTGTAAAATGAGCCTTATCCTGAGTAATAAGAGCTATGAAAGCATGGTTCAACGTGCTAATGTTAGATTTTCCTAATACACAAACATGACATAGATTGCTATCCACTGTCCATGTCCCGTCTTCCCTCTCTTTAACAGAACCCCAGCATGTTGGGTTATCCAACCTTCCTCTCTCCATGCGATAGCATGCTTCAAGGAAAGCTGACCACCTTTCCAATTCCAGAAGGTAGAACCTAACTAGTCTAAGCCAGTCATCAAAACTTTATTCCCTTCTTCAGTGATTGGTTTGGGCACAGTCGTATGACCCAGTTCTGGCCAATGAGAGGTAAGGAGAGGTCCACTGGCATATTTCTGGAAAAGGTTTTCTTATTTGGAGGGTGATATCTCTACATCTCTGGAGCTAAAGAAACTCATCTTATGACCATGAAAGAAACTAGCCTGTAGGTAAAGCTCACGCTATAAGGATGGATGGCAGTGTGGACACATGGAAAGAATCTGTGTTGATGAATCATAGAATCTCTCTCTCTCTCTCTCTCTCTCTCTCTCTCTGTGTATATGTGTGTGTGTTTATTCATCTTAGAGAGAGGAGGGGGGAGGTGCAGAGAGAGAGGGAGACATAGAATCCGAAGCAGGCTCCTGGCTCTGAGCTGTCAGCACAGAGCCCGACACGAGGCTCAAACCCACGAACTGCGAGATCATGACCTGAGCCGAAGTTGGATGCTTAACCAACTGAGCCACCCAGGTGCGTCTAGAACCACTCTCTTAACCGGCGGAGAGTTGCTCTATGTCTGGGCCTCGTGCTCTATGGGACAATAGTGAAGGGCCAGATAGTAAATATTTTAGGCTTTACAGGCCGAGAGGCAAAAATCAAGAATATTATACAGGTACTTATAGATTGACAGGCAAAACAAATTTCTACCAATTATTTGTTGATGAAATTCAAAATATAATTAATAGGGTATAATTTTTTATAGCAAAGGTTTACTAATGAGAAGAATGGGATTCTTTTTTTCCTCTTTTAGTTTTTTTTAGTGTGCATCACCACCAAATTGTTTGCAAATATTCAGAACTGTTCTTGGTTTGCAGACCATACAAAAAACAGACGATGGTTCACATTTGACTTGTGGGCTATAGTTTGGCCAACCCTTGTTTTAAGGCGATTTTTATTTTGAAGTTTGTATTGGCTGAAAATGATTATTCACAAATAATCTCTACTTTTCATAGCCAAGGGCATCCTTATTGATACACATTAAATATTAAAATAAAAATTTCGGTATGAATCATGCCAACCCACCTTCTGTCCACCAAAGGCATGATTAGCAAACTTTAGGAAATAGTAGTTAAATTCATTAAGCACTTACTTTGTGCCCTTTCATCCCCATTTATGTGCAAATGAACCATATACATGAACTGGCTTCTGATTTGAACTTCCCAAACTAACGGGCACATCTCAGGGAAGTCAGATATAGAAACAGATGATGCAGCTTTAAAAAAAATTATCATCACATTTCTTTATGGTTAAAGAGCATCTGGAACAATCTAAGGAATTAGAAAGGGAATAAGATGTTTTACAACATAATATGCCCCAGGACTGCCATACAAGTGGGAAACGTGTTAGTTGAATAATGGCTCTGTGCCTGCATTTTTTGGTTTTTGGTTTTTGGTTTTTTTTTTTTTTTTTTTGGGTCTGCTTTTTCCAGATCTTGAGAACATTACTGTAGTGAGGTTAGCTCTTTATTTATTTAGTTTTGAAAATTTTTCTTTAATTCTAGCATTCCAGGGAATAATGTAGCACTCCAAATAATAATTTATCCTAAAAAAGGAGAAATCCTCCCCTTCACAGGGGAGAGAACAAAGAATAAAAATGTGAATCATTAAAAAGAAGGAAAAAAAAACCCCACAAAGACTGTAAATAAACCCCTGTAATTATGCATTACAAAAGGAAAGTCAACTCCAAATGGTTCAGTAACCTCATCACCAGCCTTACTAATAATCATGGCAATATTCTTTCCCTTAAGATAATGAGCAGCGCATGCTGGAAAGAAAAAAAAGTGTAAACACAAGCAACGATTTCTCATCTAAATACAAAACAAAATGCAGTGACTCACCTTAAGGTTTGCGATCCAGCCCTAGTGCACAGATTTTTAATTTACCGTCTCTCTCTTCCTTTAAAAGGTCAACCAAGGGGGGAAATACAACCAAATTATGAAACTTGCCTTTCTGACTCGACAATACATTTCGCCCGGGGCCCTCCTCTGACGGTGGTCCCACCTGAAAGGAACCCAGAGAATGAGCACTTCAATCATTAACCGAATTTAAAGACAATAATTAGCAAACAATTTTGTCATCTTTAGAGCTGTGCCGCCGCCACGAACATTTCTGTAGTTCTTCAATTACGTGATAAATCAAAAGTGATACAGAAAGACAGCGTAATAATGCGAACGCGGTGGCTGCCTCGAACACCCCGATATCAGATTCTCCTCCCCTCCACTGTCCTTCTGTTAATTTACTTTCTTAGGCAGTGTAGCCACGAACGCATCATGGTCATCAAGGCTCCTTCTGTCTCAGAAAATGATTCTTACTGGTTGAGCCCAGTAACAAGGTAGAGAATGGGGTTGTGTTTTCCTTATTCTCCACACCTGGCCTTTCTTCCCTCGAATTTATTTGGAAAATCCAGAAAAAAAAAAAAAATCTTCGTGGCCAGGGACAAAAGGACGGAAGAGCATTATGCAAAACAGATGTAAAACAGTCTCTATAATGTTGCATGCCGCTATTCTTTCTTTCTTGCCTGTCAAGGCAACTGATAGAATTCCGCCCTGGACTCCTACCTTTATGTTTCCTCTCGATTATGGCTGTTCCCCATAAAATTGGATCATCTCTAACATACCTACCAGGCTATAGAAGGAAAGATAAGTCAGATTTTTTTTTTTTTTTTGGAGGTTTTATCTGTTGGAGTGGGTTCAACTGCCGTACTCTTGGAGCACATCCTATTTTCTTGCTCCTTCAAGAAATCATTTGAGGCTCTGCTGCTTGGGTAATGCAACCTACTTCATTGAAAAAAGTGGCTCTCAGCCTCGTTGCATATACATGGGCTCACGGAGCGCTCGTGTGTTTGGATATCACACGCCCGGTTCGAGGCCTCTCTCTGCCTCCCGGCGTTGGCCAGCGCAAGCTCCTTCAGGTGTCCCCTCGCCGGCTCCCCCCACGTGCATGTGGGAGGCTGTCACGTAGGGCTAGGTGATGTCAGTCACGAAGGTTGGAAAATTGATTTCAGCTTTTCGGGAATGTTTTGCGCTGCAATCACACATACCCGAATTGGAGAGACGTGTCCGCCGTTCGTATGCCGTCATCTGGTGGATTTTCTTTTCAAAACTGCCACCTCTCTCTCTCTCTCTCTCTCTCTCTTTGCCCAAGGCCCCGCCCCACTTTATTTGCATTAGTCCTTGAGTTCATTAGCTCATCTGACAAATGCGTAGCAAGTATTAGGCACTGCTCTAGAAACTGGGGACCCGGCGATGGACAAGATGGCTGTGCGGCTTGCGTTTTTAGAGGCGGTTTCTAGAACAGAAGCTCTCCAAAGCCTATGCCAGTGAGGGTATTTCCCTGAAAGCCTAAAGGAGCCCGTAATTGGAAATGGCAATCCCTCATGGGATCTGGAGCCAGAAACTGCTATTCTGTTACATATAAAGCCACTGTTTTATTCCTTCTGGGGCCACATTGCGTCTAGGCTCTCTTTGTTCCGCATGTCTGTTCCAGTGTGCGAGAGGCCCCTTCCCGGGTCATGTGCTGGGGCTGGGAGGACAGGGGCACACCTCTCATGACTTATTTTATGCCTTATTTTGAGGGCATTTCTAAAACACTTTAAATTCCTCTTATGATCAAATTAATAATATGTTCAGTGGAGGAAACTTGAAAATAGAAAAAAAAAATCAGGAAAAGAAAATCCCACATATTGTCACCTCTTAGAGACAACTGCCATTAATATTTTCTATGCTCATGTTTGTGTGTGCAAATAAAACTGAGATGTTATTCAACACATTTTCCAAAATAACAGTATTTTTTAAAAACCGTGATACATATCCATTGTGTGAAGGAGTATAAAGAATGGAAAATGAAGCTTTTCTCAGAAATGCCCACCCTTCTGGGGCGCCTGGGTGGCTCGGTCGGTTGAGCATCCGACCTCGGGTCAGGTTATGATCTCACGGTTCGTGTGTTCGAGCCCCGCGTCAGGCTCTGTGCTGACAGCTCGGAGCCTGGAGCCTGCTTTGCATTCTGTATCTCCCTCTCTCTCTCTGCCCCTCCCCTGCTCATGCTCTATCTCTCCCTCTCTTAAAAATAAATGTTAAAAAAAAAAAAAGAAATGCCTACCCTTCAGAGATAACCATTGATCCCAGATTGATATATATACTACCAGATTTTCAAGCTATGGATGTGTGGTTATGTATCTTTCTATGTAAATATCAATGCATGCCATTCTTTTATAGCCTTCCATTTTTTTAACATTTATTTTTGAGAGAGAGAGAGACAGAGAGAGAGAGAGCAAGCAAGCAAGTGGGGGAGGGGCAGAGAGAGGGAGACAGAGGATCTGAAGCTGGCTCCAAGCTGTGAGCACAGAACCCAATTCAGGGCTTGAACTCATGCACTGTGAGATCATGACCTGAGCCGAAATCAAGAGCTGGCCACTTAACCAACTGAGCCATCCAGTCCCCCATTCTTTTATATCCTCTAAACTTTAGCATAATATTCTACTGAATGGATATACCATGATTAAATTAAGATTCCCTTTCAGTGGACATTTGGTACATGTCCACTTTTTTTTTTTTTTTTTTTTTGGTAATTATTAGTCAATTTTGCCTAGTTGTCCAAATATTTCCCTAAGATAGACGGCCACATCGGAGCCAAGAGATGCCATTTTTTAACCAAAGAGAAGGGAGACTATCGTGGCTAAATAGGTATCAAAGAAATAAACCAAATAAAGTAAGCGAGCAAACAAAAAAACCCCAATACCTGCAGTATCGGAAAGTTCTTATGTGAGAACGAGAATAAAAAATATAAGAGGCAGTACCTAAAGACGGCAAAAGCAAAGGAAAAAAAAAACCCACCACTTCTTTTAAAAGAGGCATCTACAAATGCAGAGGTGGAAGCTGATGGCAGAATTGCCTCTTGGCTCCGGATTTCTGGCGTCTGTGAGGCAGGCACAGAATTCCCTGTGTATTCGCTGCATCGTCTAGACTTCCTGATACAAACTCGTCTTGTGCGCCAGCCCACGCACTGGCAGAGGGGTAGTTCCTGGGAGGAACCTGGCATTTGTGTGTTAAGTCTACACTGGAACACAGGACAGACCCCGCTCCAGAAGGTCAGTGCACCTTGAAAAGCGGAGGGGCTGTGATTGGGAAGGGGAATGATTACGTTATAAAGGGATCCTTCAATTTTAGGACGTTTAAAGTGAGGGCACTTAAAGTTGGGACGAGCACCGGGTGTTGTATGGAAACCAATTTGACAATAAATTATATTTAACATAACAAAAATAAAGTGGGGCATTCTTGTACCGAGGCAAAACTTCAACACATCGGAAAGAAGATTTGATTTCAAAATCACTTGAATCATTTACTGCAGGTACTTTCAAAGACACTACTTGGGGTGGCGGTGGCTCTTGGTCACATGTATTTTCTGTCACAAAAATGGGAGGTAATATTTTGTATGTTTATGTTGCTTTTCCATCCAGTTTCCATTTATTGCTTGACTTTTCTTCACACAGTGAGGAAAGATATAATCAGAAGTTGGTCCAAACCTGTTGCCCTGGTTTGGTCTTGTGATTCTGTTTAAAGGTTGAACAAAGCAGGGGCTCCTGGGTGGCTCAGTAGGTTGAGTGTTCGGCTTCGGCTCAAGTCGTGATCTCTTGGTTTGTGCGTTCAAGCCCCGTATGAGGCTCCCTGCTGTCAGCATAGAGCCCGCCTCGGATCCTCTGTCCCCCTCCCTCTGCCCTGCCCCCACTTGTGCTCTCTCAAAAATAAATCGAACATTTTTTTTAAAAAGTTGAGCAAAGTCTACTCAACAAGGGTTGAAAACGGCGTTACCTGATCTTTCCATCCCTCCTGTTTATCCGCACACCACGGAGTGGAATTATTCTAAGCATGCTGCATCTATATACTGTCTCTGAGTCTCCACTCATTATGGTAAGCTCCACCAAAAAAAAAAAAAAAAACAACTATACACACACACACACACACACACACACACACACATACCTGGAAAAGCAAAAGTTGTACTTATTAAGAAATCCCTCTTAGCCAGTGGGGCTCCCGCAGAATCTGGGGACATCAACAGTTCCTTAACTACAAAACTACTTCCTAGTCTTGTGAATTCTAAAAATCTCTGAAGTCCAATATGGATCCCAAACACACCGATAGGGTTAGAAATAGCATTCTCGATAAAGAATGCGTAACAGTAGGACACGAAATAATGTATTTCTCTTTGAAACCAAGAAAGTACACCGTATTTGTCTAGAAACGTGTGTGTGAAATTTAAACAACCCCGGAAGACATCCATCGATTTTGTTTTGTTTTTTTTTTTTTTTTAGTTCTCAATTGAAATTCTACTCTCTCAAAGTTTGTGCGGCCGGCTCCCAATTTCACACTCTTCCTCGCTCCCGTTTCCCTCAATTTCCTTTCCTTTATGACCCCTTTCGGTTGCGTCCCTTGATTTATAGTCATTTGTGGGATTGCTCTCCTTTGCTTTATGGCAGTTTATGTCATACTGGTCTTGTCATAAATGACTACCATAAAGTGAGGTAAAATATCGTAAAACATTAGTGAGTCCCTGATACTCAAGGTTCTTCGGAATAAGCCCTGACAGATTCCAACCGTGAAAAAACAGATTTGGCCCTTCGAAAGGGGCGGCATTTGTAAAAATAATAAAAGCCTGGTAATGGCCACTGAGGTTTACTGAATTCTTTCTGTGTGCTAATCACCAGGTTAAGCCCATGTCACACGTATGATCCTCCGTGCTTTTCTGTGCGGCAGATAACAAGTTTGTCATCGCCTGTGTCGTGCGGACAAAGAAACCGAGGCACGGAGAGGTTCAGCACAGCCAGTAGGTGATAGAACTTCGACAGAGTTCACACTTCACTCCAGGGCCCGTGCTCTTAACTGTCAGGTGTGGCGTTGACTGAAATGTGGCGGCCGGCCTTTGGGAGACCGGTTCCGTGCCCTGTGAGCGCTTGTCCCAGCCTCCGGTCCTGCCTGCCCACCTCAGAAGCCCCCCCGACGCGCCGTGACGGGGTTCCCCACACCGCATGCATCTCCTGACCTTGCCTGACCGCTGCAGCCCCCAAGTATTGGCGACATTGTCCTCTTCCCGGTGTGAACTCCCCAACTTGTGCCTCAGGATCTCAGCTTTGCCAGTGCTTCCTGGAGCCAGAAACCCCAGAGCCGCTTTGGACTGCTCCTCTTGCCACACGACTCCTGTCTTTGCTCCCTGGGAGCAAATGCATCTCCTGCGGGCCCACACTTCTTCGCTTTACCTTCTAGGAGCTGGGGAGTGCACGCTGCTGTTATCTCTGTCCCGGATTGCTGGAGAGCCCGTTCCTGCCAACACTCCCAACACCCTCTCTTCTGCGTTCTGCGTGGGAGCAGACGCCTTCATAAAACACACGCCGCCCCTGTGGGGCTCTTAGCCCCCCTTGTCACTGTCACTGGCTTCCTGTTGCACTCTGTCTGCCTCCTGCCTCCTCCGTGACCTTGTCTCAGGCCCTTGTCTCTGCCTCACGGGCCTCCCTCTGAACCAGGAGAATTCTCTTCTCATTTAGAACCTTCAGACCAGCATTCCTGTCCGCCTAGAACTCCCAGGCCCTGACTCTTACCTGCTTTTGTTCTTTCCTTTTTTTTTTTAATTTTTAATGTTTATTTTTGAGAGAGAGAGCACGAGCAGGGGAGGGGCAGAGAGAGGAGACACAGGATCCGAAGCAGGCTCCAGGCTCTGAGCTGTCAGCACAGAGCCCGACGCGGGGCTCGAACTCGCGAACCGCGAGATCATGACCTGAGCTGAAGTCGGACGCCTAACTGACTGAGCCACCCAGGCGCCCCTGCCTTTGTTCTTTATGTAGCAAATCCGCTCTTCAGTGTTAGCGCCTCAGATAAATTCATCCCCCGTCGTTCTTTAATTCTCTGTTACGACAACTGTCTCCTTCATCTCTCTGCTCACATTGTTCAGTGGTTTGTCCACTTTGTGCCGATCTGTTTCCCCATCGAGATTGTAGGCTCCGTGAAGACAAGACAAAATGCCTCTTGGACTCCATAGGCCTAGGGTCCAGCACAGCAGCATGCTGGATCTTTGTTGAGTGGGCTTGTGTGGCCTTGTAGGTATATCTTCATGTTTTATACTGGATCGCGAAGCCTGGAAGGACGGTTGTGTATCCTCTGTTTCTGGTTAAATATGTTCTAGCGGGAACGTTCGCCTTGTTGGCATAACATGGATGTTAATTTAATACGTAGCAGTTGACTGAAGTATAGCGACTCTCACAAACCTTGGCACGTAGGATTAAGATGCTGCCCTTGGGGGCGCCTGGATGGCTCAGTCGGTGAAGCGTCTGGCTCCTGGTTTTGGCTCAGGCCATGATCTCACAGTTCCGTGAGTCTGATCCCCATGTCGGGCTCGGCACTGACAGTGTGGAGCCTGCTTGGGATTCTCTCTCTCCCTCTCTCTCTCTCTCCTGCATGTGTCCTCTCTCTCTCTCAAAATAAATAAACTTAAAAAAAAAAAGGAATTAAAAAAAAAAGTGCCCTTCACTGAGAGGCAGATGGAGAGAGAATAAAAGGCAGGAATGGATCATAAGACAAATTAGGATGATGGTTTCTCTGATCCATTCAATTTTTTAAAAGAAATATTTGAGCGTTTTGGCTACAGAAAAAAATAGGAAAAGAGAAGACAAATAAGAAGCAGGAGGAAAAATAGAATCAGTGTGGTTTCTCTCTCTCTCTCTCTCTCTCTCTCTCTTTTTTTTTTTTTTGCCCCCTCATCTGCTGTCTTTTCCAAAAATCATTTTAGGTTTCTTCTGTCACATCCATAGTGAAGTGTAAATTACAGTTTCCAAGATAGATGGCCATTTGCAGTGAATTTTAGCAAGGAACGAAATTTTATTTGAGACTGAAATTTGGCATCCCTCTGCCTCTTCATGCTGGGAACTATTTTTTGTCTTTACAGAATGCAATGAGACATAAATCCTGTTGCTTTCATTTCTAAATGGTGCTACACCAAGCCGAAAATGGACTGGGAGACAGGAGTGTCTCCAAGCTTGGGCCAGCCTTGGCAATCCTCATTTATAGTGCCTGTTGTACTACGAGGGAGAAATCCAATCAGGGTCCTATAAAAACGGGAGGCTATTTTTAATTGCACTCACTTTCAATCCCCTTCCTCTCCTTGCGAATTTCTTTTCACCCTGGCATTCCTAGCCGAGTGGATTGCCACCCACAGGAGAGCCTGCTGCATCCAACAGCTAACATTTGACGTGACACCGTTTGGAAAGCCGGCAGCTCACAGAGCATATGGCGGACTTCAGATGGTTTTGAGGGACATTTGGCTCAGGGTTTCTCATAGTGGGAGCGCGACTGGCACGTGGAGAAGGCCAGTTCTCCTCTCTGTGGGACTGTCCTGTGCGCGGCACGATGGTTAGCATCCCCAGGCCCCCAGTATTTCACGCTAAGTGATGCCTCGTCACAGTGACAAATCAAAGTACCCCATCCCCAGTTCTAAACGTTACCCTTGGGGGACACTTCTGCTTTGGGAGAGAAGCACCAGGAGGGTTTTAAAATTTTCCTCAATCGTCTCAAGATGGAGATTCCATCTTGTGGTCAGGAAAAAAAATGTCAGTAACAAATCCTTGGCTGTTCTTAAGTGGTAGTAAGAAGGACAGCAGTGATTAATATCTCTGGGGCATTTATTATGTGCTAGGTGCCCTCAAAGCATTTTGTACGCGTTTCTCCATTTGGTCCTCCATGAAGTAAGTGCCTGTGTTGTAGTGAGATCTATTTAATCGTGAGACCCAAACATGTCCAAAGACCCATCCAGGATTGTTCCCGGAACCCCAAAGACTGGACATGGCTGAGATCGTAGCTGGAAGGATCGATTCTGTGTTGTCTCCCCTGTGCCTCCTCTTTCCACTTCTTTTCCTTTTTTCTTTTCTCTTTCACTTTCTTCCCCTGTATAATTAAACAAAAAATTGTTCTTTCTCAATGGCTTCTTGCTTGGCATCCCAAATCGTTTAATCTGGCAAGCAACTGGGTTTTCTATCTGCTGCTTATGACATCAAATAATAATAGATCATCACTAAATTTAGAGGGCAGTTTGGGATATTGGGGTTTCTGTAGAGTCGGTAAAATTCACTTTGTGGTGGTGGCTGGGTGGGGGACTTCAGGAAGAAACCTGGTGATGTTGCAGGGTGGCCACGACAGGTCCAACAGGGGGCTCATGTGACCATCAACTAGGAGGGATGGAGCGTATCAGGATAACACGGTCAGAGTAACCAATGATGCTTTCAGGGTGAGCCCCAACCAGAGGTCACAAGGACAGATGTTTGGAATCCAGGGATTGACCTTCAGTTGAGTTGTTGCACCCTGGGCAACTCCATGCGGCGTCCTCGGGGGGAAAGCCAGCAGGAGCTTCTTTGTTCACTAATGTGTCGTGATTCTTCTGTGCAAATGTGTATTGAGACCTGCTCTGTGCCGAGGAATGGGGGTGCAAGGGTGTGTAAGATATGACCCCAGCTCTCTGGGAGTTCACAGCCTGGTAGGGCAAATCAAAACATGAATCGTGTCATGCCCATTATAACAGAGGATGAGTTCTCAACCGCAGCACTAACGCTGGGGGTCAGATCATTTTTGGTTCAGTGGGAGCCGTCTTGCTCATTACAGGACATCCTGTTTCTTTCTTTCTTTCTTTTTAAAATTTTTTTACATTTGAGAGACGGAGAGACAGAGCACAAGTGGGGAGGGGCAGAGAGAGAAGGAGACAGAATCCGAAGCAGGCTCCAGGCTCTGAGCCGTCATCACAGAGCCCGACACGGGGCTCGAACTCACCAACTGTGAGATCATGACCTGAGCTGAAGTCGGACGCTCAACACCCAGGTGCCCCAGAACATCCTGTTTCTTTCTAAGACATGAAATTTTAGCTCTGTCTTTTGTTTGACCTACTATGGCCACTCACACCCTTGAATCAGAGCATTTCCTTAAACAAAGTTAGCTACCTCCCTAAGAACATTTCCTCCATGCTATATAGGCATGTTAGAGTTTCAAAACCTTTGTCTTTTGTGTATAAACGCATTCTTTATAAAATAAAAATACTTTAAACATCAATATAGAAAGATAGGTTGTATTGTGTTCGCATGTTCTTCTAGTTAAGCTCTTCCAGCTGCAAGACTAGGGGTACTCTGAACTTGAATTAGGCCAGCAAATGGGCACAGAGATAAGGGAGCTGGCTGGCGGGTACTATGGTGCTTGGGGGCCTGGAGTTGGTGACTCAAAGGGTAGAAAGTGCAGAGTCGTCTGTAGAGGGTGACAGTAGCCGAGGCATTACGATGTCAGACCACAGGGTAGAGCCAGGAGAATGCCAGCTTCAGAGGGCCCAGCTCCCAGAGGCCATGATGGCTTCTGCATGGCTCCTGTTGGATGCACTGTATGTCCTTGGGGCCTGGGTGTGAGGCGAGTCCTGTTTTCCTTAATTCCCTTTGTAGTCTTAGGATAAACCCTAACACCTGAGGTAACATGAGCATGAGCCCGCCCCTCCCAACTGGGAAAATAGATACCTTGATAACATCCATGCGCATTATATAATTGTGGGGAGGGCAGAGAGGAAAGAGGGGAGACATTATCTCACCTCTGGGGCAAATCCTTGCTTTGTTGAAGTTGATGAAACATTTGAAAGTTAATCTGTTGAAGGAACTGGAATTCTCTGGGCGCAGGCCAACCCACCATCGGGAGGTGGGCTTGAATTGTTGAAGAAGTACAATGGCTCGTGATAAGAAGTGTGCCTCTGAGTCAGTAGGTCGATGATTCATGAGCAGATGATCAAGATCTAGCCAAGACAATATTAGAAATATTCAAGCATCGGAAGGGGCTCATTTTATACGTCATCTTCTCAAGGAAGGCTGCTTGGATACCCTTCTTTGCCCTTCAAGACTGACTTCCACCCCTACCAGCCTCTGCCATCTTCTACCCTCCTTCACACTGCATTGGATTATAATGATCTGTTTACCCATCTGTCACTTTGCTGGGCTCTGGGATCCTGGGAGGCCGGGCCTGTGTCTAATTCATCTTTAAATTTTTTTTTTTTTTAACATTTATTTATTTTTGAGACAGAGAGAGACAGAGCATGAACGGGGGAGGGGCAGAGAGAGAGGGAGACACAGAACTGGAAGCAGGCTCCAGGCTCTGAGCCGTCAGCCCAGAGCCCGACGTGAGGCTCGAACTCACGGGCCGTGAGATCGTGACCTGAGCTGAAGTCGGACGCTCAACCGACTGAGCCACCCAGGCGCCCCTGTCTAATTCATCTTTATATCCCCAGCCTCTAACCAATAACCTCCATACAATAGGCGCTCAATAAATTGTTGAGGGAGTGAATGAAGGAATTCACTCCTAAGACTTACCCACGTACTTTTTAAGGAGGGGAAAAGAATTCATTTTAACTTGAATATAGGTTTTCTTCCCCAAAGAGTGTATTGATAAAGAACAGCTACTGATTTCTTCCGAGAGAGAGAAAAATGAGAGAACGGTCCTCCATGCTATATTTCAAACTTATGTCAACTTTTCTTTAAAAAAAAAAATGTCCGTCCACCAGCACTCATATCATTTTTCAAATTTTATGTCATCCTTTTTCAGATGCTGCCCATCCATCATTTTAGGCAGGGAGTATCCATCATGATAGAAGCTAAATGATTTTCAAAGCTGTCAGGGAGTGGACACCAAAAAGGTCCCCGTTTCATCTGAACAGAGTTATCTGGGGCTGGCAGTGAGGATCCTGCTGGGATAGGAGAGGTGGCATCCTGGGAGCGCCTCTCAAATTGGTTTCAAATGGAACAGAGGAAAAAAATTCATTCTAGAAGGTAGATATCAATTCTCCACGTAAAATGTCACACATAACACCCATCAGTATCACAGTTAGGCAATAGCTTCTTTACAGAGCAAGGTTTTAGGTAAAAGTTTGTGTTTCTAATGAATATGGTTTCCTTAAAAATATCTCAATGTAGTTTTATCTCATTTTTGAAGGAAATCAGGGGCACTGGGGTGGCTCAGTCGGTTAAGTGTCTGACTTCGGCTCAGGTCATGATCTCACGGTTTGTGGGTTCGAGCCCTGCGTCGGGCTCTGTGCTGATGGCTCAGAGCCTGGAGCCTGCTTTGGATTCTGTGTCCCCTTCTCTCTCTGCCCCTCTTCCACTTACTCTCTCTCTCTCTGTCAAAAATAAATAAGCATTTTTTTAAAAAAGGAAATCATGTTTACTTGCAAAATATAGAAAAAGGTAAGCAAGAAAATAAAATTTATGAATTATTCCACCATGCAGAGATAGCCAGTGTGAATATTATTTTTGGTACATTTTTCTTCCGGACACACAGACACATTGTATATGTGTCATTTGTGTGTGTGTGTGTGTATATATATATATATATGTATATATATATGTATATATATACACATATATGCATATTTATTTGTGTGTGTGTGTGTGTGTGTGTGTATATATATATATATATATATATATATATATATATGTATATATAGAGGTGTGTGTGTGTGTATACCGAAATTATTTTTGAAAAATTTGGTGTTAATATTTTTTTGTGGAAATAAATATGCATATTTGCAAATAACATGCATATATGCAAATAGTGCAAATAAATATGCATATTTATTTGTGTATATATGTGTGTGTGTGTATACTGAAATTATTTTTGACAAATTTGGTGTTATATTTTTTTGTGGAGTTTTCTCTCCTGACTGTCTCACTAAATTATATCCTAAACATTTTCCTATGTCATTAAATATTCTTTGAAAACATGATTTTTCAAGGCTACAGTCTATTTGATTTTATGGATATACCATAATTTATTTACCTCTTGTTAGCCATGCTGATCGTCCTGGCTTTTGGCAATGTGGTATTTTATTTATTGCGTTTTCCCTGTCTTTCAGCTTTTTTGTGTGTTTGTCATCTACATAATTCTCAAGGATCATAATCTTATCTTTTTATTAGAATGTCAAAGATAGGTAAATGGATTTTGTTTTTATAACTCACAAAGACGCAACCTACAGGCGGCTTTTTGGTTGTCTCTTAAATCAGAAAGAGCTATTATATACGTTCCCTTTTATAAGATGGATTAAATTCTGTCAATTAAACGAGTGTGCTTGTATGTCTTTCCCATTTACCGATGTGTTGTGAGGTGATGTACAAGTCCTCGTTGTAGATCAGAGGAGGCTACAAATATGTCCAGAGCACATACCCAGGAGGTGTCTTTAAAGGAGAGAATAAAATGATGGCTCAGCCCTTGCCAGATTGGAATCTTAGCCCTGCCACTGTCTTGCTGGGTAAACTTGGGCATCTCTTTTGGCCTCTCAGAGTCTCAGCTTTCTTGCCCGTAAATTTTCTAGAGACAGTAGCATCTAAGATTTTGCAGGTTAGATATGAGGATTCTCTGGAACAAAGCATACGGAGTAACTATTGTGGGGTGCCCCAAACAGGGGTTATTGTTAATTGTTTATCCTGGTTTCTACCTGCTTAAATACGAGAGGTTTCTCTTTGGAGAAACATAATCCTTTTTGGGTAACCTGGTATTTGGGACTTCTTTTGAATATTCACAGCTTTATTGAGGTGAAATTTACCTACCAAAGAATTCACCCATTTAAATGTACAATTCATTGATTTTTTTTTTAGTAAGGTTGTGGAATCGTACACTTACTTCCACAATCCAAATGTCGGGTAGGCTCTGAGATGCAAGATAAAGGAAGTTTTGCCCAACAAAAATGTGAGCCATCTCATTGTTTAGCCAAAGGAGCTTAAATGGTCATGAGTTATACCCAAGAAGTATCACCCAGAATATATGACCGGTCGTACATGGTGAATATAGGTATTGCTAGTTAAAAGGGAATTAGGTAAGGCTGAGTGTCTTTGTAAAGAACTTATTCTGACGTGATTTCTGACTTAAAGAAATGAAGCAAGAATAGTGCAAAGTATCCCTAGTTATAGGTTACTGAGATTCCCCAAATATTAATATTTTACTATATTTCCTTCTTTCTTTTCATGTGCTCTAATATATCTTTATATGCATCTATGCCTGAATCCGAATCTATATTTATATGTTGTAGACATACAGCCTATGTATATATCTATATTATCAGTCTACAAATTATAGCTAGATATGTGTGTATGCACATATATCATACAAAATTATAAATATATATATAAATTTATGTTATAAATTTATATAAATATAAATATATATATATTTTTTCCAGAACTATTGAGTAGTAAGGTGCAGAGATGATGTCCCTTTATCCCTAAATACTTCAGTGTGTATTTCCAAAAAGCCACATTCTCTTATTCTCTTATAATAATCATCATTAGAAAAGTAAAATTCACCTACTACTGCTAACATACAGACTTCTCTCAGATCTTCCCAATAATGTTCTTTTTAGTCAAATAAAATCCAAGATCAGGTGTTCTTTATAATAAACTGAAATATAAAATCAAACATAAGTTTAATGTCTTTATAGGCTCAGTACCTTATAAAAGGATCAAAGGGTGTGCCTACTCTTGGTTATTTTTAGCAACTCACACAAAAGCCATTTAAAAGTCTTTCATGGTCATGTTAGATTTAAAACTACAACTCTTTCTGTTGCACCAGGCAAGGAGAATTTCTTCTTGGTATTCTCAGGAGCTGGCTGTTCCTGGCCTATAGTCAATGGTAAAGTTCTGTTAACCAAACTTGGAAAGAAATCAGGTTTAAAAGTGATTTCTACATCATTGAAGGACAAAGGTATTTTAAGCTTGATTCATCTGGGGATTGTATTTTCTGTTTTTAAATTATATATATATATTTTAGAGAAAGCGTGAGTTGGGGAGGGGCAGAGGGGATGATGGGGACAGAGGGTCCGAAGTGGGTCCTCCACACTGACAGCGGCTGACAGCAGAGAGCCCGATGTGGGGTTTGAACTCATGAGCCACAAGATCATGACCTGAGCCGAAGCCGGACACTCAACCGACTGAGCCACCCAGGCACCCCTGTGTTTTCTAATTGAACTTTAGGAATTGAGGAAGATGCATAGAAACGTCTTTCTATTATTCGGGTGCCACTGGGCAAATTGTGATGGTATTAACAGTAATCATTACGAAAACCTCTGCAGTGAGAACAGTTCCAGTGCCTATGGCAATAAACTGAACTTTCTGTTTCTCAGAACCAGTCCTTCTAGAACCTGCAAATGGCCTTCAGTCTCAAACTGAGGACACTTTTGAACGGGGCACCTGGGTGGCTCAGTCGGTTAAGGTCATGATCTCATAGGTCGTGAGTTCGAGCCCTGCGTCGGACCCTGTGCTGACAGCTCGGAGCCTGGAGCCTGCTTGGGATTCTGTGTCTCCTCTCTCTGCCCCTCCTCTGCTCATGCTCTCTCTCTCTGTCTCAAAAATAAATAAATGTTAAAAAAAAACAAAAACAAAAACAAAAAACGGGAGAAATGGCCTGTCCTGGTTGATTGCAGCCTTGTCTAAATTTTCAAACAATGACACTGTGTGGCGGGCACGAAGGAAAACGTTAGGAGAGGCAGGTAAAGTGAAAGGGAGGAAGTTTATTTCTGTAGTTTCAGCCTCTTACATTTCCACTGGCTTTATCTGAACAAGAAGCTCAGCCTGCTTGGACATTTAGATTGCATGAACTAAACGGCTGAAAGATATTTCCAAAATGAAAACGGCTATTGAGACTTCACGGAGATTACACTGAACCAGACATAATAAGCAAAGTTAAAAAACTAATAACGAAACAGCTTAGGTTGTGATGAAGGGTCTTTCCGAGAGAAAATAAATCCAGCCACGTGCCACCTAAATATACTTTTCTGTTTTCACTGTCTAATAATATGCAGGGATTCATTTGTGGAAGGACTAAGGCCATAGTGTAAAAAAGCAGTTACCGGAACACAAAAGTTTATGCTTCTCGAAGCTCAGTGAAGAATTGGTTGGACCATCATTCTGGTCCCTGAACTTGAAGAAGGAGGGGAAAGATCTAACGAACCCCCGGCACTAAAGGATTCGGGTTACAAAAACGTTGCATGCCAAGAGTTTCAGTGAAAAATGGGAATGCGTTTGTACCAGCATTAAGCGCTTTCATCCCTCTAGAAAGTGCAAACAAATTCCAAGAGGTCATCCGGCTTCTCTGCAGCCATCCGTTTCTTAAGTCCTCTGAACATTCTGGCGAGGTGGAGACAGCACATTTTAAAATATGGGGCTTTCTCCTTCCCTGCGGGAGAGATAAGCCTTGATTGACTTTCCCTGAAGTGCGCCAGACTCGGGGCTGCTGAATCTCAAAACTCCCTGTTGCCTTTGACGCAAACATGTGCCCCGAGCAAGAGAAAGTGACGGGAAGGAGGGATCCTGGAGATACAGCAGGAGCACCAGCGTGGGCGGCTGACCTCAGAAGAAGAGAGGGGCCTCGGCTGGAGGATGCACAGTTTCCCGTCTGGCCCGAAGTTCGTAGAAACACGGCAAGTAACCAAACGCGGCCCCCTGGAGTCTGACCACGCCTGGATCGCCAGGGAACCCGGCATCACCATTGACAGTACTGCGTGTCAGGCTTGGATTTGCGTGTTTTCTCTTTGCCAGTGGTTCCCCGGTGTTTCAGCTACTATTTTTTCCATATACTATTAGAACAAAAACAGTGTACTCAATCGGGTTGTCACGTAAGATCGCGTGCGCACACACACACACACACACACACACACACACACCCCTATCATCCAACATCATGGTAATTTCATTTAAAAATAGGAAAAATGCCTCACTTAAAAAAGGCATTCCCAGAGGCACCTGGGTGGCTCAGTCGGTTAAGCGACCGACTTCGGCTCAGGTCACGATCTCACGGTTCACGAGTTCGAGCCCCACATCGGGCTCTCTGCTGTCAGCCCACAGCCTGGACCCTGCTTCGGATTCTGTCTTCCTCTCTCTCTCTGCCCCTGCCCCATTCACTCTCTCTCTCTCTCTCTCCCAAAAATAAATAAAACATTAAGAAAAAAGCCATTCTGAAAAAACAAAATTCTGACAAGGGTACAGGGTAAAAAGCCATTCTGTAAATGTACCACCCTAATTCAAGATGTAGATAGTAGGGAAATTATATGCATGGAAAGATGGGAATGTGAGAATTCTCTGTGCTTTTCCATCTTTCTATAAACCTAGGACTGGCCTAAGAAAAAATAAAGCCTATTAATTTAAAGCAATGCTGTAAGATAGTGTAGCTGCTTTGTAAAAACAGTTTGGCAGGTACCCAGAATGCTGAGGATAGGATCATATGACCCAGCAATTCCACCCATAGGTATAAATGCAAACAAATAAATAAATAAATAATTGCAAACAGGTATTCAAACAAATACTTGTGTATTCATAGCAGCGTTATTCACAATAATCCAAAGGTGGAAAACACCCAAATGGTTATTGACAGATGACTAAATAAGGAAAATATGTCATATCCATACCAAGGAGTATTATGCAACCATAAAAAAGAATGAAGTTCTGACACTGGCCATGATCTGGTTGAACCGTGAAAATACTATGCTAACTGAAAGAAGCCAGACATGATGGGTCACATTTTGCATGCTTCTATTTATATGAAATACCCAGAAGAGGCAAATCCATAGAGGCAGAAGGGAGATTAGAGGTTTTCAGAGGCTGGGGGGGGGGGGGCGCACCGGGAAATGACTTGCTAATGGGTATGGGTGTCCTTTGGGGATGGTGAGAATTTTTGGAGTAGACAGATATGATGGTTGCACAAATTTGTGAATGTGCTAAATGCCCCTAAACTGAACACTTTACAATGGTTCATTTTAGGTAATGTACATTTTACCTTAAAACTAAAAATAGAGATGCGTTCTACAAAATAGCTGACCCATAGTCCTCAGTATTGTCAAGGTCATCAAAAACAATGGAAATCCGAGAAACTCTCACAGCCAGGAAGCTCCGAAGGAGACATTATAACTAACTGTAATGTGGTATCCTAGACGGGACCTTGGAACACAGAGAGGACGTTAGATAAAAAATAAGAAAATGTGAATTAAGTACAGACTTTAGTCTACAATAACACAGCAATATTGCTTTATTAATCATAACAAATGTAACATACAAATGTGAGATGTTAATAAGAGAGAAAACTGGATGCAAGGTATATGGGAATTCTCTGCAATATCTTTTCAATTTTTCTCTAAACCTCATTAGTTTAAGGTATTAAAAGTTTAGAAAGAGGTGGCTATCTGAGCCTCTCTGCAATCTGCCCCCCCTCCTTTTTTCCTGCCTATTTTGCAAACTCATGGCCTGCAGGAGGAGCAGACAAGGACCAACATCAGGCTACTGAGGGGGGACGGGGCACAGAGGGAGAGGCCACATCAGCCGGGAGCTGCCTGTCTCCACACTCTTTGCTCCCCTGAGAATAATGGAATAAAATAACCATTTAGAAAGGGCCATTCTTTTAATTTTGTTTAACTAAAAATGCACTGTTATCACATATATTCATTTTCTAGGTTTGCCATAACACGGTAACACCGAGTGGCTTAAAACAACACAACTGTATTGACTCACAGTTCTGGAGGCCAGAAGAGTGAAATCAAGGCGGCAGTGCCGGGGGCCCTCTGAAACTCTGGACAGAATCATTCCTTGCCTCTTCCCGGCGGTGGTCATTGAGCCTTGGTTCACAGCTGCCTGGCTCCAGTCTCTTTCTCCGACTTTATACAGATCATCACATGGCCCTTCTCTTTCCGCCTCTGTCTTCGCACAGTATTCTCCTCTTCCGGTGATGCCATCATAGTGGATTAGGGCTCGCCCTAGTGACCTCATCTTAACTTGATTATATCTGCAAAGTCCTCATTTCCGGATAAGGTCACATTCATAGACAGCTGTGAGTACAGCCACAATGTAATCTTCTGGGGGGACAGAGTTCAACCCATGAAACAGGATTCTTCTTGTTCAATGGTGGGCCCATGAAAACATTTTCAGACACCATCACGGGTCTATTCACTGGTATTTGGGATGAAGGACGCGTGTGTGATCTTTTTTTCTAACGTCACAACTTTATGAGGTAGGACCCTATTTGTGCCCACTGACGGTCTCTCCCATTTTGCTGGTGATGCAGTTGAGGTATAGGAAATTTCAGTTGTCTTTTTTTCGGGCTGCACAGCTGAGAAGCGACAGAGCCAGAATTTAAGCCTAAACTAGGTTAGAAGTTTTTGCCCTTTCCACTAGTGACGCTGTACTTCATCACATGGTTTTTGGCCGTCCACGTTCTTAATGAATCAGAGCAGGAGACTGCCAAGAGTTGCTGACTGGAGGTGATTTGGGGGGGAACATTCTTATGTTCCTCCGTATTGGTTTAGTCTTTCCCTCCTTCGTGTTTCCTGCCACTGTCCTTAGTGAACTGAAGGCTTGCCTCATACCCTGGTGTGCAAGCCTCTCTCCCCCTCCACCATTCTGGCTTTCGAGTCTGATTTACTGATATCTACTTGTCTCCATGATAAAACGGAGAAAGCTTTTACCAAGTAAGTTTATCATAGAAATGTAACTATTATGTGTATTGTGCAAAATGGTCCCCCCCCCACTCCCCCGCCTTTTTTTTAAATCCAGGCAAATACATTGGAGTCATTAATTTGAATACTAAGTACAAGGTGCTGTTTAAAAATCCACAAGATGAATAACAAATCATAATTCTGGCAAGGCGAAGGCATTCTTCAAAGCCATCGTTTTTATAATCCGTAGACGATACTACGATCGTAGTCGTTGATGGCTGATTTAGAGTTTAGCACATGTGCCATTACCTTTCCGGGGGATATATTTCATGCACCCTCACGTTGCAAGCAGTTCCTGACTCCAAAACGGAGGGGGGTCACGCGGCTGTGCGGAGAGCCTCCTCAGGGTGGCTGCTGCCCCTTCACCCTGGGGTTCACACGGGGGTCCCTCCCCCAGCTGCTCCGAGGACCCGCCGCACGACTGCAGCCACCCCCCATCAGCCCGCCGAGGCCCGGGAGAATATTTCCTTGTTGATCAAAGTCTCCGCGCTTTGAGGCTGCGCGGCATTTTTGCAGCCGGAGTTAACATGACAGAGGTGGGCGGAACTCCTACTCTGCGCTGATCGCTGATCGTCCCCAAAGCCACTCTGTCATTACTGTGGCATGGTGTGGGACACGGGGAGCCGGAGCCGATGAGAGCCTTGCTCACTTCCCCTCACCTGTCAGCATTCTGGTACGGGCCCCAGAATTCTGTCAACTCCTCTCCGGAGAGCCTTCTCAGGCAAGAGGCCGGCTGGAAACGGAGGAGGCCTTCATTCATGCCCCTAAAAACAGCCTCTCAGCCAGCGATGGATGTGAGTCGGGGGATAAATACTCCAGCTTCCTTGCTTCTTCCTCCCCGTCTCTTAGTTCCCCGGCAGGACTGGGCCCCAGTCGCCCTCGGGGTCAGCACGCGTGATGGCACACAGTCCAGCGGCCTTCCCTCCCGTCTTCATTCCTCGCCGACTACCGGGTCTTCCTGGGAGCAGGTCCAGAAGGAGGTCCCTGCACTCCTGTCTTTGTCTTAGGGCTTCGTTTTGGGAGAACCCAACCCAAGACAGCCACCGCACTAGAGAGTGGTTGTCTATTTCCATTGTAAGTGACAGAAACCCCAACTTAAACTGGCTCAAGCAGAAAAAGAATTTATCGGCTCATGTAATTGAACAGTTCAGGCTAATAGCTCCAACCTCAGGCACCATTGGACCTACTTCTTTAAACGATGTTACCAGCCCTTGATTTCTCTCTTTCCTTTTCTCTGCTCTTGCTCTCCTCTGCATTGACTTCTTTCTCCGGAAGGGGAGCTTTGCGGTAGCCACAGATTTAATGCCAGAGGGAAAGGGAGCGACTCCTTTCGGAGAACTCCCGCAAAGTCCTGAGACGAGATCTGATTGGCTGTGGATGGGTCATGTGCCCATCTTGGACTCCAGATCAAATTCTAAGATGCGATCTGATTGGCTCTGGCTGGGTCATGTGCTCAGCTTGGACTCCAGTCCTAAGGTGCGCTATGATTGGCTCTGGCTGGGTCATGTGCCCATCTTTGAACCAGTCGCTGTGCCCAGACCCCTATATCTGGCTACTCTTGGGCCCCACCGCCATGAGGAAGGCTGCACCCAGTCTGTGGCTAGGAGGGAAAGAAAACAGGGTGTGGTTGTTCTCCAAGAAAAACTAATGTTCTTTTACCAACAAATCAGCGCTGTAGAAATCCACACCCACACCTTCTGAGTAGTACTGCCTTCCTCTGAGAACAAGTGCTATCTTCCAAGAAAAAATAATCTCGTTCCAGCTCATTTCAAGTAAACCATGTCATGAATGTTTTACTATTATTGGGGACGCTGAGATGCAGAAAGGGAGTGAAGTTCCTAGGAACCATGAACTAATTATTTTAAAATGTATTAATCATCTCATCTGCAGTTTTTGGTTTGTTTCCCAGTAGAATTATGGGAGATGACAGAGGGGCACATGATCAGGGTTCAAAGGATAGAAAATATTCTAGAAGGGGCACCTGGGTGGCTCAGTCGGTTGGGCATCCGACTTTGGCTCAGGTCATGATCGCACGGGTTGGTGGGTTCGAGCACGGGTTGGTGCTGACAGCTCAGAGCCTGGAGCCTGCTTCGGTTCTGTGTCTTCCTCTCTGTCTCTCTGCCCCTACCCCGCTCGTACTCTGTCTCTCTCTCTCTCTCAAAAATAAACATTAAAAAAATTGAAAAAAAAATATTCTAGAAGAAGGCAATGTTTACATATTGCAGGATGAGGAGAGCTGGGAGGGACTGGGGTGGAGGCTTTTTGGCCCCTCGATTTGGCTCTTCTGATTGAGTTTTCACGTAACAGAAAACTTCAGAAGCTAATATGGTCACATTTCATTTCTGCCCATAAAACAATAGTGTGCCACTTACCGTGGCTTTATTTGCACATTGCAAAAAAAAAAACAAAACAAAAAACCAAAAAAAACAACCCAAAATGTAATGGCTTAGAGGTCAGCACACTGTTTCTATAAAGGGACACGGACCAAATATTTTAGGCTTCATGGGCCAAGAGGCAAAATAGAGGACAGTATGTGGGTACTGAGGTAGCAATAGAGAAAACAAATTTCCACGAAATTTTTCTTGATGAAATTGAAAATACAGTAATAATGCTCAAGTTCAAGGTTTTGTAAAACGGGCCTATTCATGAGAGAAAAAGAATTCTTACTTTGCAGGGGATAACGTTTTCTTTAATTGGGATTCAAAGTTAGTGTGTTCACAATCATGAAAGTGATCGCAAATATTCATTTGTAAAAACCATTCTTCCCTGGCCATGCAAACACGTGTAGCTGGCTGAATCTGACCCACAGCCAGTAGTCTGCTGACCTCTGGCTTAAACAAAAAGAGAATTTATTGACTCACATAGTTGAAAAAATTTGGAGGTAGTGCAGGCTTCAAGCCGAGCGAATTCAGAACTGCAGTTTCTTTTCTTTGAGAGTGTCTTCCTTCTACCCTCCTACCTAGGTTGGCTTTCTCCTGAACCTGGATTTCTTCAAGGTTGCCCTTGGAAACTGACACTGCCTGCTTCCTTATTCATATCCAGTGAGGGCGAGAGAATCCTTCCTCTGGGCCGCTGAGCAAATGTCCTGAGCTTCCCTCTTGTAGGAGCGAAGCTGAGCCGATCACGTGACAAGGGGGTGGCACCGATAAGAGAATTTCCCTGCGTCCAAATCTCAGCTTCTGTGCGGTGACAGCGACGTGGGGTGAGGGGAGCAGCGGCGACCCCCCCCCCCCCCCGCCCCCAAATAAACTGCGAAGAGTTAGGACACCGGGGGCAGGGCAGGCGGGCAATTTGTACAAAGTGAACATATTGGGACCTTATCTCTAGGTTTCTGTATCTTGGAGAGGTCTTGTTACCCTGGGATATATTTGTATTATTAGGCTGTGTTTTCTCAGAACAAACAGTAGGAATTATTAAAAAGTAGTTACGGCAGTGGTTCTCGGAGGCTCTGTCCTCAGCACCTAAAGTCTTGCCCCTCGAATTGATTCCTCATTAACAAAACTTTAACATTCACCTGAGTGTTTCTGTCAGTTCTACGTCCTCTGGCTTTTAATGGATATTTTCTATTACTTTCTCCTTCTTTGAAAGGGATCCCTGAGAGGAGGCATTCAGTAGCCTTGACAGAATGATTGAGTCATGCCTCTTTTTAATTTTTTAGGGCGTAAGCCTGATTTTCTCCACGCCCAGCCTGGCATTTCTGATAACATGGAGGAGTCCGGTCTGTGGATTTCCCTGGGCAGTTACCACAGGTCCCCGTGCGGATGAAAATTTGTCTTACGAAATAGATCACATGTTTTCCCATCGTATATGACCGTTTTTAAATGTCGGTGAAGGCCTTAGTGAGCCATAAACTCATATGATGTCATATCTCATATGATCAAAAAACATCGGGAATGCTCTTCTAGGTATGGACTATGGAGTCCTATGGTACAGGACTATAGAAATTACGAGATGAACACGTCAGAGCCTAAATTCTTAGGAAATTCATAACATAGTAGGGATAAAGGAATATAGTAGACAGGACGCCTTTGGTTACGAGCAACAGAAATTCAATTCAAACTGCCCAAGAAGGAATGCGCTAGGTTATTTGACCGAAAAGTTCAGAAGTACGAATTTACTTAGCTCACTCGTGTGTGCCTAGATCCAGAGTCTAAGTTGTCTCATCAAAATTTAGTCCGTCCCCATTTCCTGGTTTTGCTTTCCTCTGTGTTGGATTCACTCTGTGTGTGTGTCACTGCAGTGTAGACAAATACTGTCCAGGATTACGTGATGGAAGCTCCAAACTCCTACGTCCCTCTAGCAGGAAGAGACATTCACCTTCTCCATAGTTCCTTTGAATTAACTCCCAGTGGTTGGATTTTTCATGTGAACCAACCAGCATGGCAACAGGAATGGAAGATACTGACAGGACGGATTTGGGACACGTGTCTCTATGCATCTGGGAAGAGGTTAGCGCCAATCAAACCATATGGACTGATGATGGAGTCTGTGGATCTTTGAGGGGACAGGGAAACGAACGCTCTTATAAGGCAAAGGGAGAGTAAACTCTGGAAAGGCAAAAAGAGCTAACACTCCCTGGAAACAACAGAATCCACGCCCCAAGGAAGAAAATAATGAATGACAGGAGAGAGACTCAGCTGCTCCTTCAGTGCTTTCTTTCATAGGTATTTACTGAAACTTTTTATTTTAGCAGAGACTGTCAATTGCCAATATCTACCCCCACCGTCTGTTTCTTCTTCCTTACAGAGTCACTGACTTTGTCCAAAGCTCCACCCCCTTTAAAGGGCCATGCGTTTGAGAGAAGGCTGCGGTATCTCCTAACCCAGGGGCAGATCCTGATTGTCGTGTCAGCCCTGTCCGTTTTGCTATGCGACTTAAATGTTGCGACGTACGCAACATTTTGGGCAATGAAGTGTGAAGTCTCTAGGAAGCTTCCAGAGAAGCTGTTCTTGCGCTTGGAAAATATATATAATTAGGAGACCTCTTAAAACCTTAAGGAAGCTATCCCGTAGACCTAGCTCATGTGAAAGCAATGTTAAAGTAGCTTGGGTTCTTGCATGCTGTCACAGAGGACACTAATGACTCCAAAAGTGACCCCCCTCTAGATTTCTAGCTGTATGGGAAAATTACTTCCCATATTCAAGTGACAGTGGGGTTTCGTGTTACTTGCAGTGAATGCAACTCCTATTTGCCATAGGCCCTGAGCCAGGCCCTCAGGATAAGAAATGAATTGGATATATGCCTCCTGCTCATGTGAGGCCTACAGTCTACTAGGGTAGAAGTTGTTATTTTTCTCGGTTTATTCAACTCCTTGCTCTCCGCAAGGTCAAAGCATCTCTGGGGAGTGGATCAAGAAAACCAGGAAGACAAAGTCCACCAGCGCGGCCCCTCCCTGATCACATGCTGTGGCCTTGCCAAGAGAATCGTGGAGCCTTTGGAGCCAATAGCTCTCATTGTCGGGAAACGACATTTAAAGTGCCTGGCCCTCCACTGTTGGGTCAGGACCGCCATCTTCAAAGACAATGGAAAACACTTACTTCTCTGTTCCCACTTTTAAAACCCCAATTACAGGCACGATGAGGCTCTGTGGAACCCCACCAGCACCAACAAAAATAAAGCACTTAGCTCATGCAATCTTGTCTCTTTATTTTCAATATCACTTACAATATAAGCTTTTTACAAAATCAAATCCTTTCTCACCAATGATATGATTTTCCCTGAAAAGGCTTTGAAGTACCCTGCCGTTATCACTTCTGTACACAAACATTAGCAGAAGCCCTGCCAGGCAGGAGGGACAAAAATAATTGTTCAGCCTTCATTTTAATTTAACCTTTCGCAAATTCCTACTTTAAAAAAGTTCCCCTTGACTTACTGGCATCATATGGAGATAATTTATGAGGCAGTCCATTCTTGTTAAGACAGCGAATCTCCATGAATCTTTTCCGCCATGAAAGACTGTCCTGGACCCTTCACCCCTTTTAATTTAGGCATCTTGCTCTCTTTCTTTACCATTTGCATGGGTCCTTTTGTCACCTTAACACTCTTGTCTAATGGTTTCTGTACAATTAAGGCATTATGGAGGTGAACGTTAATATGTCTCTGAAAATTTACGGAGTGCATATATCTTGATGTTGCAAAAGGATTTGCCAGAAACTGACTAGGAATGCAGGTGTCCCGCTCTTCTAGCTGGTATGCGAAACGGAGTTCATTATCTGTCATATTGGTAGTGGGACTAAGCAGAGACCGTGGCCAGGAAGGTGTGAAAAGAGAAAGGGTAGCCAGCGAGGTGTAAATCAAGAGGCACCCACTGGTTGAAACTGTTTTAGCATCAGATTTAGCACAAAAGTGGTTGAAAATGTCGGCTCTGCATTCAAATCTCCCTGTGTTCAGATTCTCGCTCAAACATACATTCGCCATTCACTTTTTTATCATAATGTGCCTAACCTTCAGTTTCTCCCTTGCCAAATGGAGGCATATTTAGAACACAACCCTGGGGTGCCTGGCCGGCTCAGTCGGTTAAGTGGCGGACTCGATTTTGGCGTAGGGCATGATTTCACGGTTTGGGAGTTCTAGTCCCGCATCGGGATCTGCACTGACAGCATGGAGCCTGCTTGGGATTCTCTGTCTCCTCTCCCCCTCTGCCCATTCCTCACTTGCGCGCTCTCTCTCTCTCTCTCTGTCAAAATAAATAAATAAACTTTTTTTTTTTTTTTTTTTTTTTACGGAAGAGCACAATCCTAACTCCTTCTGGCTCACCAGGTTCTGCTTGATGTGGTCTGTGCCTGGGCTTCAGCCCCTGTCACGCTGAGCACTGTAATTCTACCCTGTTGGCCTCCTTCAGGTGCTCGCTTGAAACAGCTCCTTCCGACCTCCCGGCCTTTGCTTGTGTGGCTGCTTCCTCCTCCGTGAAATACTTTCCGCCCAGATGCTCACAGGGAGGGCTGCTTCTCCTCCCTCATGGACCAGGAAGGAGAAGGAAGCTTACCTTCTCGCAGGAGATCCTCATCAAAGCATAGGTTCCCCAAAGGCAGACCTGAGTAGTTACTTTGGGAAGGGACTCCAGGAATCGGTCCCAGGAGAGGAATAAGGAAAGGGGGGAGTCGATTACAGGTGATATTAATGAGAAATTTACTACTATAGACAAGTCAATCTGCTGGGGAGTCTCTGGGAGACTGTGTAGGACCTCCTTAAAGTTGTCCCCGTAACGGGGCCTGGGGGCCAGGATAGTTATCCACTGGTGCATTCCTCCTCTGCCGAGGGTCACTCCTGGAGGTGTTAATTATCTAGCACTTCTGGCCTCTGCTGCCACGGCGCTGAGCATGAGGCCACACTGGAGGAAGCCCTACGACAAAGAGAGGCAGGTGCTAGAGGTAGGAAGTCCTCTACCTGGTATATGAGGGAATTGCCCACCAGGCTTCAGGTGGCATTATGAGTGGACCAAGAGAATACGTGGCTGCTGACTGGCCTCTAAATGCCTCACTTTTTCTCTATTCCTTTAACCTGTCTGCTGTGGTCTGAATGTTTGTGTTCCCCTCAAATTCATACGTTGAAGCTTTAATCCCTAAAATGATGATCTTTGGAGATGAGGCCCTTAGGAGGTGATTAGGTTTAGCTCAGCCCCTGTGATAGGATTAGTGCCTTGAGAAGAGGGGGAAGAAACCAGACCCCCCCCTCTTCTCTCCACCCTGTGAGGGAACAGCAAGAAAGAGGCCAACTGAATCCAGGAAGAGGGCTCTTACCAGAACCTGACATGTTGGCACCTTGCTCTTAGACTTTCAGTCTCCAGAACAGTGAGACATAAGATGTGTGATTTAAGCCCCCCTCCCCATCTGTGGTAATTTGTGAGAGCAGCCTGAGCTGAGTGAGACCCTGCCCGTTGCTTTGACTCCACTTACCGTGATTGGTAATTACACTTTTATTTATTTGCATGTTTATTAAAATTATATGTTCTGGGGTCTACGATCACAGGGAATATGTGTGTTTGTTCTTGAATGTTTCCTGAGTGATCCGCAAAATGAATGATATTCAAAATACAAACCACCATGGCAGGGCTGTTGATCATTCACAAGTTTGCCCACCTCATAGTTAGAGAGGAAGTTTCTAGCACTGGAATGGCAATTCTATGACATGAGGCGTTTAAAGTAGATCAGACCTTTGTTGGTGAAAATCCTGAGATTCTTCCTAAAGCCAAACCTTACAGGTTCAAAGTACAGTAAGGGGGGCAAGTTAAAGCCCGAGGATCTCAAAGATGAGCGTCTTGGGAATGAACACGAAAGATTTTTTTTTAAAGAGTAGAATAAGCAAGATGAATTTTTGCATATTTAAAAATTAAAATGTGCATGTGTATGTGTGGTGTGTGTGTGTGTGTGTGTGTGTGTTTTAGGTTCCACTAAAAGCCCATTTAAAATCTACTTGAGTGCTTTTTCATTTGGTTTGTAAGTATTCAGAACAGCAGGATAAAAGTTCAACTTTTGGCAAACCTCTACCTTCTCAAGCCAGGATGTATGACTAAAAAATTGGAAGAGGGAAACAAATCTAACACCTACTTTGGGAATATGCGGACGGGTTTCTCCCTAAAAGGTTAACTAGAGACAATAATTACTTTTTCCAGAAATCACCCGAGTGACATGCTGCTGTCTTGATTTCATTGCCGTTCAATGATGTGCATTTCTTGCCACTTATAAAGGAAACAAATGAGGTTAGATGGCAAAGATTATGAAAGGAATTAGCAATAATGAGCCTGGTAACAAAAAACATTATTATAGAAAATCGAGTTGACCTTACTTTCATAATTATTCGCCTTAATTGTTTTTTTGTAGTGTAATTTGAATGAAATTAAATAATACTAATATTCCCCCTGCCACTGACTAGGAATTTTATGTAAAGATTAATAACTTTCAAAACTAAAGATTTGGCTGCTATCTTTCTAGAGACCACTGTTGCTATCCCGGAAGCTACATGTCCTCCACGTGATTGAAGGTCACCTATGTCAAGACCTATAATTTACTCCTCAAATACCTTGAGTCATGTGGCCCAGCGGCATGGGAATCAGGGCATCTGCTTCTAAACTTGATGGGATTCGATGTTCTCCTGATCTTGGTCCTCATGGACTTTTCCCACTTTGCCTCCAGCCTGTTGGTCTTGGTGGATCAGCCATGGCTGACACTTCCGTGTAAGGGAGCCAGACTTTTTCAGTTTATTTGCTTGGGCATAATTGGAGTCTGAAACTTAAAGTCTTCTTAGGACACTCCTTTAGAGCATCCCACACGTAAAACTGCGATTTTGAAAGTGGATAAATATGGCGCTTTTTACTTTTTTCATAATTTTGGACAATAGCAATAGAAGATTTGTGCATTTTTCATGTACCAGGCACTGAATTGAGTCATTCACATGCACCATGTCACTTAGCCTTTTCTATAACTGAATGACATAGGTACAATTGTCATCTCTGTTTTGTAGATAAGGAAACTGAGATTTTAAAGGTTGGATGAGTTGCTATGGTCTGAGCAGCGCTGATCCAGGATTTGGACCCTCCCATCTGATCCCCGAGCTCTTAGTTGGTGGGTTGGAATCAAACTGGCAGAAGTATTGGTCTTGGCATTTGGTAGCTTGTGGTCCCTCTCAGCTCCCTCGCTTAACTTCTTTATATATAGCTAAGATCTCTCGGTTCGAGTTCACACTTACAAAATTGGAATAACACTAACCTACTGAGTTGCAGTGAATATTAAATGGAGAACATAGTGAATTGCCTTGAACCTCGATGAACAGCAAGGGTACTCAATAAATGCTCACTTTTCCTCGTGACTTTTCCCCTCCAAGGTCTGGAAAACATTTAGCACAATGCTCGGCCCATTGGAACCAATCAGTAACATTATTAGCTAACATTTACTGAGAATCTGCCAAATGCTGGCCCCCTATGCTTTGCAGGTGGCATATCTCTAATCGTCACAACCACCTCAAGCTATAGATACTATTTTTGTGCCCATTTTAGAGAGAGTGGCTGGGCGATGTCCACCTGGTAAGCAGTGGAGGTGGGGTTGAGGCTCAGAACCTAAACTCTGAGTCAGTCTCGTAGGGTCAGCTACTGTGGTTCATTACGTCAACTCTGTGAGTCTATGATTGGCTTGTAATATCTCCTTTCCATCACAGCTGAAGTGATAGCTCTCATTTGAACTCCAGTGGCCTTCACTGTCTGTCTAAACCAGCAGACAATAGATCATGCCCTTGAATTTATTGCAGCCTTTTATGCTTTCTGAAGTGTGTAAATCACTATTGCCTTCGTTCATTCACTGAGTCAGTCACTCAGTCACTCAGCAAACATCATTGTATCTCTATTATATTCCAGATACTGTGGAGGTGCCGAGGGTACAGTGGAGAACAGAAGGGGTATGGTGTCCATTAAGGGGAGAGCCAGATTTTATGGGGATTAAACCCTTCCATTTGGAGGGCTCTCTTTTGGAAGAGAACATTAAATTACGTACACAAAATTAAAGGCCTCAGAAGGGGCCTGTGTAGGCCCTGGGTCCTGAAACTTAAACTCATGAGCTCAGTGGTGAACGTACTACTGGAATTTGCCATTATGGATTTTAGAATGCTAGGATCTGTTGAAGGCCAGATATAGGAGGGAAGCCTTGAGACCCCAGTAGCCATCAACAGACCAAATCAAAACGAAGCAGAACGTAAATATGACTGTAGACCTTGAGGAATTGTGAAAATCCTTGCTTCAGGTGACCTTGAAGGGACTGACAGCTGAATTTACTCAATGTGCCATCCACACAAGTTCCTAAAAGTCCTTTTCCCCAAGGTGGCCCAATCAGATTAATGTTAATATAGGCCATTTGGAGGTTTGGACTAGAGTAGTGATTCTCAACCTCGAAGACACATGAAAATATCTGGAGAGATTTTTTGTTGTCACAATGGGGCGGGGGGGGGGGGGTGCTACTATGGAGCAGGAGGCCAGGGATTCTGCTAACGTCTTGCAGTTCACAGGAGCTGCCCCATAGCAAAGAGTTATCTGGTCCCCAATATCAGTAGTGCTGAGATTTTTAGAGCCTGACCCAGAAGACACGGAGAAACAAGTCTCCTACAAAGTAATTAATTAGCTAATGAACTAAATAACTAGTCAGTTAACTAACCAACCAGCTAATGCTGTGGACCTGTTTTGACTGGATTGATGGCGACATTTCCCCCGAATTAATAATCGGTCAATTTGTGGGTGGGAAAGCCTGTTGAGTCGGTTATCGTATAGAACCAGTCTCTCTGTTCAGTTACAGTGGCAATGACAATGTGCATGTGTGTGCACAGGTGTGCGTGTGCGTGTGTGCGTGTGCACGACGTTACCTGGCAAACTAATAACTTTTTCCTTGACCTGAAGTTTCCAGTGTGGTTGTGTATCAGTCACAGCTTTGAAGTCTCTGCACAAATTATCTACTTTATTCCTCACTCCAACACTGTGGATGGGATTAGTCCCATTTCGTAGACAAGGGCTCTGAGCCTTGTAGGTAAGAGGAGCCGGTCCCAGCCCAGGCTTCTCAGCCCCAGAGACCTGGCTGTTAGCTGGGATCTCTGAAATGTCCTTGCTCCACACCCTCCTCAATGAGTTTTGCTCCCACCAGACATTTGCATTATTATTTTCCTGATTTTAAAAAATTTAAATAAATTTGACCTCAGCCTTTGAGATCCTGGAATTATGGGTTCGGTGCAATAGCATGTATTATTTTTCTAGTAAATTTTGGGGAAACACCACCTTAAACCCACGATGTGGAATTCCTTCTTGCCAATATCAAAATGGATTTTTAATGATCAAGCACTATATAAGTGGAAATTATTGCAATAATGGATTCATTAATCCATGTGAGGGCCACGGAGCACCCTCTAGAAGAGGGTTGAATGGCCACATTCAAGTAAGATCAGCAAAATAAAGACTGATGATAAAGTAACAGATTAAAGGAACGCGCTTTTAAGGGGCTCCTGTGATTATATGCAATCAAAGGAGAGCTAGTGGGTTAGCTCATTTCTGCCGAGAACAGTTACATAGCGTTCAATTTGATAAAGGAGTCTGCAGTAACTTTCAAACAGAGAAATGGGAATTAGTGACATTCCCTCTCCAATTACTAATTTTATAGAAACGCAAACAGCTCAGCAAAGGGACATATTGTCTGTTCCGGGGCTTTCCATGAACAAATACCTTGGATAGTGAGATGACGCCCTGAGTGAAGCAGGTGCTGATTTCTGATGTTCCCTGGAGTTCTTTTATTTTGTTGTCAATAGGTTTTGTAATTGATTGGGGGGGAAGAGACAATAGGGTAAGAACAATACCAGGGTTATCTCAAGAGTTCTAGAGAAATGATTTGTGTCAAACGAGGTGAGTATTCTTTTTTAATTTATATGTAGTGCAGTTCACAAGCTAAATTCTTATTGATTTAGCCTCTCCCCACCACCCCCTCCATTCAGCTGGGATAAACCCTCGTGGCAAATCTTCTATGAATAAAATTGTCAACATCTCCTAGGAGTGACTCAATCTATGATATCTGTAGACTTCAAATATGAGTGTGGCTGGCATAGTATAAGGAAAATAACTGCCAGAATATAAGAAAAGCAGGTGGATTCCCCCACCTGATTATGATTAACACACCTTCGCAATGATTCTTGACCAAGATTTGTAAATAGTGACTGTCATGGCTAATTGAAGTGTTTCCTGTAATTCCCCATAGACGTTCAGCTTCTATCATGCCAACGTAAAGAATTGCTTTGGCGGAAGAGCTTCAGGATAATCTCATCTTTTATAATCCTCGTGATCCCCCCCCCAACTAGGCTTGAGAAGTAGGGAGGAGCTTTGTCTTGATTGCCGGTCCTTAAGATCTTCCCTACGTGGCACTTCCCGCATTCTACCCAAATGCATTGTTCGTTATCTGCCTTTCCACCTGCATCATGGGCTTATGCAAAGCGACTTCCCATGGGGCTTTAAGTGTAGCAGGTATCTAGCAAACGTCCACTAAAGAAATGAATTCCTCTCTCTCTTGAACTCTTTTCTCTAGACCAGTGCTTTTCAACAGGGGGCAGTGTTGCCCCTCAGGGTGTATTTTGCAATATCTGGAGACATTTTGGGTATCCCAAGTGGGGTGAAGGTAGGGTGCTACCAGGGAGGTAGAGGCCAGCGATACTGCTAAACACCCTACAGTGCACAGAACCACCCCAACCCCCAGCAAAGAATTACCCAGCCCCAAATGTCAATAGTACCCAAGCAGAAACGCCCTCCTCTAGAGGTATCTCACACAAACCTAGAAAGGGAGATGCATTTTCTGTGATGCCGATAGACCTAAAGCCTCTCAGAGGTACCCTAGCAATACACTCACCATGTATTTTTGTCCAATTTGCACCTGTAGGCGGCTACTGGCAGGTTTTGGATTTGGCTAAGGGAAAGATCTGGGAATTCATTTAATCTGGGTTTAGTGGAATCTGCGTGTGTGGTTCTAGGTCACCATCTGTATAGTTAAGTTGCTACTCACTGTACTGCTCGTAGCTCAACATTCTGGGATGGCTTCCAGAATATTCCTAATGCCCACTTTGCCATCTTCCCCAGGACGGAGACACAAAGGTATGGGCTAGAGGTTCTATAGAGATACGAGTATTTCCTAGGCACCCAGCACTTGATGTATGTGGGTAGTGGAGAAGATACAGGTTTAAGACATATGGAGCCAGAAACCAGTCGTGCGAAATTTCTGCAGTCATTAAATGTATAAATTGAAGCAGAGGATTAATTTCGTTGTCATGATGCCATGACCAAGCAGAATTTCTTTCCTGCCCGAAATAAACTTGATAGTACATTGTATACAATTTTAAAAGCACCGTAGATTTTTATTGTTTTTAAAAAGCGATGTCAGATAAAACTTACCAAGAGTTCTTGAATTGTAAGGCATAAACCTGTACCAGTAGTAAGAAGGCAAGTGCATCTTATATGTGGGGTCACATGTGTTGTGTGTCCCAATTATCTAATAATATGCAACCAATTTCAATTAACCGCTAGAGACAGGTCTGAATTACGTGACTTTTTAATGGAAGATATTGAAAAATTATTGTCATAAAAAAAGCTATCAAACGGTGGTATGCAGTCTAAAATGTGGAAAAGAGATGTATTATAGAGGTATATCAGGCAGTGAATTAATAAGAACTGTTGTGTTTTTTTTTTTTTCTGGATCTTGTGAGGCATGTGGTATTTTTAGCTTTTGAAAATTTGTGGTTTCTTATTTCATAAATATTCACTTCTGTGCCTGATTTTACATTCTTGCGTTGTTGTTCGTGGTTAGCGTCTCCAAATTGTATAAACTTCAGGCCCCATGTAGGCAGGACCTTCCCATGCCCAGATGACTCGTGCACTGATAGCTCTAGACTAGACCTATCCTGTGAGCCCCTTTGAGTGCTAGATTCACATTCAATCACCTTGACCTCAGCTTTGAGGTACGTGGAATGTCAGAGACATCTCCAAACCCAGTATGTCCAAAGTCGGTCTCATAACACGGTGCCCCCTTCCCCATTCCCCCAACATAGAGTTCTGTCCGTGTTTTCTCTCGAGGAAGGGAAATAACCTATTTGAAAACCTGCAAGTCTAGGGCTCATCCTTGGTACGTATCTTTTGGCCACCCCTTTCCCGGGTTCATGGCATCCTGCCTTTTTTAGGTTTTGAATATCTTCGACATCCATTTGTTTCCCTCTCTACCGCCTCCATTTGTCTGGTTCAAGGTACCATGACCGACATCTTGAACTCTGAGAACCTCCAGAGGCCCATTCGTTTTACCCCTGGCTCCCTTTGAAACCACTCTCTACAGAGAGTCCAGGGTGATCTTTGTGAAATAGAGATCTAATCATGCCAGGTCCCTATGCAAATCCTTGGGTGGCTCCTCAGTGCTCTGAAGGTTATAAACCAAACAACTGAACGACTTTACAAATGGCTAAGAAGACTTCTCTCTCCGGCTTCATCTTGGGTCTCCCACTGTGCTATCTCTCTCTCTCTCTCTCTCTCTCTCTCTCTCTCTCTCTCTCTGGGCTTCCTCCTGCAGTAGGATCTTTGCACTACCTCTACCTCTGTCACCTCCACCTGGTGCATTCCTGTCCATTCTGTAGTCCTCTGCACACCATCACTTCCTACACAACTCTTCTCTTGACTTCCCGAGTGGTTCAAATCCCCCGTTCTTACTACAGAGGGTCCGTTCCGAGCGATTGTCATGGTTGCCATCTTAAAATTGACATTTGCTACTTTTTAATGAATGTCTCTTCCCTGCTAGATGATAAGTCCATGAGGGCAGGGACTAAGCCCGGTTCTGCCCATCATTGTGTCCTTAGCACTTACGTAATACTTACCCATAGTTGGTGGTTTATAAGTATCTGCTGAACGAGTGAATTAATAAAGGGTGTATCAGGGATGTGGGCAGTCACAGACGATAATTTCCAAAATGGCTGTGGCAAAGGCGTTTCATTGCATGTGACAGTTTTGATGGATGGGGCAGCCCTCAGAGGTTAGTGTTGAGCAGGATCCCGAGGCTGCATTCAGGCTCCACTGAATAGGACACCAGACTTCATTAGAAGATTTGAGGTAGTGCCCTGTTGGATCAATCCTGAAGGGGATGTTTTCTCATATCTCGTATCTCTCCTATCAGACAAGGCTCTGGTGTGGCGAGACTGGAGTTTTCTTGGGGGAAGAGCAAGTGATAAAAAAAGACTTTTTAATTATTGTTTCTCCTTCCAGGGCTTACTCTTTTGGGATCCTCATTTTATCTTTTATTAACTTCCTTCCATTACTTCTCTTGCCTGGAATACCACATGGTTATCATGCATGGATTGACTTGAGAATGACTACCATTTATAGAGGAGCGTCCTACCATTGGAAAACCTAGAAGACAGTAGAGTTCAAGGAGAAAAATCCATGCAAATATGCACCTGGACTTAGAAGGTGTAGTGAACTGAATGGGGGCACCAAAGGATCAAGTTCAAATTCCTGGAACCCGTAAACATGACCTTATTTGGAAAAAAGGGTCTTTGCAGATGTGATTCAGTTGAGGGTCTTGAGGTGAGATCATTCTGGGTTATTCACTTGTGGGCTCTCACAAGTGTCCTTGGAAGAGAGGGATGGAGGGAATTACACACACACACACACACACACACACACACACACACACAGCATGAAGATGGAGGCAGAGATTGAGGTTGTGTAGTTACAACCTATGGAATTGCTGGCAGCCAGAAGGTGCTGTGAGAGGTAAAGGAACAGGCTGTCACTTAGGGCCTCTGGAGGACTGTCACCTAGGGCCACCATGGCCCTGCTGACACCTCGATTTCACATTTTTGGCCTCTGGAACTGTAGGAGAACTGATGGCTTGTTGTCTTAAGCCATCAAGTTTGTGGCGATTTGTTACAAGTGCCACAGGAAAGTAATACAGCGAGTATTATGATTTTTTCATTGCATTCATTCTTTTCTGTGACCTTTCTCATGCTTAGGGTGATAAGAACTTGGGCAGGATTGGCTACTGAGAAGAGGGCCAAGGGAGAGTCTGTGGGCTTTTTCCTTCTATGGGGTTTTAGATCTGAAGTCTTGGCTGGGAACGAAGAGTAGGTTCGCTTAGAAGACTCTGAGAT
The DNA here is from genome assembly GCF_023721935.1 of Panthera uncia. Lineage (NCBI taxonomy): Eukaryota > Metazoa > Chordata > Mammalia > Carnivora > Felidae > Panthera > Panthera uncia. The sequence goes on along the minus strand of NW_026057578.1, from coordinate 9,461,484 downwards.
GAGTAGACATTTCTTAGGGATGTAATGCAATTGAGCATAGATAGATTCAGGGCTTGGGGTATCTTGAATTTTTCTCACAGGAGTATAACCTCATATACATAGGGGATCAGCTATTGACCAACTAAATCTTAGGATCATGGATGACAAATTGGGGGAAGTGGTCGGTCCTCAGTAGGTGGGTGATATTTGGGCAGAGAACACAATAAGGTAGCCATGCAGTTCCAGGCAAGAATTTACTTTGGCCCCAAAGCCACAAAGGCTCTGAGTCAGAGACCACTTTGGCTTTATTTAAGGAATGGCAAGAAGGCACAGAAAGCTGGGACTCAGTGAAGATGTTGTATTATTTGGTGCACATAGGTTTTTGATTATTGCATTTTCTTTGGAAAAACATCTTCTATCACGACATTATATTCCTCTGAACCTGTTCTTACTTTAACCTTAAATTCCACCTTGTCTGGTGTTAACTTTGATTTTCCTGGTTGGTATATGTTTTCCCATCCCTTCATTTTTTAATTAGAAAGAATCACTTTGTTTAAATTGTATTTCTTGTAAATAACAGATATCTAGGATAAATTATGTTCTATCTCTCCAATTTGAGAAGGCAGGAAGATATGAATTCCATTTAGAAAGATTTCCATCAAAATTTGTAACATGAAAATGTCTTGGTACTAGAGACACTTCCATTAGCTTAATGTAATTTACATATACAAAATAACTCATTTCCTCATGAGTTTAAGTAATTGAGGAATTACTGCACATGTCATTCAATATCTCAAAATTTTAGCATCTTTCTTAATGTACATGAGTTTTTAAAAGTAAAGTCACAGCTCCTTTGATCTGTAAAGAGTGAAATTAAATTTTACTGAATGTAGGCAAAAGTTGTTAATTTATGCAACTCATAACAACATCGGTCTCTATCTCGGTGAACAGTCACACTGTCAGTATGGCACGTGTTCTGAAGTGATCCAACCGTGTGGATGGAGTTATTGTGATTCATCGAGGGTTTCTCAACTGCACTGAGGACCAGTGTGATGCTCCTGGGAGGGGACCAGCTGTGGCACAAGCCATAGCCTGTGACTCTGGGAAGTATAGAGTTTCAGCCCATGAGGGAATTTTACCCCTGACCTTGGCCTCATTAGCACTATGTTGAAGCCAACTGTGCTAATTGGTCACACATGGCAAAACATTTGGAGACCTGGAAAAGAGGTCAGAGCATAAGATTCCAGATTTTAATGTGTTTGTTTTGATGAGAAAACCTGAGACTCTAGAGTCAGATGGAGCTTGGTTTGAGTCTTAGCTCTCTTCCTCTGGATGGCTAGGTTACTTTGATTTAAACTTTGAACAATGGGGATAATGATGCCAACTTGGAAATGGTATTTATTTATTGATTGATTGATTGATTGAGAGGGTGCAAGTGAGCCAGGGGCAGAGAGATAAAGAGAGGAGGCGTAGAATCCAACAAGGGGCAGAGAGAGAGAGAGAGGGAGAGAGCGAGAGAGCGAGAGAGAGAGAGAGAGAGAGAGAAGCAAGGCTTCTCACCCAACGCGGGGCTCGAACTCAACACACTGTGAGATCATGAACGGAGCCGAAGTCAGATGCTTAATGACGGAGCCACCCAGGGACCCAGAAATTGTTTTGCAATGTCAGTGTAAGGAAAACAGCCTTCATGGGGATAGCTGGAATAGGGGATAGTACACAGTCAGTAAATATTCTTCTGTGGGTTGGTGTGCGTCATTATGGAGTGAGCTGGTGACGGAGATCAGCAGTCTTCCTCCTAGTTGGATTCTTTCCCCGCTTTCTCCACCCCATTGCCTTCTGGGACACAACTGACATGTGTGGGTCCCATTCATAGCCCAGTGCAATATCAATGCAATAAAAATAAATTCCCCATAGAGCAGAGCCACATAGAGTGTTCTTAGTCTGTTTAGCCCTTAGTCTGTTGAACATATTGGGATGAAGTGCGTTCAGGACCCCATCCCTCCTCACGTGTGCTCAGAGAATATACAATACAGGAACCAGGGCATCTGGGTGGCTTAGTCAGTTGAGCACTGATTCTTGATTTCAGCTCAGGTCATGATCCCAGGGTTGTGGGATGGAGCCCCAAGTTGAGCTCTTTGCTGAGCATGGAATCTGCTTGGGATTCTCTCTTTCTCTCTCTGTCCCTCTGTCCCTCTGTCCCTCTCTCTCTCCCTTTGCCCCTCTCCCCCACTTACACACACACTTTCTCTCTAAAATAAACTAAAAAAAAAAAAAGAGAGAATACAGTACAGGAACCAAAAGAAGAATGTTGGGGACTATCTGCTAGACATGAAATCCTTGCTTCCCAGTTGTGCAGCCTCAGAGCATTTAACCCCTCAAAACCTTGGTTTCCTCAACCGTAGAGTGGGGATTATAACGGTTGCTATCTCGAAAGGTTGTTGTGGGGATTAATTGGGAAGAGACAAGTGAAAAATCCAGCTGGACGTATGCAACAGCGGTTGAAAGCGCTCAGTAGATTCACATTACCAACATCAACACCGAAGCGACAATTGAGTTTTCGCGGCTACCACCCAAGAGCCCGGACATGTGTCTTATTCACAGGCTCTGCCCATTACGGATGGCCAGGGCTGACTTCCCACTTCTCTGAGCTGCCCTTTTCTGAGTGCCCATAAACTTTGAGCCCCCATAAACTTATTTACTCAGAATGTAAAACAGCCGTCTTTACGTCAGTATGTGGACCACGTATACACGAAATATTAATTTCGTCTCAGGAATGAGTACCCCATGGTAGTCTCTTAAAAGGCTGATACTCAGGGTCTCGTCCCAACATTAGCCTTGGTCCTCTTCCAAGGATTTCTTACCCCTGGGCTCTGCTCTTTCATTCTGTATCAAACGATCCTGTCTTATCATGAATCAGTGGTGCTGACCTCTCACGGACTCCTCAGAGCCATTTTCCTCATTTCCTCTCTCTGTTTTTTCTGTCCAGTTTCTCTTGACTCCTACCAGGTGTTATTCATGTTGTGTATTCTCTAGGCTAAACTATATTTTTTTTTTCCCCAAAAGAGTTTCCAATGTATTCATTCCACTGCCCAAGTCTGTTTTTCCTCTGCATCTTTCACAACCCCTGTGCCTCACATTAATCCCCTTTGCCCACATGCATGTGCTGAGACTTGGGACTCCCCGACCTCATTCACACAATCATTTCCTCTTCCTTACTCAGAGTCCTTTTTTCCCTCCATTTTTGAGCGCCTTTTGTAGCCTTACTGTCTTTTTATGAGCAGTGGTAACATTTTAAATATGATGGTTACTTTTGCCTCTCAAAATATCCATTTAATCAGCATAGACCAGTGATTCTCCATCAAGGGTGATTTTACCCACCGAGTGACATAGGTGACTGCCACCAATGTGGAGGTGCTTCTGGCATCTAGTGGGTGGAGCCAGGAATACTGCTAAATATCCTTCAATGAACAGGACAGCCCCCACGACAAAGAATTATCTGGCCCCAAATATCAATAGTGCCAAGGTTAAACACTCTGGTATAGGGGCTCCTGCGGGGGCTCAGCCGGTCAAGCGTCCGACTTCAGCTCAGGTCATGATCTCACAGTCCATGAGTTCAAGCTCTGCCTTGGGCTCTGTGCTGACAGCTCGGACCCTGGAGCCTGCTTTGGATTCTGTGTCTCTCTCTCTGTCTGCCCCTCCCCTGCTCACGCTTTGTCTCTCTTTCAAAAATATAAACATTTTAAAAAATTCTGGTATGGATTATAACGTATGTTTCTCTTAAAAAGCTAAAACAAAATAAAAGACAAAGCAGTCATAGGATAGTTATAAAATAAAATAAGTAGTAATAACTGATTTATTGTTGATGATTTATTGTTGATAATTTATTACGTGACAGGCAGTGTGCCAACACCTTTCCTGCCTTTTCTTATTTCATCCTCGTAACTACCCCATAGAGTAGGAATTACTATGATCCCCCTTGCAAATAGTAACACTGAGGCCCAGAGAGTTTAAGTAATGCAATGAAGGTCACACAGGTGTTTAAGGACCAAGCTGAGATACAAACCCGGGCAACCGATGGGAAGGGCTTCCTTATTTTGAACCACTGTCGTCAACATTGATGCATCTAGGAGGAGACCGACCACATATCACAGAGCGTGGATGCTTGGCCTACAGTCTCTTGAATAAGCTTCAGGAGGCCTGTGAACCCCCTGGAAATACGTACATGATTTTCATGAATATGGATTTTTTTTTCCTGGGGGGAGGGGATACGGCCCAAATGGTCCAATTATCTCAAAAGAATTTGCCACAAGCAATACATAGGGAATCCATGAACATCTTATTCTTGACTTTCAGGAAAAGGAAAGGATTTGGGCCCTGGGTAAGGCTGCCTTCCTGGAAAGGTATGATTCTTTGCTAGTGGGCTCAAAACCTCTGATTCAGCCTACGGACCACCATTGGTTGAACTTGATAAGTCACCGGGCAGTGGTGGACTCCCAAGGACTGGTAAACAATGGGCATGATGTAAATTTGTTGAAACTTTAAAAAACGGGGTGGCCTAAGGTGATTTAGTTATATATGACTAAGAAATGTAATGGCTTCAGGTACTAACTGGTTTCCCACTATTGGCATATTTGACAGTTATATCAGATATCTGCATTTGAAGATAGGGTTGCCCTGGGATTCACTCATGTTGTCCTCTGTGACAATGGGAATTGTCTCCAAATTCATGACTTACTTAGTACACTGAGTATCCACAGGATTGCTTATCTGCATTAATACCTACAACCTGGCTACCTCCAGCTTTGCAAGCTTAGGGTTCACCTTCACACTTCCTTAAATTTTCTAATTGATTATTTCTTTCTAATTATTTATTTTTGAGAAAGAGACAGTGGGAGCCAGGGAGGAGCAGAGAGCGAGAGAGAGAGAGAGAGAGAGAGAGAGAGAGAGAGAGAAGCTGAAACAGGCTCCAGGCTCTGAGGTGTCAGCCCAGAGCCCGATGCGGGGCTCGAACTCACGAACCGGGAGATCGTGACCTCAGCCGAAGTCGGATGCTTAACCGACTGAGCCACCCAGGCACCCCTGGAACATTTTAAATGCCCATCTGATATTCAACAACTTTGATATTTTCTTTTAGTTGTGATCGTTTGTTGAATCTCTATTTTCCTTATTGATGAACTTGTCTGCTGCAAATGATGATAGTAACTGCTTCCTTTTTTTTAAATTTTTTAAAATGCTTTTTATTTTTGAGAGAGAGAGAGACAGACAGAATGTGAGCAGGGGAGGGGGAGAGAGAGACGGAGACACAGAATCCGAAGCAGGCTCCACCCTTTGAGCTGTCAGCCCAGAGCCCGACATGGAGTTCGAACTCATGGACCGTGAGATCATGACCTGAGCAGAAGTCGGAGGCTTAACCGACTGAGCCACCCAGACACCCCAATTGCTTCCTTTCTAATCCTTATCCTTCTATTTGCTTTGCTTTTCTTAATTTGTTGGCCGGGACCTTCAGAACTCTGTTGTCCGGCATCAGTGATGGGGCATGTTTGTTGTGTTGCTAGATTTAATAGCAACTCTTCTGAATTTTCAACATTAAGAGTAACATTTGCTATAGGTATTTACCCTGTTAAGGAATTTCCTCTTTACTGCTGTTTTGCTAAGTTCCTCTTATTAAAAAAAAAAACCTGAAGGATTGTTGACTTTTATCCATTTTGCCTCTATTAAGGGCATCATGTAGCGTTTAAAATTATATTTCTAAGTTGACTTTGCGTTTCTCTGCTTTGATCCACGATGTTCTAGTTTCCCAGTTTAGCGCTCAGAAAACAATCGTATTTATAGGACTTTGAAGTCCTATGCACACTGTTACCACCCATGTGTATCTTACCGCTACATTCTACATGCTCTTGGAAAGACATTGGCTGAAATGTAATAACTACTGAAAATATTGCCAACCTGACCTACTTAGACAGAAGGTAAGGGAGAAAACATATTTATCATTTTCCATAAATATATATGTCTCCAGATGTACATATTCACAGGGAGTCTGAACAAAATAGCATTACGAAATGTTCCGTGAGGTCTCCAGGGTCATAAATCAACTGAACTCAACCAGCAGTGTGTCTTCTTCAATAGGCTATCTTTAGTCCTTGGGTCCGTCTATGACCAAAAGAGAACCAGAGAATCATTTTCCTTTATAATAAAGTTTATTTTTTCCAGTGCTAAATACTGGCCGTCCTTGCTTTGCATGGCTCTGCCATGCACAAACGTCAGTTACCCTGTTATGGTTAACTCACACCAGTCCTCTCGGCAACATGATTCGGTTTTGAGTTGTCACCGTATACTAAGTGTGAGCAGTTGCATGAAATACAAACTTCACCGCCAGCCCTTCAGGCCACGAATCACCACATTCGGGGAGCAGAGGGGCTCCCCGAGGAGGGACCCATCTCATCCCTTCCTTGGTCTGTCGGCGACTGGTTTCTGCACATCCGTGTGCGGGCCGCACACAGACAGCAAAGCGTGTGGCCGTGTCGCCTCCTTGCCTCCCAGTGGAAAACCCACGTGGCATTTTATGCAACTGACCAGTCAAAGGAGGGCACCGTCCAACTAACTTAAAAGTACAGCGAAGAAATGAAAATTGACTCTGGGAGTGAAACGTTATCGGAGGGACAGCTGTCCACCGGAATGTGGCCACCGCCGGTGCCAGAGAGGCTCTAAATGTGCAGCTGAAGGAACTTAGTGGGGACAAACGTGTCAGGAAACAAGGGAAGTGTTCGTGACAAGGAGAAAGTGACGCTGACCAAAGCTTCACATTTAGGAATCGCAGAGATAGCTCATGGCAGTGAAAGCAAGGAGATCAAGGTGTCGGAAGCTGATCTGAACTTCAAATTAAGCATGACGATTCACCGCGGCACGGAAAAGAAGCTCTTTTTTATATCCTAGGGTCTATAATGAGAAGACAACCAACCAGCCGTATTCAAACAACTTGATGAGTGTTCACAAAGAAATACACACATTCATTCCCAGTGTTTCTAATGATTAAAGTATAGCGTATGAAATAAATTTTAGCTTTGCTATTTCTTTTTAGCATTTTTGTATGCATTTATAAGCAACAGTAAGGCAGTTTTAATGTTTTGGCAAACATTTTAAAGGTCACGGAACGATTGGAATTTTTACCACTGATTATTAATATCGTTTTGCACAGTTTCAGCCTGTAAAGTCATTTTTATAGTCCCACATTACTCTGCAAAGTGAAGCCTGCCCGTACAATTTGCTTGTTGAAGAATCGGTGGAAAATTAGAGAGGAAAAAAAAATACACATAACCCCACTCCTTTATTTTCAGTCTTTTAAATACGCTTTATTTGATTTTTTTTTTTACATTTATTTGTTTTTTTGAGAGACATGAAGAGACAGAGCACATGTTGGGGAGGGGCAGAGAGAGAAGGAGACACAGAATCTGAAGCAGGCTGCAGGCTCTGAGCTGTCAGCACAGAGCCCGACACGGGGCTCGAACCCACAAATAGCGAGACCATGACCTGAGCCAAAGTTGGACACTTAACTGACTGAGCCACCCAGGTTCCTCTTAATATGCTTTATTTTTAGAGCAGTTTTAGATTTATAGCAAAATCAGGCAGAAGGTACAGAGAGTTCCCATAGAGCCCCTCCTGCCCCCACGCACCCAGAGCCTCCCCCACCCCCCACATCAGCACCCCACACCAGAGTGGTACATCTACGACAACCAATGAACCCACATGGACACATCATTGTCACCCGAAGTGCATGGTTTACACCAGGGTTCACTCTTGGTGTTGTGCACCCTATATATTTTGACAAACGTATAAGGACATGTATCCACCATTAAAGTATCATGCAGATAGTTTCACTGCCCTAAAAATCCTCAGCGCTCTGCCTGTTCATCACTCTCTCCCCTAACCCCTGGGAACCATTGATATTTTTAATGTCCCCATAGTTTTGCCATTTCCTGTTTGTTTTTTTTTTTTTTTTTCCTGTTTTGGTTGATTTCAGAAGTACAGCCATTAGGTCATCAGCCTCCAATGGTAGTCAGTGTGTCAAATCTAGCCCACAGATCAGTTTGCTTTGGCCAGCACGCTTGTTTAAGTGTATTTTATTTTTAGGGGAACCAATAAAGCAGTTTGCATATAAGTATGAATTTCCTATTTTTCTTGAAGAACCGGGAAATAAGGGTTCATGTTCCCACATGCTGGCAGGAAGCTGGACATCAGTGACCACTGTCCCTTTAGAGGGCCATTTCCATGTCCCTATAAGCATTTGAGTTCGGATATCCTGGATATGATGATCGAATGATTTTTAAAGAAAGAAGTGCCACACTCTTATCTGTAATACCAGAGAAAAATTTTAAGACCCGTAAATAACTCAGTTTAATAAATTGAAAAAAAGTTGAATAAACTTTGATGTATCCACTCAATAAATTATGATACAGACAAAAGCAATTGTTAATAAGGTCTGTATCTTAACATGGAAAATTGATATTAAACCAATCAGCACATTTCACTATCCTTGTGTTAGGCAGCTTCCAGAATGGCTGTCATGATCTCATCTCTTGATATTCACTCCTTGGTGTAATTCCTTCCTCGTGAGAGTGAGCTAGCTCCTAATTTACTTGTTCCTAAATGAATAAAATATGGCAAAAGTGATGGAATATTACTTCCAAGACTGGGATTGAAAACTGAATTCCATCTCTCTGTTCTTTGTCTCTCTCTCTCTCTCTCTCTCCCTCTCTCTCCCTCTCTCTCCCTCTCTCTCCCTCTCTCTCTCTCTCTCTCTCATTTGCTCTTTCTGGTAAAGCCAGAGAGACACATGTGGCAAAGAGCAGACAATGGCCTCTGTCCAACAGCCAAGGAAGAACTAAGGCCCTCAATCCCAATATACCATATTCTGCCCACACCCCTGAGTGAATTTGGAAGTGGATCTGGCCCCAGTTGAACCTTGAGACAACTGGCCAACACCTTGACTGCAGCCCGTTGGAGACTCTGGAGTTGGAGGACTTGGTTAAGCCATGCTTGGATCCCACTGAGACTTTGAAGTACTAAATGAATGTTTGTTTGTTTGTTTGTTTTTTTTCTGCTAAGCTTTCAGACATAATTTGTTACACAGCAATAGGTAGCTAATACACCCCTGGTAACAACAGTTGGTTCAGAAGTATGCACGTGAGCAGTTCTAGGCAATTGTAGGCAGACTCTTTCTTTTCTTCGCTTGCTTGGAGATGAGAGGGGAGAGAGACAGAGACAGAGACAGAGAGACACTATGTGTTCTGGGGCTATTGCTATCATTTTGAGACTCGGTGGAGAAACCCTTGTCTAAAAGAAATCTAGCACAAATCAGAAAGCAAAGCTGAGAGGTGACGAGATATCAGGCTCTGGTGACATCATCGAACACCTTCATCCCACGGTGACTGAGGCCAGCCCTCTACGCATAAGCCATAGACTCCCTTTTTTCTTAAGCCTGTTTCTATGTTTAATAACCGAAAGAGTTTGACCTGATACAGATCGTAATAAGCTCATGACCAGAACCTCAGCTGTCCGGAGGAGGAGGACTTGTGACTCTGGAGCGGGCAATTCCCATTTTGTTTCAACTGACCCTCTTTGCAGTGTCTGTTTACAGCTTTACGGGAGTGAGGAAGAGGCATTTGTGAGTTTGTGAGCACAGGTTAAAGAAAGTAATTGGAAACTAAGTAAGCACAAAAACATCTTCAATCAAAGAAACATTTTGTAAGCTGAAATATTGTTCATTTTTATGATGGTGCCTGTATATCTTCATATACAAAACTTCAGTATCATTAGGAAGTGTCACACAAAATAACAAACACACCTTTTTCAATCTGGTTATAAATATGCGGAATGGAGTTTACTTCACCCAAGCATTACACGCTTCCAACTGATAATATATCAATAAAAGCTCTCACTCCGAGATGTCATTAAAGCCACATTTGTTCATTTCTATTTATTATGAGGGGAAAAAACCAAAAATGAAAAAAGTGGATTTGAGTCATATTTCCTGTGAGTTCATCATTTGCTGGCATATAACACTTGTGAATTTTATTCAATTCATTTAAAATGATTTCTAACATGCAGCCAGAAAGTTAAGAGCAGCAAAGAATTCAAACTGATCAGCAGGCATCTGAGATTTCTCAGGAGACAGATTTAGAATCACAGCGAAGGTATGTTTTCCTTAAGGAACTGTGTCTTAGAGAAATTATCTCTAATGAACCGGAATTTTCCCTAATAAATTCAGCTTATTTGTGCTTTGAAATCAGTAGACTCAAGTGACCTTCTTAAGATAGGTGTGTTGTTTCTTTCTTAAGAATAGGTCAGATATAGGCCATGATCTATGATGTTCATTTCAGATGCCTTCAGAATTCATTCTTTTTTTTTTTTTTTTTTCTTTCTTATTTATTTTGCAACTATGTGTGATTACAAAGAAGTCAGCTGGGCTAAAGTGATGGGAACTGATGTAAGTCTTCTCCCAGAATCTGAACAAAACCTTTCAGATTCTGAGAATACCCAGATAGTTTTCAGAAGAATTAGGAAAAAAAAAAAAAAACAACAAAAAAAGAAATTCCAATCATACCTAAAGCAAAACAAGGTGAAAAAAGGCATGTGCCTTCGTAACAATTCCCCCATTGTCCTTGGGAGTTGAGATGCTATAAAAACCATTTTCTTTGTAATGATTCTGCCGATTTGAAGTTAGCCTTGTGGGAATCAGGTATCTTAGAAGATAACCCTGTGGGCCTATAATTTTAGCGAAACCGCACAGAGGGTTGCAGACCTGGGGATTAGTAGCAGATCCTGTCAACGACTCAACCTGAATGAATCTGACCACAACAACAGCGGTAACGTTCTTCGCGAACGCCTGATGTTCACGTGAGCCTTTGTGGACCCAGCCACTCGTGCTCCGTTTCTTGCCCCTCCTCCAGAAGGTTGGAAAGCTCCATAGCATAACTCCCAGATTTTCCTGTAGTTGGGACTCTGTGTGAGAGTTAGGTACTGTTCATCGGTTGTCCTAGGGGAGTCTGGAAGGTAGGAGTGACCATGAGGTCTGGGACTCTGATACCTGACAAGTGAGCACTGCGTGGTGATCCCCTGGCAGCCTGTTGCCCTGTTCCAGCGTCTGGTTGCTAGGTGGCAGGGCTAATAGTGGAGGCTGTCCTAGCCCCAAAACCAATGCCGTGACCTTCAGACCAATAGTTCTTTCTCCAAGCCTTCCAACGATTTGATGGGCAACTCCTAAGTCCCTTGCATAAGGCTTCCATTCCGAACCCTCCTCGTGTCCATGTTCTTGCCCCATAAATGCGGCAACACGGCGACCAATACATCCTGTGGGGACCCAGGACTGTCCCAGTTTTAACACTAAAACTCCTGTAATCCTGGGAAACCCCTTAGGCTCTGGAAAACCAGAATTGTTGGTCACCCTCACATGTAGCCGCCTTGGGTGGGACTTTCTATCTACCCCCACCCTTGCCTGTGAGCTGACCATGTAGCTGGCTTTGCCAATGGGATCCTAGCAAACGTTACCCAAGAAGTTCTTTTGCTCTTCTGCCCGGGGAGTGGCCTGGGTCGTCCTGCTGGCGAATGACACATTTGACCGAGATGCACCGGCCAACAGCACCAAGACATGGACTGAGCCTATCATGGCCAAGAGAACCGCTCAGCCAAGCTAAGCCCGAATCTCTGATCCACAGACCCATGACTTAAATAAATGCTCTTTGTCTCAAGCCAATGTATGTGTTTCGACATTATCATAATAACGGAGAGCATACCTAATACCCAAATTAACTCATTTCATGCTTGAAATAGCTCTAGTGAGTTCTATTTCCTGCCTCGAATCTTCACTGATATAGAACCTTATGCACATTTGCTCTTTCAAATGTCAGAACCACCTGACGGGTAGGTGTGATTACTGCTCCCATTTTACGGATGGCGGTCGTAGATGGTGAGTGCATCATCCAAGTCCACACAACTGGCAAATGTCAGAGCCGGGAAGCAATCTGGATCTGCTGGACGTCAAAACCCACATTCCTGACTGTCAGACCACACTGACAGGCAAACTAAATCATATCTAGAGGGGGGAAAAATGCAAGCATGTTTCTGCTGGGAAGATTCCAGAAGAAGCCAGGTTTCCAAGGTCCACATGGGATGGGGGCTATAAAGGAGTGCAGGTTTCATGCAGAGAATCTGAAGCTCTTGCATATTCCAGAGCTGGATTCTTCGAGCGTTGTGCAATCTCGTCATCTAACACGATTGGATCTGGCCCTATCTTCAGATTGACTCACTTCTTCCACAACAACGTGTTAAATGACCATCTCAAATAATAGCCCACTCGTCTTCGCAAAGGGAATACACCTCACTCAGGCCCTTCTTTGATTTATAACCTAGTCTCCTAACACGTGGACCCAACAAACGGGAGATCGCTGACTAGCTGGAACAATGAACTTGTTAGTTAACAGAATTAACCGTGTGTTGTTTAACCGTGATGACAGTAATAAAGCAGAAGATGTGGAGCCGATATAGTCACAACTGAATCGTAATGGATGAGATATTTACAGCAAAGCTGTTAAAACATTGAATAAAATATGGGAAGAGCAAAAGCAGATGTGTTTTTATTCTTCTGAGTTGAAGCTTGTAAGGTAAAAAGATAGTTTAAGTAATAATCACAGGTTCTGATTCACAATGCATTAATAAATATTCATGTGGTACCAGCCGCTGAAACTTTCCAGATACAGAAATAAAGTGAGGAAGCCTGTTCTTGCCTTACACTTTGCTAAGTTTAGATTTCCAGACACACATGTCAATATCTCCATTAGCTTCTTGTAAAAGTTCTCTTACTTTCTGCAGCCTTCCAAGTCTTGCTGGTGAAACACTTATCTGTCCTTCCCCCCGCCCCCCCCCCCCCCCCCCGAAGTCAGGTCACGTTACTCCCCCCACTCAAACCAGAAGAAAGTAGAAAGAGGCGATGGTCTATTAATAAAGAAGAGACCTATAATTTAAGTAGAAGATTGAGGTGGAAGGAAATGAGCATTTCTCTTTTGAATTAGGCACAGGTAAATGAGCTTCATATCCCTCTGGAAATCCGCAATCCCAAATGAATCTGAGCGGCGGGGGTGCTTGGCTTTTGCAAGATCAAGCAAAATGCATTTGTGTGCTTTAACACCCCTTTTGTTATTATCTTGCCTTTGTTTTCAAAGGTCAGGGGAGTTTTTGAGAGCACAGATCCGAAACAATTTGGGAAGCATAATCTGGGGGCCTGAGTGTATCGGGATCCCGCGTCCAGACTGTTTCCCTGCATCTCGGCAAGAAAGACAGAGGCTTGGCACGCACCTAGCTTGGATGTTAGGTGGGGAGGAAGGGAGAAAGAGTGGCCAGGCTGTGTCGCAGAGGCTCAGACACCTCCCACTGGGGCGGCCACAGCCCTCCCCGTGTGAATGCCGTGTTTGGATCTCGGAGGCTCCTTGATGGATGACCAAGAGCACGGCAGTTGGTAGCACGACGGGGCTTGTTGAGGTTGCTATGACATCCTTTGTTCCCCACTGTCCTGCTTTTATTGGAGTGTGTATATACCTTGGCTGGTATGTAGAACCACAGGCCTTTGTGTTGCGTTTTCGCTTTCCCTCTGCTTTATTAATACCCGTGTCTTTTTGTCTCCTCGCTTGTCACTGCATCTTCTGCCTGGATTTTCATGGAATCTTCTGTTTGGGCTCCATTCTTTGGTTTCCCTCAAATTATCTCTGTTGGCTCCAAATTCCGTTGTTGCTTTCCACCTCTCTTCCCCACTCTGGTTTTTTGGGTTTTTTTTTTGTTTTTTTTCCTTTCAACGAATGCCAACCCCACAGACTCGCATCGTGTTTTTCATTTCCTGGCTGGGTTTTGTCTTCTCCGGAAATCTGCATGTGATGTTCTGGGCACTTGTCTGTGGTCTGGAGTCGTGGGACGCGAGAAGTCGGGGAGGGTGGCTTCCTTTACTCAGGCTGAGGCCGGATGGGGAAGCTTCCACTTACCAAAGCTCCTTCCCTCCCCCAACCAAGGGAGGATCGTTCCCTGGGAACTTTCCCTGGGCACAAATCCCAGAGCAAGCAGACCTCTCAGGGGTTGAGAGGCCCCGACCAGTTCCATTCTGGGGGATCCCAATAAAAACATACCAGAAAGGAGAATGATACAAATTGCGATATATTTTAAATATGTATGCTTAGCAAAGGAACACTCCTTGCACAAATCTAAGGCTGTACCATTGTGTCACTGGAAGATTTAGAAACCGTGTTGACTCGGCACGTGCACTATCGATAGCCTCGCAGGCAAGAGTCACTAACCAAATCCAACCACACAAGATGATACCTTAGAAGGCATGCGATATTCAAAAGCTCATGTCACTTGGTTTATTGCCTAAGTCCTGAAGGAGTTGGTTGGTTCCCTGATCACATCCTGGTTCTCTCCTTGCTCTGTGCATGATTAACAAGGCATTTGTTCTCAATGGGGGAAAAATGTAAGTTCTAGAAGGCATCCCCCCTCCCCCCATGTAACTTTAGCAGAGGAATTAATTATTACTATGTAATCATCTCTTTGGGAAGACTATTTAGAACGTGCTTCTTGTCTCTTTTCCCTTCAGTTTTTTTTTTTTCTTTAAAATTGGACAGCCTAAATGTTAACTTTACTGAACATACTGTAACACTTAACCCAGGTAAAAAATGACTGCTTGCCAATGACTTTTACATCTATATTAAGACCATGCTGGTTATGTAGTGTGGTTAAATATAATCTGTTCAGAGAGCGTGGTGGGTCCAGGCGTCAATGATATGCTTCCTTTGAAAACACAAGGATTTTGAACAGTGACTCAGGTAGGGCTACTTAGAAATTTGTGCAAATAAGAAAAATATAGCTATTTTTTTTTTAGGCATCAGTCTGTATAACTTTACTCTGTGTGGGATTTTTTGTTCATTGGCTCAGAAAGATTTTTGGCTCTCAGTGGGGCTTTGCTTTTTTCCCTGTGTAATTGGTAAGTGAAAGAACCAGCCTCTAATGAGTAAATGACACATCTCCTACATTGAATAAATAAATGGTTCAATACTGTTGGCATAACCTGGGCTGTGATTTTTATCCCAGTTTAAATCCTTAGCATACTCTGGTCCTAGGACCTCATTCTCTCTTTTTTTAAGTTTATTTATTTTGAGAGAAAGAGAAAGAGAGGGAGAGAGCGCGCGCGCAAATAGGGGAGGGGCAGAGACAGAGGGAGAGAAAGAGAATCCCAAGAAGGCTTCTCATTGTCAGTGCAGAGCCTGATGCGGGGCTCGAACTTAAGAACCATGAGATCACGACCTGAGCCAAAGTCGAACGCTCAACTGACTGAGCCACCCAGGAGCCCCAGGACCTCATTCTTGAGGTAAGGCTCTTTATGAATGACAAGTATTTACAGAAAAGGAAGCATCTGGCTGAGTCTGGGCCTTCTTCCTTTTGCGCAGCACGTCTGAATTCAGGCTGTGTAACGGGCTCTAATCCCGTGGTCCAGCAATTGGACCGTCCTCCCTCTGCTTTCCCGAGAATTAATTTCTCGTTATAAATAAATATGTTCTGCACCAAGGGCTGAGCATAGCAATGCTGAGCACATTTCCTAACAGATATTTCAAGGATACAGAGGAGTGCTTGCACCTTCCCAAAAGCAAGACGAGGGACATTCACAGCAGGTGGAGGAAAGGTCCTTTTGGCAGGCAGAGAGGATGCGAAGGTTCTGCTGGATGAGGCTTTCCTGGCCGAGCCTGCCTGTGTAGCTCCAGTTAACGCACACACATCTTCTGCTCAAAACTGGGCCCACGGCTCTGACAATGAACTGACAACCTGGCCAATCAGATCCAAGTCGGCCATGTTGCCAGGGTAACCAATACACAGAACTAATACACAAAACCAGAATGATCACAGTGGGGGAAAAGCATACAAAATGCATTATTTTTACGCCTAGAGAGAAAGGAAGGAAAACAACCATATAGGTTTGACCATAGGTAGCGAGAACCGGTGCCTGTTTATCTCTTAAGTACGCCCCACCCATTGATTTAGGACCCTGTGCACAATGTGTATGTTTCCATATATGCACATGTCTATATTGATAGAAGATATAGTCCTCGCTTCTGGGACAGAGTGAATCTAGTGTGGAAGCATGATGGCAGCTTATGGTTTGAGGTAGAAAGATCTGAAGGTGCAGGGCAAAATTTAGCATCTGTCGTGTTTTCTGACCAACTCCTGGTTCTGCAGGATTCTTCTGGGCTCACTGAACTCCGTGAATGGTCCCTCGTTTCAGTATGTAAATGATGCTGCCGACTGATGTATTAAAAGCCACCCCGAGCTCTTACCAGGGGTAACTATTTCTGGTTGCACTGGGCCTCCCACTTTATCAGGCATCCCCATATCGTAGATGCCGAGTGATCTTTTGAAAAATGCAAGTCCCACGCAGTCCTTCCCTGGTCTCCAGTCGTAGCGAGCAGTGTTCCTACCGTGGTCCTCAAGGTCCCCCTGCACCTGCCCCTCCCAACCCTGAGCCCTTTTCTTATTCTTTCCCCTGCAGACCAGCATCCCTCCTCTTCTTTTCTGAGCATGCCTTTCTTTTTTGAAAGTTTGTTTATTTATTCAGAGAGAGAGAGAGAGAGAGAGAGAGAGAGAGGAGGAGGGAGAGAGAGAGAACTCCAAGCAGGCCCTGCACTGTCAGCACAGAACCTGACATGGGGCTCGAACTCAGGAGCCGTGAGATCCCGACCTGATCCGAAACCAAGAGTCAGATGCTTAACCGACTGAGCCATCCAGGTGTCCCTGGACTTTATTTCTTTCACAGACCTTATGTCCTCCTGAAGTATAGTCCCCCTTCCTCTCTCTGTGGTAAACTCCCAGAAGTCATTGTGCACATCTTGTTTCCTGCTCTATTCCCAGAGTATAAGGCAGTATCTTAAACCAAAGAGGTGCTCGATAATAATTTATTGAATATAAATCTCAATCAGAAAATGCAGGGAATGTGGTAAGCTGCAGATGAGAAGGCTGAGGGTTCAGGTACCGTACTCAACTGGTCATTTAACAAGGGTTTATTGAGCATCTGTTATGTGCCAGGCTCTGTTCTAACAGCGGCAACGAAGGCATGGGAGCGAGACCAACAAGGGCTCACCCATGGGAGTGAGCCCCACAAGACCAACATCTGTTGCATGTTGAGTTTTAGTGTTGCCAAGAACTGCACTCAACACCTGTGTGGTCAGTCCCACACCCAAAAAAAAAATACAGGCGACAAGTAAATTATTAATTTTGCTGCTTTCTCACGAGGACATATTTCAGAGCAGTGAAATAAATGGCCCAGGTTCACTTAGCCGGTGAGCAGGAGCATGGAGACTCCTCTCAGGCAGTCGGATTCCCTGCCCCCCACCCCTCCTGAACAGAAAACGTATTCTCATTTATTTATTTTATTTTTTTAACGTTTATTTATTTTTGGGACAGAGAGAGACAGAGCATGAACGGGGAAGGGGCAGAGAGAGAGGGAGACACAGAATCGGAAGCAGGCTCCAGGCTCTGCGCCGTCAGCCCAGAGCCCGACGCGGGGCTCGAACTCAGGAACCTCGAGATCGTGACCTGAGCCTAAGTCGGACGCTCAACCGACTGAGCCACCCAGGCGCCCCAACGTATTCTCATTTAATGCTGGCCAGAAGTTCGGGTGGTGGGTACTGTAATCAGCTCCATAATCCTGATGAGGAAATGAAGTGCAGAGAAGTTAAAGCGTTCCACACAGGCACACAGCCCACAGGTTTGTGGGCAGATGCAGTGGGGTGTGCTTTTGAACTGAGTTCGGATCCCAGGGCTCTCCACTGCTACAGCGTGTAAGTATCAGCGGTCATTCTGAAGCAGCGAGTCAGATGTTTCCACTATCCTGATGTGACCTCCCGGCTTCCTGGCGTTTCTTGATTTCTCATTCATTTTAATATTCTCCACATGGCAGGCTGTGTGCTCCAGGATGACACCTGAGAGTTTGGCGAGGTCCATGGCTTAAATCACTCCTTCTCTGTCTCCCCTGAGATAGACATCTGTTATATTGCTTGCCCCAAGTCCAGTCCTCAGATTTCCTTCTGGGGACTCTCTGCTGTCCCGCATCTCAGTCCATAAAGTCTGGAGAGGTATGAGTCCTCTTTCTGCTCCGGGTGTGACAAGTGATCCCAGGGTGGCCAATGATAGTGATGCCAGGCACTTTAATGAGGCCTTTTGGGAGCCAAAAGCCACCTTTTCACCAGGACCACAAAATCCATAGATGGAAGCCTGGTGCTTTGTTACTCCGAGGGGAAAGTCAGCCAGACAATAAAGCCAGCGTTAATGGAAACAGAGATGAGAAATCAAGAGAGAAAAAGTCTTGATGAGATCTTGAAATTGCTGGATCTAGCCTTACCTGAAGGTAGATGATATGCCACTTACACTTCTATGGTATGTAAAAAAAAAAAAAAAAAAAAAAAATGAAGGCTCCTGTTTGCTTAAGTGAGATTAAATTAGGTTTGTGACACTTTCCGCCCAAATTCTCCAAAGTGAAACATCTCCTTCAGGCAAAACTCCCTTGTGTTCCGGAAAAATTTCCATCAGAAACTGGATTGGCTCCTAATGGTATTTCAAACTAAGGTGTGAATCACTGGGAGTACTGAGTCACCATTGGTATGTTTTGGAGATTAAACCAATATTTGAAAGCAGCTGGAGGGTGACTGACTGGCAGTAGGTGCTTAAAAACTTCTCTGGGCCTTTACCTAAATTGTGCACTTTCTTTTTTTTAAGTCCTGGAAAATATGTACTTGGCCAGTTGCACATACATTTCTAATTTGTGGGGTATAAAAAGATATTTCATGTGAGAAGGAGTTCTCATCATCCTTTCTTGCCTATTTGGTTTATTTAGCATGGCTTTGAAGTACAAAATTCCAAGAGTTTTACTGTTTTCATAACCTTCTTCCCTCTTGCCTCCTCCCCTGTCACACTTCCCCCTCCTGTCCCCACCCGTCAGGGGGATCCGCCAGGTGGATCTCTGGCTTTTAAAGACTGCACACTCTTCTCCATGAGAAGGAAGGGCGTGACTCATGCCTGACTTGTTTTAAGATCACACAGTGAAGTTATATGATATCTCTTTTTTGCTTCGTTAAAAAAAAATTACAAAACAAATACCAATGCATTATAATAAGCGCAGAAATGTAGTGCATAGGATTTTTTTCTCTATTCCCCTTCAGTGTTGTCTCTATTAAATTACTGATATTAACAGCCTGATGCGCGTTCTATTCCTTTTCCTGTAGCTTGATAACCAGATAGGAGCACGTGGGTGTGTGTGCACGTGTGCATACACATACCTGTCAATTTGCATTCTCTTGCACGCTGTTGCTTTTGGACTTATTCAAACGTAGGACCGCTGGGTCAAAGAGTATGTGTAATTTTAACTTAAGTAAACAGAGAGGATTATTTTCCAGAAAGTTTGCGGGGCTTCGCTTTCTTACCAGTCTGTGCCCCAAACCACTGCCAGCCAAGGACGTTTTTGCATTTGGTACCATCTGTCAGTTTAATGGGTGAAACAGGTCTTTTGTTGTTGTTGTTGTTGTCTTTGTTATTTATTTAGTTATTTCATTTAAAAATTTTTGTTGTTGTTTTTGTTGAGGTTTTATGATCATTTAGATTTCCTGTCCTGTAATTGTCTAGTTAGCTGATGTATTGTTGGCCCTTTTACTTATTTATTTGTAGGAACTCTTTGCATTTTAAGGATTAAGGATTGCCAAACGTGTTGCAAGCATTCTTGCCTATTGTTATGTTCCCACTTGATTTATGGTATTTTTTTTTCTTTTTGCAAAACAACGTGTTTACCTTTTTCTGTGATTTAAGACCTTTGTTAAAATGGCATAAGTACTTCCCATTCCTGTGGGTTAGGAACTAGGGGAAGGATTTAGGGCACTTTAAAAGTTACAGTGAGACTACTGATGGTCACATGTCTCACAGAAAGTTCTAGAGAAACGTTGCCATGCTTATGGAGAAGCAGTTGCAAATGGCAGACACCCAGTCCATCCCAGTAGAATTTGATGTGACAACAAAGCTTTATTATTGTGACTCCTGGGGCACCTGGGTGACACAGTCAGTTAAGCATCCGACTCTCGATTTC
Organism: Panthera uncia; assembly: GCF_023721935.1. NCBI lineage: Eukaryota > Metazoa > Chordata > Mammalia > Carnivora > Felidae > Panthera > Panthera uncia. The sequence continues at coordinate 9,441,353 of NW_026057578.1, read as the reverse complement.
GCCTCAGGTCATGACCTCACGGTTTGTGAGACTGAGCCCAAGTTGGGCTCTGTGCTGACAACACAGAGATTGCTTGGGCTTCTCTCTCTCCCTCTCTCTCTGGCCCTCCCCTGCTCTCCCTCTCCTCTGTCTCTCAAAAATAAATAAATAGATATTTAAAAAAATTATTGTGTCTTCTTCATTGCTGGTTGGCAATATTTGAACCAATCCTCCTCCTATTGGTAGGAAGAGGATGCCACTGTGACGTGACTTGTGGCCACCATGATTTCCCCCGGTCACTGGAGTCAAACAGTCTTTAAAGGGAAAACTCATGAAACAAATTCTTTTTTTCCCCCAATTAAAGCCTTTCTCTTAGAAATTCCACTCCTCTACCCACTGTGGTATTATTATATCTTCCGAAAAAAGATCCCACAACATTATTTACTCGGTCAAGAGACGGCAGCAGGTTGCCCGTGGAGGGCAGAGGTTCGAAGGTAGGCAGGGAAAGGACCATGTATGCAGGTCCTGTAGGCATTCCCGGGGTTCCTGGTGGTGGGTTCACGATTCCTATCCAAACAGAGTCTGAGGAATCATTTTCTCAAACTCCAGATATAAAATGTGAGCGTCATTTTGAATGTGTCCCGAGCTCGGAATAAGCCTTCCTTCTCTTCTCTCTCTACCCTGCCACCCCTTTGCTTTGGTGTTGGGCACTGAATCCTGGGACAGCTAATATGTTCAGAGACCTTTTGCAGAGAAATTATTGTTTTTCTTTATAGGACTGAGCACCTTCCCCATATGAGTCTTTCTGGAAATACCCCTTAGAGTCTAATACACAGTCCCATTTCACGTGGTTTTCCTGCCTGTTGTGTGTTTTTTAGGAGGTTTCCCAAATGATAATGGCAGCTGATATTTATTAGGTGTGGCTCGTGGTGATTCCAACACCCACATACCATGCCGGGTAGGTTCTTCATGGAAATTATTTTCTCGGATTTTCACAGCAATCCTATGAAGTAGCTAGTCTTCTGATCCCCTCTTTTACAAATTAGGGAGCAGGCTCAGAAAGGGTAGAGTAATTTGCCCAAACACACGGAGCTAGTAAGGAACGGAACAGAGATTTGAACCCGAGAAGTCTGGCAACTGCAACACACGTTGCTTTTCTAAGTACTCAGGATGAGATTTATTTATTTTTTTTAACTTTTACTTAAATTCCATTTAGTTTACATACAGGGCAATATTGGTTCAGGAGTAGAATTCAGTCATTCGTCGCTTACATACAACACCCGGTGCTCACCACAACCAGCACCCTCCTTTATCCCCGCCACCCATCCAGCCCATCCCCCTCCCACCTTCCTCCATCAACCCTCAGTTTGTTCTCTATAGTTAAGAGTCTCTAATGGTTTGTTTACCTCTCTTTTTTCCCCTTCCCATATGTTCATCTGTTTTGTCTCTTAAATTCCATATATGAATGAAATCACATGGTATTTGTCTTTCTCTGAGTAATTTCACTTAGCATAATATACTCTAGCTTTGTCCACGTCGTCGCAAATGGCAAGATTTCATTCTTTCTGATGGCTGAGTAATATTCCACTGTGTGTGTGTGTGTGTGTGTGTGTGTGTGTGTGTACACACACACACATCATGTCTTCCTTTTCCGTCAGTCGATGAACATTTGGGCTCTTTCCATAGTCTGGCTACGGATGAAAAGGCTGCCATAAACATCGGGGTGCACGTGCCCCTCTGAATCTGTATTTTTATATCCTTTGGGTAAATACCTAGTAGTACAACTGCTGGATCATAGGATAGTTCTGTTTTTAATGTTTTGAGGAAACTCCACACTGTTTTCCAGCGTGGCTGCACCAGTATGCATTCCCACCAACAGTGCAAGAGAGCTCCTCTTTCTCCGCATCCTCGCCAAAACCTGTTGTTTCGTGCGTTGTGAATTTTAGCCATTCTGACAGGTGTGAGGTGGTATCTCATTGTGGTTTTGGTTTGTCTTTCCCCGATGATGAATGATGTTGAGCATCTCCACGTGTGTCTGTTAGCCATCTGGATGTTTTCTTTGGGAAAGTGTCTATTCATGTCTTCTGCCCATTTCTTTGCTGGATGATTTGTTTTTGGGGGGAGGGGTGTTGAGATTGATAAATTCTTTGTAGATTTTGGATATATCATTTACGAATATCTTCTCCTATAGCATAGGCTGCCTTTTAGTTTTGTTGAATGTTTCTTTCGCTGTGCAGAAGCTTTTTATCTTTATGAGGTCTCAGTAGTTCATTTTTGCTTTTGTTTCCCTTCCCTCCGGCGACGTGTCTAGTGGGAAGTCGCTACAGCTGATGTCAAAGAGGTTGCTGCCTGCGTTCTCCTCCAGGATTTTGATGGTTTCCTGCCTCACATTTAGGTCTTTCATCCATTTTGAATTTGGTTTTGTGTATGGTGTAAGAAACTGGTCCGATTTTATTCTTTTGCCTGTTACCATCCAGTCTTCTCAACACCATTTGTTGAAGGAACTGCCTTTTTTCCATTGGCTATTCTTTCCTGCTTTGTCAAAGATTACTTGACATATAGTTGTGGGTCCATTTCTGGGTTTCCTATTTTGTTCCATTGATCTATGTGTCTGTTTTCGTGCTGACACCATACTGTCTTGATGATTACATCCTTGTAATATAGCTTGAAATCCAGAATTGTGATGCCTCCAACTTTGCTTTCTGGGTTGCTTTGGCTATCCGAGGTCTTTTGTGGTTCCAAACAAATTTTAGGATTGTTTGTTTTAGCTCTGTGAAAAATTCTGGCGGTATTTTTATAGGGGTTGCATTAACTGTATAGATTGCTTTGGGTAGTATCGACATTTTAGCAAAGTTTGTTCTTCCCATCCATGAACATGGAATATGTTTCCATTTCTTTGTGTCCTCTTGGATTTTTTCCATATGTGTTCTGTGGTTTTCAGAGTAAAGATCTTTTACCTCTTTGGTTAGGATTATTCCTAGGTATCTTACTGTTTTTGGTAAGAAGGGATTTCTTAAAGCAAGGCTCAGGCCAGGGTGAGAGAAGTCCAGGAAGATTCTGAAATTTTGTGCAGAGAGTTGCGCTAGGTTTAATTTGTTTTGTTAATTTCTCCGTGGCTGGTAAGTTGATCATGTACCCCAATTTTAATATATTTTGAGCATGCTCCACCAATATTTTGTATATTTATTTACAAATTATATATTTGCACTAAGGTACTGATATCTTATTATCTACTGTAAAACATATATAAAAAGTTAGAGTTTTAAATAAGTTAAAACTGAAATGATCTATAATCAAATTATTCATTAATAGGGCAGGGACCTCTTTGTTCTCACTAAAGAAAATTAGTATTAGCAATGAACTGCATGCTTAGTTTTACACATTTGATGACTTGTGATTTTTTTTTAATGTTTATTTAATTTTGAGAAACACAGAGAGGGTGAGCTGGGGAGGGGCAGAGAATCCTAAGCGGGCTCCACACTGACAGAATCAAGTCTGATGCTGGGCTCAAACTCTCGAACCACGAGATCACGACCTGAGCCAAAGTTGGATGCTCAACCGATTGAGACACCCAGGTGCCCCTTGTGATGGTTTTATACCACTATTTAAAAACACCAAGACCTAACATGTACTTGGGATGAAGTCCATTGTTCTGGACACCTACTGCTGTGTACCCAACTATCCCCACATTTAGTGGTTTAAACCAACAGTTTTCTTTTGTCACGATTTCTGGGGCAGGAATTAGGAAAGGGCTCAACTCAGTGGTCCTCGTTTGGAGCCCGCCATGTGGTGCAGTCCACTGCTGGCTGAGGAGGCGGTCATATGGACATCCACAGGGGCCCTGGGGCTCGGATGGGGCCATTGAGCAGAGCACAGTCATATGGTCTCTCCATTATGATGGTCTCAGTGTAGCTGGATTTCTTACCTGACAGCTTGCTTCTTAGAACAGGCATCCCAAGAGAACCCAATGGGGAAGCTGCATGGCTTTGCTTGACTTAGTCTCCAAAGTCACACAGCATTTCTTCCTCCATAAACTGTCCATCAAAGTGGTGCTAAGCCTGCCCACGTTCAAGAAGCGGAGAATCAGACCATGCCTCTTAACGAGCAGATCGTGACACTGTATTGTGGACCGGCATGTGGGTGGGAGATGTTGTCAGGGATATTGTTGGAAAATATAATCTGCCCCACTCATCATTAAAGATTCAGTCATTGAAGAATAGATATTTATAGAACACCTACTATGTGTCAGGCTAAGAATATGGAGGAGTGTTGGAAGAAATGATGTCCTGACCGTTCTGGAGCTTATGTTCTAGTACAGAAAATATTGGACCATGGATCTAAAAGTAAATCTAGTATTTTATTTTATTTTATTTTATTTTATTTTATTTTATTTTATCTTATTTTGTTTTATTTTATTTTATTTTATTTTATTTTAAGTTTATTTATTTTAGAGAGAGAAAGCAAGCAGGGGAGGGGCAGAGAGAGAGGGAGAGAGACAAAGAATCCCAAGCAGGCTCCGCAGCAGCAGCATGGAGCCTGAGGCTGGGATCGAACCAAGGAACCATGAGATCATGACCTGAGCTGAAACCAAGAGTCGGACGCTTAACTGAATGAGTCACTCCAGCGCCTCAAATGTGAATCTATATTTTAAATAGTCTCCTTGATAACTTTATGGGGTTTTGCTTCGATTTCTCGACAGATCTGAGCTCAACATCACTGTTGTTTGTTTTCGTTTTCGTTTTTGTTTTGTTCTGTTTCCTGCCAACACGGTAACAGAAAATTTCATCCTAGGTATAGAAGCCACAGCTTAGCCCCTTCCTGGTTGTATGCAGATGCTTGCATTGTTGGAACTTTCTTCAACTCAGGTTTCTTGGCAGGAATTTTAAAGCCACTGGTACTTTCTGTGAGAGGTGCTGTAGTGAAGAGCAGACCATGCCGTATGCGGATTCACATTACTGGGCACACGTCCATTGCAAGAAGCCTCAAGAAGCTATAGCCTAGAGACAACCAGAACTCCACTGTCCCTTCGCCCCCAACCCCCCTGCTTTCTTCCAGGATTCCTGGAACACCCTATGCAACCGACGCAGACCGAGTGAGGCAAATGTCAAGCTGTTTTATTAAAATACAACAAAGCACAATTTGTTGTTGTTTTTGTTTTTTTTAGTATGACAACAAGTATGAATAGAAAGTCTAATGTTGCCTTTTTTTTCTACCTGTTTTCCATTTTGGAGGCCAGTCCTCCAGACACAATCAGAAGATGCTTCCTTGGGGCGCCTGGGTGGCGCAGTCGGTTAAGCGTCCGACTTCAGCCAGGTCACGATCTCGCGGTCCATGAGTTCGAGCCCCACGTCGGGCTCTGGGCTGATGGCTCAGAGCCTGGAGCCTGCTTCCGATTCTGTGTCTCCCTCTCTCTCTGCCCTCCCCCATTCATGCTCTGTCTCTCTCTGTCCCAAAAATAAATAAAACGTAAAAAAAAAAAAAAAAAAAAAAAGAAGATGCTTCCTCGCCCCTCACCCGTTAAAGAGGGCGATGCTTCCACAAAGGACACAGTCCCCAGGAACGAACAGCCCCACGCCTTATCTCCTTTAGTGCCTTCCCTTGAGGAAAGATGCAGAAGGAGCTGGAATAAGTTGTGTCTAGAAGGAAGTAGCCTGACAGTCAATGCTGTTTAAACCAAAGCGGACGCAAAAGAGAAGCTTTTGCTAGTAAATGGATGGTGGGGAGGGGGGTGGGGGGGTGGGGAGGGGCAGGTTTCAATTGCTGGTCTGCGTTGGGCGGAGACTCTGTGCTCCGAAGAATCTTACAAATGTTTTTGTCCAGATATTAGAATATCTCAGGCTTTCCTCCCTGGAAGCCTTTGTGCTCTTGTTGTCTGAGGAATCTGCAAAGGGCGATAAGCCGTCTTGTAAATGGAGCTGGAATGTGAGATATTCTTGTTCCTTTCTTGCCAGGGGCCACTTGCTTTTATTCCTGAGTTGATGCATCAGTGACCAGGCTTATTGTTCCCAGGATCCATGTGAAAACACACACACCTTCCTCAGCTGTGCTGTGAACTCAACCCCGGGCCCCCTCTCAATTCTGGTGAAATCATTCAAAACTGAATAGCGATGAAGATCTTAACGGCAACCCTAGTGTTAATTCTGATAGCTGAGAGGAAGGCAGGGCCTGCTCCTTGCCAGGTGCTGGGCTAGGTAGTCACGTGGATTTACTTCTCGCTCTGCACCGCAAGCCTAGGAGGTGCACCGCTGTTGGGTTTCTGACATCAGCAGAAGAAACTTCTCTGAGGTTCAGAGAAAGTACCACCTCGACAAAAAAGGGGCTGGGTTTACAGAAGACAGGTGTAGGCCAGGGTTGCAGAGCTAACGTTGTCTCCGTGTGCAGCATTAGAAGTGGGGGGAGCCAGCTCCAGCTTTGAGATCGCTCTATGCTGATGCCAGGGATGGCAGGCAGAATGCTAATAGGGCTCTCAGTGATGCTTGCCCTGGGTAATCCCTGTCCCTTGAGTGTGGGAGGAATCTATGAATACGGTGAAAGATCACTCCGGTGGACAAAAGGATTTTGCCAGTGTAAATGAAGATGCGTAGTCAGTTGACCTTATGATAGGGAGATTGTCCTGGGTGGGCCTGATCTAATCAGGCGAGTCCTTGAAAAAGACTGAAGGGAGAGATTCCAAGAATGAAACAATTCCACATGAGGGAGTGTCTCCAATGACAGCCATGAAGATGGAAAGGGCCACAGGGCAGGGAGTGTGGGAGGCCTTGACGAGCTGGGAGCAGTCCCTGCCAACAGCCGGGAAGAAACGGGGACTTGCGATCCTCCGATCTTTTTTTTTTTTTTTTTTAATTTTTTTAACGTTTTTTAAATTTATTTTTGAGAGAGAGAGAGAGACAACAGGAGCATGGGAAGGGGCAGAGAGAGAGGGGGAGACACGGAATCCAAAGCAGGCTCCAGGCTCCGAGCTGTCAGCCCAGAGTCTGACACGGGGCTCGAACTCACGAACCACAAGATCATGACCTGAGTCGAAGTCGGACGCTCAACCGACCGAGCCCCCCGGGTGCCCCGAGAGATCCTCCAATCTTAAGGAACTGAAATATGTCAACAACCTGAATGAGCTAGGAAATAGATCCTTCCCCAGAGCCTCCAGGTATGAGTGCCACTCAGCTGACCCCTGGGTTTCAGCTTCTTACTCCTGAGCAGAAATGCCAGCCATGCCGTGTCCGTACTTCTGGCCTACAGAACCGATGGCTGCTAACTGGGTGGGGTTGTAAGCTGCTAAAATGTTGGTAAGGTGTCACCCAACAATATAAAATCAATATTCCAGGTGTTCCTTTTCTATACTGCAGACTCGCTGAATTACTACCTGTCTTCCTTCCTTCCTTCCTCCCTCCCTACCTCCCTCCCTCCCTTCTCCCTCCCCTCCTTCCTTCCCTCTTTCCTTCCTCCCTTCCTTCCTTCTTCCTCCCTCCCTCCCTCCCTTCCTCCCTTCCTCCCTCCCTTCCTCCCTTCCTTCCTTCCTTCCTTCCTTCCTTTCCTCCTTCCTTCCTTCCCTCCCTCCCTCACTTCTCCCTCCCCTCTTTCCTTCCCTCTTTCCATCCTTCTCTCCCTCCCTCCCTCCCGTCCTCCCTCCTTTCTTCCTTCCTTCCTTCACTTCTCCCTTCCTTCCTTCCTTCCCTCCCTCCCTCCCTCCCTCCTTCCCTCCCTCCCTCCTTCCTTCCTTCTCCTCTTCTCTTCTGTCTCTCTCTTTTTAAAATCATCTCCTTTGCATTGTGCTGTAGAGATAGCAGATGCTGGAAGTGTGGGCTGGGGGGTGGGGAGTGTTCTGAGTTTGGTTAGAATCTCAGGCTCTGGGTCCAGAGTGCCTGGGTTTCAAACTGGCACCATCTCTCCCTGGCTTTGGGATCTTGGACAATGACTTACTCAACTGCCCTGTGGGAAATGTGAAGGGAATGATCACATTAGCTCCTGAGGCTGGTGTGGGGCCGAAACGGCGTTTGCATGTGAAGTTCCCAGTGCGTAGTAAGAGCTCAGTAAAATGTCAGTTATGATTGTGCCTCTCATGAATTAGCAAAGCAATTTCAACCACTTTGGGCAGAAACCTTACAACATGTCCGGAGCAGATCTCTGCTTGCCTAAGATGAGTTCATGGAATTCTTCATAAACTTTCCTGGGCTACTTGTTATTAAATTATTGAGGCATCTATACTATGGTGATGACACCCTGGAGAACCGGGCGCCTCCCCTAAATTTTCCCATTTGTAATGATTTTGACTTGAATTCCTTTGGGGAGACAACTTGTACTCTTGGAATGAGCCATCCACATATTGGAATGTCTTGGTGTCTGCTGTACGTGTTGTTTTCCCTTCCCTGTTGTATTCCTCCGGGTATAGCCACGTGCTGTATCTAATGTAGCCACTTCTGGTTTCCCCACGTTGCCGTGGACTGAGAAACCCACAGTTATCCATCAAGCGTGCTAGATATCAGTTTGCTCCTGTAGATCTGCTCTCCACTCCCGACCTTTAGGGGCGGCATCAACGGGTTTCTTTCCTCTCCAGCTTTCAGTTGGGCAAGACTGACAAGAGACAGGAAGGAAGAGAGTATGGCCGCCATATTGATTTCCTAGGGGCCTTCCTCTGGGGTTGTCTCAGTGGTTGTTTCCTCGATGGCCACTATTCCTTTCAATACAACTTTTCCATACAACTTCTTTCTGATTCTGGAAACGTCTCCTTCCCTAGTCCAGGCCTAGGGGTGGGAACACCTCCTTCAACTTCCCTACACCAAGCTCCTTTGTAAACGTTGCCTTTACTAAGTTCTCTGTGAATTATCCTAATTGGAGAATGCCGTCTCATTTCTGATGGGCTCTTGACTGATACACCGAGACGGTTAGATTTTTACGAATAGTTGCGTAAGGGTCCATAGGTTCTGAGTGTTGCTCTCTCATTAGCAAAATGGTTGGATTTGGCAACATCTATTTGGGCTACGCTGAAGACCATTTCTTTTGCATTTTGTTGGGTTTTTCTGGGGTTTTACTCTAGGTGATGGAAGTTGGCAGAGAAGTGACCTCTGTGTGAATGAGATATTGCAGAATGTTTAGCTCTCCCACTCACCTGCATCTTATTTTGAAGGAAGTTCAGGTCTGAATCCGTTGAAATAAGAGTAAGCACAAATCCTCAGATAAGATGGTTCTTAAAGGTTCTTTGTACATGCCTCCAGCAAAACAAAATTTTCCCTTGAATTCCACTTTCTGCAGATTATTTTGGGAGCCTCTAGAAATGGAGAGTGTGCTTGGCATTGATCCGGGACGCTTCCATTTTGCATATTGACGTGCATTTTTAACAAGAAAAAGGCCAGTGTGGGGACAGCGCCGCCTGTTGGTGTGGCGGCTGACATTTATGGAAGCCTTCTCCATGCACTTCAGTTTAAGATCATTTGGCAAAATAATTGTCACGATTGATTTTTATTCTCTTTTTGGACCTAGAGTTCACCCTCGTGGCTCTGGGGCTAGGTAACTTTCAGAAGCTTAAATTTCCCTTTGATGAAAATTCGTTTCTTAAGTTCTGGGTGGATGACAAATTTTGATTAAAATCACAAACTCTTCTACAATGTGTTGGCAAAAGCTGGTGAACCCAGCTGCTATCGACATATTCTTTGAGCAGCATCTTTCGTCAAGTGACATTAGAATGGCAGAAAACGAATGGTTGGAATTTTTTGAGCATACCTTTCTTCCTTGGAAACCACATCCTTTCTGAGGCTGTTGCTGGGGCCCTGGGTGAAATATGGGCATTTAAACCTTGTCATTAGAATAGTAGCAGCCAGGTAGCTTGACCTAATAATTTTTTGTCCACCGATGGTATGATCATACTTTTGCAAAAAGAGAAGAGAAAAAACTTTTGCTGATGAGAAAAGAGAGATGTGCTTGGGGACCATGCACGACACTTAGATCACAAGAAAGGAGCGATCAGAACTGCAACAAAGTGAAACTCTTCTGCCCAGCAAAGGAAACCGTCAACAAAACGAAGAGACAATCCACTAAATGGGAGAAGATATTTGCAAATGATGTACTCAATCAGAGGTTAATATCCAAAATATATAAAGAACTTATACAACTCAATTTATACAAACTCAAAAAAAACACATAATCCAATTAAAAAGTGGGCAGAGAACACGGATAGACCTTTTTCTGAAGAAGACATCCAGATGGCCAACACACACATGAAGAAGATGCTCAACATCACTCATTGGAGAAATGCAAATCAAAACAACAAGCCTCCCATCTGTCAGAATGGCTAAAATGAAAACCACAAGAAACAATGAGTGTTGGCGAGGACGTGGAAAAAAAAGGAACCCTCGTGCACTGTTGGTGGGAATGGAAGCGGGGGTAGCCACTGTGGAAGACGGTATAGAGGTTCCTCAAAAAGGTAAAAAATAGAATTATCATATGACTCCATAATTCCATTCCTGGGTATTTACCCAAATAAAATGAAAGTACTAATTCAAAAAGATACATGTACCCCTATGTTTATAGCAGCATTATTTAGAATAGATATGGAAGCAACAAAAACGTTCATCAATAAATGAATGGATAAAGATGTGGTGTATTTATACAATGGAATATTACTCAGCCATAAAAAAGAATGGAACATCATCTGTATTAAATATCCACTGTGTTTTCTATCCCAACACTGCTGGTTATGAGTTTCTGTGCTATCATTCTTTTTCTGCATTCTCACACTGTGAGTTGTAGGCAGGGCTGACCCCACTTCTGTTTCCAACTCCAGGGGTGGGCATGTGTCTAGGCTGAGCAAATTAGCACAGCAACAGGTTCAGGTGGTCATCTGACCCAAAGTATTACATTAATATTCAGTCTTACACTTGGCAGGAACCAGAGGAAGACAAGTCCTCATCTGCTATACTTGCACTTAATAGAATTTCTAGGTAATGCAATTCTATAATTTCTAGGGGCTACCACACAGAGAAAACTCATCAAAAAATGAAGCCAAACACAATGGAAATGAGAGCTTAGAGACCTATAGCGATGAAACCTGTGGGACGGCCTTTGGCTCCTGGATCCAGCTATTTCTGAAGCTACATTTACTCTTCTATGCCCAGGTATGTAAACCTATCCGTTCTCCTCTTTTATCTAAACCAATATGATCGAATTTCACTCATTCTGTCTTCAAAGACCCATATGTTTAATTATGACTATACCAGTTGTTGTGGATTTAATTGTGTCCCCCAAAAAGATATGTTGAAATCCTAACACCTAGAATCTCTAAAATATGACCTTATTTGAGCATAACGTTGTTCCATAGATAATTAGTTAGGATGTGGTCATACTGGAGTAGGGTGAATCTTTAATCCCATATGATTGACATCCTTGTTAAAAGACAAAGAGATACTCAGGGAGAAGATCATGTGAAAATAGCAGCAGAGTCTGAAGTTGTCCCTGTGTGTGTGTGTGTGTGTGTGTGTGTGTGTGTGCACATGTGTGTGTGTAGTTTCTACATCAGATATAGCTTTCTATGAGGCTGATAAATATAAGTACTTGGAAGTAGTTTATGGATCAATGAAATATTAATGGACCTGGAGGTGCTTTAAATGTATTTATAAAGCTAGGTTATCTATGGGTCAAATACCATTGTAGCGAATGCAATTGTAATGAATATCTTTGATAAATTTGAGTTTTGAGGCCCAATACATGTCCTACTTATTTCAGACAATATGTGCTCTATGATCACAATTCCTTGAATGCAATTTTGAAATCCAAAACAACCATATGAACTAACCTGGTCTGTATCTCTCTCTCTCTCTCTCTCTCTCCCTCTCTCCCTCTCTCCCTCTCTCTCCCTCTCTCCCTCTCTCTCCCTCTCTCTCCCTCTCTCTCCCTCTCTCTCTCTATATATATATGTCTATTTCTATATCTATACACATATATACATATATAATATCTATATATTTTTATATATGTATATTTATTTATAAATATTATATATGTATATATTGCCTATGTATAGATATGTGTATAGATATACATATATATTTATATATTTCTTTAGAAAATCATCCTGCTGGATGGGAATACTCATATGTTTGACTGCAGAAATATTGGGTTTGATTACAGTGATCTGTCCCAGTCCCATCTGGGAGTGTTAACTTAATAAATCTCCACCAAATCACCTGAGATCCAGGAATACCTGAATTTGAGATGTATTGGCCCTAAGGTGTTCCAGAGAGAGGATTATAGACCTGGACGACCCTACATGACCATTTCTTCAGAATACATAAGAAAAGCGTTTGAGTCGTAATTGATAATGTTAGAAATTTCGTGGAAACATTTAAGAGACTACAGATAGAGAACTTACACAAATGCTAATGATATTTACATTTTCCCGTAAATGTAATTTTACAAAACATTTATCTCAAGGTCATCCGTTTTGTTTGTGGATGGGGAGGGGACGTCTCTCTCCTATGAGGTCTGTGAGGTCAGGGACCAGGATGCTTATTTGCACTCCTATATCCTCCATATATAACTGAGCCTGATAATTAGTGCATGCTTAATAAATATATGCAGGATGCAATATTAAGTCCATGGAGGAGGCTGGGGATCAGATTTCAGGTGACCCATGCAATTTCTGGGGTTGGTGGACTAGAACTCAGATCTTTCATGTGTTTTCTCACCCTACCATCACTGTCTTGCTAAGACGAAAAGAAATTCGCAGCCCTTTCTAAAGTAATCAAAGGGATTAGACCATAAAGAAGAAAGAGGAATGCCAGGGGTCTTTGTTTCAGTGGACAAAGCTAACCAGTCTGTGTAAATAGCCAAGAGCCTTGTTTCTAGATAAAAGGAGCCTCTGGTTGGTTCTAATCGGAGAGCATCCTTGGCGGTGAGAGATTGTAAAAGCAAAATATTCACTTTGAAAAATGAAACCCATTAAATTTGAGGCATTGTAATTTCCTATTGTGAGATTGTGGTACCAGCGATTAAATTCTATTGTGCGTCTTCAGTCCTTGTTACCGACGATGTGTCGTGTTATTAACGGAGATTCTAAGAATATCAGCTCTCCATAGCTAAAGTGCTATTTTGCTTCTCATGTGAAATCCTTTGCATACATCTAAGAATTCATCCTTGAGTTGTCTCTTTCCCTTATTCCCTCTATCCTACTTAGAAGTCAGTCCAGGGTGCCTGGGTGGTTCTGTCAGTAGAGCGTCCGATTTGGGTTCAGGTCATGATCTCACGGTTCGTGAGTTGGAGCCCCACGTTAGGCTCTGTGCTAACAGCTCAGAGCCTGGAGCTGCTTTGGATTCTGTGTCTCCCTCTCTCTGTGCCCCTCCCTTGCTCATGCACACATACTCTCTCTCTCTAATATAAGTAAATATTTAAAAAATTAAAAAAAAATTAGAAGCTGTTCCTGCAGACTACCCCTCCAGATAGATTTTGTGTACAATCATTTCTCTGCCCACGTGGTCTTACCTGGACAACTCGAGCAGCTTCTGAGCCAGTCTGTATGCTATCCATTCTTGACTCAACAGGCCAACTGCTCTCAACAGCCACAGGAAATAAGCATGGTGGTTAATTTCATTCTACTGGCAAGGAAAATGAGGCACAGGGTTTTATGTAAATTGCACGTGACCATACAGTCAGGAGTGCTGGAGATAGAATGTGATCCCAGAAGCGTTAGAGACTGTCTTCTTACCTCTAGCTTCAGATCACGCTATAGCATCTCACACACAAGAGAAGTGGACAGCAGCTGAAGGGCCACAGGAAGTCTATAAAATTACTGCCTTATATACTGCCAGTGTCAAGGTTATGAAAGTCAAGGAAAGACCAGAGCGACTTTCCAGACCGAGGAGGATAGAAGCATAAGAACCAAACGCAACAGGTGATTCTGAACTTGATCCTTTTACTACAAAAGGCATTGTTAGGACAGTTGGGGACACATGAATGGGGTCTGAGAATTAGGTGGTAGGAATATATCATGTTAGTTTCCTGATTTTGATGGTCGATTGTGGTCATGTCAGAGAATATCCTTGTAGGGGATATACACTGAAGGGTTTAGGGCAGTAGGTCAGCAATTTCCTCTTAGAGATCAGGGGGAAATGATTCTTTTTTATTACTTGCAACTTCTCTGCACTTTTTTTTTTATAATTCTTTTTTTTTTTTAATTTTTTAATGTTTATTTTTATTTTTAAGACAGAGAGAAACAGAGCATGAGTGGGGGAGGAGCAGAGAGAGAGAGACACAGAATCTGAAGCAGGCTGCAGGCTCTGAGCTGTCAGCACAGAGCTCGACATGGGGCTCGAACCCACAAACCGTGAGATCATGACCTGAGCCAAAGTTGGACGCTTAACCAACTAAGCCACCCAGGCGCCCATCTTCTCTGCACTTTTGAGATGGCCTCAAAATAAAAAATATATATATACTCAGACAACACTTATTGAATAATTATCTTAATTACAATTCTTAGCTTTGAATTTCAAAATAGATATTTAATAAGGCCATAGTCTTAAAAGCTAGGCATTGACAGGAAATCACTGTTACTCTTGATATTTTCCAAACTGGGCTTTTACCTCTCGGGATCCTAGGCTTGGTGGGCAGACCACAAAGTGCAACTTTGAGTGGCAAAGGTGAGGCTAGGAATTCAGAGGAATTTCTGATCCCATAGGATGGAAAAAGCCCTTGGGGGCCAGAAGGAGGAGCCCGGAAATGTGACAGGAAGAGAGGAAGGCAGGAATTCTGAGAGGAACATCTTGGTTCTGGGTCTGAGGCTGTCTAGAACTTTGGGTCTAGACAACTCTTTAGTTCAAAGTTTGGAGAAATCATAAGCCCTTCAGGGCAGCACTGTATTGGGCACAAGGGTACCTCTGACTTGGCTTATGGCAGGAGAATACCATTGGGCAGCCTGGGAAACCCCAGCATGGGTGGGTGGGGGGGGACAATCAGCTACAGTACCGAAGGGGATGTGGAAGAGTTGTATGGACCATTTGGCCTGGAAGAAGACTGGGTTTGGGAAAAGGAAGTTTAGGTGGCTAGGACTTTATGCCCGGAGGCAGTGGTGAGATCCGTGGACTTGAACGCCGGGTGCCAACACAGAACCCTTTAACAGAGTACATGGGTTCAGCTCCATCTTGGTAGACCCCAGCCCAGAGGGCCCACTGAGCAGGGGGGCCACACTATGGGACAGCAGTTGCAGTAAGGATGGTGAGTGTGATGCCTGAAGACCATAAACACAAGGAGCCAATGTGGAAGGGGGCCTGGTGGGCCAGACACACCTTCCCAGAGCTATGAGGACATAGCCTTTCCATGGTACCCTAATGCGTTTTGGAGAGCGGGCGAGAACCCCGAAACGAGAGAGAATTTTGAAAGGTCAGAAGGTAACTCAAAAGAAAATGGAACAAAAAGAGGCGTGATGCCCTTGAGTGATAAATGAAGGGATTTCTGCTGTCAGTAGTAATGAAATTTAAGAACAGAAGCATTATATGTTAGGCAAAATGATTTATATACTCGGCTTCACCGCCACTTTTTTACACACTTCAGTCATTGTAGTAAATGTCAACTTTGTAGAAATGATGCAGGTGATAAAAGTAATTAGGAAGATGAGGGTGAGGCCAAGAGCATCCTTTGACAACACGTTCAGAGGAAGCTGTGCCAGGAGAACCGAGTCTTGGTTGAAGAGGAGGAGCCACGATGGAAAAATTGGGAGGTAGGTGGGCCGGGAAGAAGGAACAGCCCAGGCAAAGGCCTTGACGTGTGATTATGCTTGACATGTTTTAGGTCATGCGAGGGGGCCCGTGGGGCTGGAGCTTAGAAGGTCAGGGCAGGAGAGGCTGAAGATGAGTGAGGAGGGAGAGGTGGGCAGGGACTAGACCATGTAGGGCCTGGCAAGCCACAGGAAGGAGGTCTGGATTTTATTGTAAGTGCAGTGGGCACCACTGAGAGTTTCAAGGATGAGTCCATGGATTTAGTTTGTGTCTAAAGTGATCACTATGGTGGCGCCTGGGTGGCTCAGTCAGTTAAGCAGATGACTCTTGATTTCAGCTCAGATCACGATCTCATGGTTCGTTGGTTCGAGCCCCACATCAGGCTCTGCACTGACAGCACAGAACCTGCTTGGGATTCTCTCTCTCCTTCTCTCTCTCTGCCCCCCCCCCAACTCATGCTCCCTCTCTCTCAAAATAAATAAATAAAAAAAATAAAGTTATCACTATGGCCTGTTGGATGGAAAATGGAACCTGGGAGAACTGGAAAGAGGCTATGGCCATGAATAAGCAGAGACGGCATGAAGTGAGTGGTTTCTGGATATAATTTGGAGGTACAGTTGCCACATGGATCGGCTGTGGGAAAGAAAGAAATTGGTAATTCCCAAGGCTTTGGATTGAATAAGTCAGTCATTGGGGTAGTGAGGGTGAGGAAGTCATTGACTAAAGTAGGAAATCTGGAGCAGAGGAATTTGGGGTGGGTTCGGGTTACTATATTACTGCTAATGCTTGGCCACTTAACTGATAACACTAAAGAACCTGGGTGTGTCCAACCACAATCTGCCCCTCTAACATCAAGATAATGACCATAAACGTGGCATGTCTCATATAAAACCACTTCCAAGGCCGTGTGTTTCTAGTATAAGGTTTTTATTTAGTTACTAATTTAGTAATGACTCTGTTGACCTTTACACTTGGACACCTTGCTATAATGAAAATAACTCCCAAATTTATCACGTGAGCCCTGAATTAAAGACCCACCAAAGGCTTTACATGATGAAAGGAGTCTCCGTATTCTGTTCTCTTCAATATGAACAACCACACGAGTTTTTTTGACACGTGTAATACTTGACATCAGTCGATAAAAAAATACAACAGAAATATTCCATGTTTAAAGCAGAGCTGAAAAAAAAAAAGACTAAGAAAATTCCATATTGCATAAAAGAAAGAGATTGCCACCAAAGTGAAAGGAAATCAATGGGACGACTTTGGAGACCCATTTCAATCTGTTGTTGACATTGTTTTCTGGGAGTAATTTTCTCAAAATGTTAACAGTATTGAGTTTGCCTATTGATTCTATTATTTTTGACCTTGCATTAGTGTGGGCTAATCTTACATGCCATAAAATTTCCTTTCACAGCTAAAATTATTGTATGACTCTGGAGGAAACCTCCAATCAGGTCAGGCACCCCCCTCGGGATTTTGATGAGTGTATAAGCGGCAATAATGAGTTATGTTGACTTCAATACACTTTCATGCTGTTTACATTTCCTTAAATGGTTTAAACAGGGTCATCATATAAATGATCAACATATTGACTGAAATACTCAAGCCTGGATGAATGGAAGGCCACAGCCAGCCAACCAGATTGGCCAGCTTGAATTTGAGTCAATAGCGTAAATATATATTTGGCTACCGAATCGAAGCCAACTTCACATTCGTTCTTCTGAAAACGTGGCTAAATAAAATAGCTACAAAGTATATACCACTGGAAGATGCCCTTTCTAACTCCCCAGTAGCCCTCCTCCCCAGCTGTGCCCGTCCGAAAACCAAAGACTCCAAACTGAACGAATCCAGCAGAATTAAGGAGAAAAAGCTCTTCAGTGGTTTTCCTGGGGAAGGACTAGAGGTATCATTGGCTCTGAGCAGGGGAAATTCGGCAGTTGTATTTTCAAAGGGTTTATGAAATACAGTCACAACATGCCATTGACGTCCTATCTGTTCCCCACCCTCCCCAACCCGCCCATCTCCATGGGAGGTCAAACCACCTGTGGGCCACACTCCCCAGCCCACCCCTTGCCTTTGATGCTGCGCTTACTCAGTCTGCCTGCAAAGAAATTTCAGGATTTACTGGCACAATGCTAATGGGTTTGCCCACAAATACTTAGAAGAGTATCGCTAGAGGAGTTAATTTGCCTCTTAATGATTTAATTACATGCTACAGCTCGGGTGTTACAAGAATAACAATGTTCCTTACTTTCTGCCGCTACTGGGGATGCTGACTTTGGAAACTTTTGGGAAAGAATGACACTTGCTGTCCGTTAGAGAGAGGGGCCTGGAGTCACTGGGGCGGGGGGTGGGGAGAGCAAAGGGGCATTTTCCCATGCCACAAAAGAATCTTTCTTACTCATCTGTGTTGGAGTGAGGGGTCCTTTCGGGATCAGGGACGATCATTATAGGATGTGCTGTGATTTTTATTCACAGTGTCTTGACTGTTTCCGTGAAGTAATGCTCGTCTTTGTTTTTATGTCAGTTCGGTAGGTTTTACCCGGTTTGCCCAACACAGAGCTAGAAAGTGCACGAGCTGGGCTCCAACTGAGTCTTTTGCCCTAAAACCTAATTATTTGAGCCGACCTTTCTGTGGCTTAAAAGGCCTCACTGTGTGTATAGTGCAGGTTGAGTTCTTTGGAAGCTGAATTGGAGGTTTAAGATGTTTATTGGTATTGATGCCTCTAAAAAGAAGGGGAAGAAGCAGGACTGCGCAGAAGCAGGAGTCAAGCTGAAGTGCAGGCTCAGTAGAGCCTTGGCCAGCCCTGTGGGGAGCTCCGGGGCTGGGACTGTCCATCACGGTGTCCCACATTGGGCAGAAATGGCCAGACCTCCATGCCCCCACGTTACTTTGTCGCTGTACCAGCTGCTCCCAGGGCATGACCTGGGGCCAGCGGGCATTTCCCGGCTGTGGCAGTCCCTGAATTCAAGAATAGACAGACAGCAGCGAGTCTTAACCCTGAAGGGGGGGGTGCGGGGGGTGCCTCTCTGTGTCTCCCACACACTGTTTCCGGATAGATCTAGAGAGACACAGAAGAGGCAGGAGGAGCACTGTAGGCTTCTGGACCAGGATGTCCGAATTCATATCCCAAATGTACCTCTTCCCAACTAGGGCACTGTGGTGGATTAGTTGAACCTGGAGATCAGTCCAATCTGGAAACCTGGCATACTGGTAGCACTTTATTGAACTTGTGATGAGGACCAGGAATAGTTTCTGTAAAGGATCTTTGGTCAATGGATATTTTTATGAGCCTCTGGAGGAAAAAAAAAAAAAAAAAAATCCATGCTCTGGGCCATCCATCATTCTCTCAAATTCTGACCTGAATATACCTTCTCCCGGTTTTTAGCATTCTCTTTCTGCTCAAGAGTCCCCGAAGCACCATGAGGACTCGTCTACCCACAGCTGGATTGTCTTCTCGGATTTTCGTTCTAAGGTCCCATCCCAGGGAGGCTGGGAACCAAAGAGGGGAGTCCTCTGAGCTTAGAGTCCTGTGAATGGTTGTACCGCTCATGTGATAGTCCCTGTCGGGAGCTCCATGCCAGGTCCCAGAACACGGGTTTCTCGTCTTTGTTCTGGGCCGTGAGGGAAGGCCAAGCACCAAGGCACGTGGGTAGTGCTTGGGGCCGGAGGTGACTGTGCGCCAGGCTTTCGTGGAGGCAGAAGGATACTCCTGAATATTTATTGAGTGCTTATTATGTGCCACCATCCAGTCATGCCTTTTGCATGAGTTTCTCATGCAATCTTCACAACAATTTGAGGCGTTATCCCTGGTCATATTTTAGTGAGAAAACAGAGGCTTACGAAAGATTGAGGGAACTTCTCCAGTACCTACAGCTAGTGAGTGTTGTCACTCGAGTCGATCTCGGGCAGTCTGACACCAGGCTCAGAGTGAGAGGCAGATGGGGAATGTGGGGAGGGCTTAGCACGTTCACTTCTGGCAATCTGTGAGGTCTTACAATTTCTGTGTCAGCCTCACTGCAGTGGGGCCCGGGTCTCTTTCGTTACAGAGAGAGAGTCTCATTTTTGTATTTATTCAATTACTCCTGGCTCTAGTTTTATCTTCCCACAGATTAGATGCCTCCAAGCTTCTGTTGTGGGTGCCCGCACGTTTGACATCCATATGAGAAATTAAGTTTACAATGGTAGAATCTTACATGGAAAACTCGCTGGCACTCTGTTAACAATTCTTCCCTGTTCAGCGGACTTTTCCCTCTGATGACGATCAGTTTTTATATGTTCTCTGTCTTCGTGCCTGATTTTGAGTGGAGTAATTATCAGCTTTACTCAGATGATGTTTATCAGTTCAATTGCACGCAATTTCACATAGAGTAATCACTGAGTGTAGAATTCTGCAGTCCGACTCTCCTAGATTAAAAATCCCAGCCCTGCGATCTGTGAGCTGTGGTGACATGACCTTGGTCAATGTTTTGAGCTTACTTCTCGAACTTTCTATCTGTAGAATGGGCACGGTGTTACTTACGGAGCCGTCCGGTGAGACAGTAAGCATTGGAACACAGAAAGCCCTCGACAAATGTTTATTACTGTTACCCCACGCGGTTCTCTATGAAGGATAAGCCAACAGATTTGAGGTTGTCTTTTGGTCACACAGCAGGATGGCTTTTGTTATCATTTGTTGGATTTTTTTTTTTTTTTCTTCTTCAGGTCAGGAGGAAAGGGCACGAGGAACAGCGGTGATTACTAACATACTCTCTGTTTCAACCCCCCAAAGGTTACTTTCAAAAGCCGCTGAGTTAAGGTCTTCAAGGGGGTTGGAGTGGGGATAACTGAAAAACTCCTGAAGAGGTCCAGGTGGACTTGGTTTCTCAGTGGAAACAAAGGGACTTCCTTCCTCAGTGAAAAAGAGTCACCAAGTGATAAACCAAGCACCCTCTTTGAAAATTTCCCCGTATATTTGTCCCTAGGGGAGTGTGCCTCAGGGAGATTTATTGTTGGAAGCTTTTAGCCTCGAGCTTCATTTTAAAAGTCTGTATTTCCCTGGAAACAGAGGAGCTCCATTTACAAGTCACAGGTGCCCCCAAGCTCTGCTCCGGAGATCCTCTCGAGTTTCATTCAACACCAGCCTCACACCTGGAGACGAATTCTTTATTTCATCGCGCTGAGAATGGATTATCCTTCCGTTTCCCATTCCCTGCCATCTCGAGGCCGAGGCCGGAGACACAAGCCCTGAGAAATGAGAAGTGAGCAGGAGTAAAACCTGAGCGCCACGGATACGCAAGAATATTGAAGGCAGGGACATCACCTGCCCCACCATTTGGTCCATTGTGCGCCTGTCGCCCCTGTGTAGGTTGGAACTCCCCCCATGGCCCACCCTGAGATGGGAAAGTGAGCCAAGGGCGTGGGAAAGTGAGCCAAGGATGGGAAGGCGTGTTGTCCAGGAAGTTCACTCCTGCCAGGGACCCTGGAGACCGAGTAGAAGAAGACAGAGTAACAGTTCTGAGTGATCCGTGCCATGGGCAAAGGAGCTGGGTGTTCGGCCACGTTTCCGTCAGTCACTGGTTGAGGGCTGAGGCCAGAGGCGTCCATTCTCTGGCACATCGGGCCTGCCAGCTTGTGGCGAGGGTGCACCTGGAAGTCAGAGAAAGCCCTGGCACACAGGGCATCAGGGCAGTGTGCCCGGACGTGGCAAGGGCTGAACAGCTATGGTGGGTACCAACGACAGTGGCTCAGAGTTCTATCAGTGGGTTGAGTCTTTGGCTTCTTTAAAAACAAATTTTTTAAATGTTTATTTATTTTTGAGAGCACGCGAGAGAGACAGAGCGGGAACGGGGACGGGGTAGAGAGAGAGGGAGACACAGAATCTGAAGCAAGCTCCAAGCTGTCAGCACAGAGCCTGACGCGGGGCTCGAACTCACGAAACGTGAGATCACGACCTGAGCTGCAGTGGACACTTCACCAACTGAGCCACCCGGGCGCCCCTGAGCCTTTGGCTTCTGGTCTGTTTTAAGTCTACGTAGGTCATGGGTTGGTGCTGAGATGATGTGGATGATTAAGGTCAAGTTCTGCCCTCATGATATTCACAAGTTAGTGGGGCAGGTAACAAATAGTTTTGAGCCAGTGGTTCTAGTATTATAGTATGATATATTTAGCAATATGTGTATCATTTGTGCCAGGCTCTACCCCAAGTACTCAGGTTAATCTGTTTGATCCCCACAAATCCCCCACAAGGTGGGTGCTTTCATTGTCGAGTTTGGAGGCGAGGAAACACATGTCAAGGTTTGTTAGCCAGGCTGTGGCAGAGCCAGGATTTGAACACAAGCTTTCTGGTTCCAGAGCCCTGTCCTTCTCTGCTACACTGCGTACATCAGGGTTCCTCAACTCTGTCAATATTGATTCTCTGAGCTGGATAATTCTGTGACATGTGCTGTCCTGGGCTTTGTAGGATGGTTAGCAATATCCCTGCTGAAAGCCAATGGCACCTCCCCCTCCTCTATTCCCATCTTCTGAGTTGTGACAACACAAAGGGCCTCCAGACATGGCTAGAGTTCCACGGAGGGGCAAATGGTCCCAGGAGAGAACCCCCACTGTCTATGATAAAGGAGTCGTATTTCCTGGGAGGTGGACGTAGAACGCAGGTGAAAATTCCTTTCTTCTCTATTGCTTAATCTTCCTTCCCCCAAAATAAGAAGAGAAGTAGTATTTTGGAGCCCATCATATCTATAAATCAGTAGCCAAATACCTTTCAGGGCAGAGAAAATGGCAGGAGGAATGGAGTAATTGAAAAGTTAGATTTTTTTGTGCCTCTGGGTTGTGGGATAGGCATTCTTGCGCCCTGTACTGTGTTTCATGCCCTTTGGGCAGACTGCTTCCAAGGTCATGGTGTTTAAATGTTGCCTCACAGCTTGATTAGCTGAGCAATTTGGGAAAAGACCATCAGATGGGAGTACACAGTGAGTTTGTATGGAGCTGTTTGTTGTCTTAGTTTCTGTTTCCTTGGGCTATTTTAGTCATGGTGTTTTAGAGTTCTGTTTTGAACTCCCCCTCACCCAAGGGAATAAATCCCTCTTCTTTCTGTCACAAGCCTGAAGATTCCAAGCTTTATTTTTCAAGTCCTCCAAAGCCCATTTTATCCATGTGGCTTCTTAGAGTCGGTCAAGTTTGAAAACTGATCCTTGAGATTTTGGGGTGTTTTGTGTGAGGACAATAGCCATCGCTGTGGCATTAACGTGTCCTTATCTGTCTCCTTTCTCTCTTCTGGCAAAAACACTTTTTGATTCAACTTCTTCCAAATTTGGCTTTATAGCTAAGCTATGTGATCAGAGAAGCTTCAGTTTAATGTTGAAAGCCTGTAGAATTCACCTTTTTCAATTGGTCATGAAAGTGTAATCCCATGGTACCGAAGCATTCTTTAAAACAAAGCATTTCCATGTGCCTTTGAATAACTTCTTGAGCGGTACTTTGTTAACCTGCCTACAACTCTCTATGACCAATGCTTTTGTTGGTCCCTGCTTCTGGTCATGAAGTAAACAATCACCCTGATGACTTGAATTCTGTTTGTGTGCTATTTTTGAGAGTTGAAGTGCCACCATAGTCCAGAGTGTAGGCTCTGGGGTCGGATAGAACTGGTTTTGAATCCAGTCCCCAGCACTATTAGCTTTGTGAGATTGAGCAAGTGTGGAGACAGAAAAATGGCTGCCCCAAACATGCTGGTGCTCTAATCTCTGAACCTTGTAAATACGTCCCTTACCTGGCAAAATGGACTTTGCAGGTATGATTAAGGATCGTGAGGTGGAATATGATCCTGGATTATCTGGGCGGGCCCAATATCATCACAAGAAGGGGGTCACAGAGAGAGAGAGAGAGACCGGAAGATGTTATGTTGTTGGCCTTGGGGACGGAAGAAGAGGCCACAAGCTAAGGGGTACACACAGGGCCAGAAGGTGGGCGAGGTAAGAAACAGATTCTCTCCCAGAGCCTGAGTGGAGCCCTGCTGACATATTGATGGTGGCCTAGCATGACCCATTTCAGACTCTTGGCTCCCAGAACTGTAAGATAAATTTGTATTGTTTTAAGCCATTAAGTTTGTATTAATTTGTTACAGCAATAATAATAAACGAATGCGGCAAGCAACCTGATCTGTCTAAAGCATTGTTTGATCATGTGCAAAGTAGAATAATAAAGATATTGATCCCATCGGGCCATTGTGAGGTATAAATGAGACACGTCCTTGGCACAGGGCCTGGAAGAGAGCACGTGCTTAAAGATACTGAATTAGCCTTGGCCTTTTGATTTTGCCACAGGGTAGCATCTCCGTCACCCTGCCTACTGTTGAACTTCCAAAATAGCCACCTGTGAAGGTCAATTTTGTGTGCCAACGTCGCTAGGCTATGGTGCCCAGTTGTTGGGTCAAATACTAGTCCGGCTGTTGATGTGAATTCCTAGCACCTGTGTTTGTGGATGTGGTTAACATTTATAATCAGTTGACTTTAAGTAAAGCAGATTACCCTTTATCATGTTGGTGGGCCTCATCCAATCAGTCGAAGGCCTTAAAAGCCAAGACGGAAGTTTCTCAAGGGAGAAGTCATTCTGAATGTAGACTGCCACATAGAAACCCTACCTGAATTTTTCTGCCTGCTGGCATGCCCTTAAGAGTCAGACTTCAGGCTACAACATCAACTCTTACCTGAATTGCCTGCAAGCCTGCTCTACAACTGGAATTGCCAGCCCCTACTATCATGTGAGCAAATTTCTGAAAATAAAGTTCTCTCTTTGTTTACATCCCACTGGTTCTGTTTCTCTGAAGATCCCTGACCAAATGCACCAGCCAAACCAAATGCAGCACACCAAAACGTTTAAGATTTTGAGAACAGAAGAGATGGGGGTACTGACAACTACAAAATATTAAACCTCCTCTCCAGTTTGCTAAGATCTTTGCATTTCCTCATTGACACTAACAGGGATTGCACCCCAGTTGTTTCCTTTCTGTCCTCTTTAAACCAAAAGTGTGTAAGTAGGGTTATGGTAATAATGGAATCTCTTATGACAAAATGTCACAGCCAAAGAATTGGGATGGTTCTGTAACATTCTTTGTAATGGGGTTTGACCTTGAACTTAGAGTTGATAGTCAACAGAGATGATTGCATTGCCAGATCAGTTTGTATCTGGATCCTTCTAGTTCTCTAAGCCCCTTTAAGTGCCCCTACCCTTTCCTGGCCACCTAAGGCTCAACCCTAAGCCTCCCTAGTGGTTAAGCAGCTAAAGGGCTAACGTCTACACAAGGGCATGTCTGTTCTGATTGGTTGGTGTTGGTGCTACGTATGTTGTTGATTGTCTTGGTATTGTTTTTGCCTAAAAATCATAGTGAAAGAACAAAATACAGTGAAGAATTGTCCAATTGTTCACGTCGTAAATGTCTACAAATGTGAAATTTCACTGTATGTTATCAGTTTAAAGAAAAGATAGGTAAAAATCTTCATATTTTGGGGGCACCTGGGTGGCTCAGTCATTTAAATGTCCAACCCTTGATTTGGGCTCAGGCCATGAGCTCATGGTTTGTGAGTTCAAGCCTTGCGTTGGGCTCTGCACTGACAACACAGAGCCTGCTTGGGATTCTCTCTCTCCCCCTCTCTCTCTCTCTGCCCCTCCACTCTTGCTCTCTCTCTCTCTTACTCTCAAAATAAATAAACATTAAAAAATCTTTTGAAAAACTTCATATTTTCCTTTTCTTGGAGACTATTTTAAATCTTCTTTTTCAAGCCATCCTTTTTAAGGATTAATGTAGTGTGTCGCTTTTTACCTTTTTCCTTAACAGATAGGAGACAAGTGTGACTATTTTCAATGGGACAAATATTTAGATTTTCTCCTCTGAAGATAAGTCTCACAGTGTTGCTTGCTGATTCACATATAATTCTTCTGTGTAAATTTTTTTGTTATCGGTCTTGGAAGAAAAAAACTAACTCGTTCATACTGTTGGACTATCTTCCCCCAATTTCATAGAGAAAGTAATTTGCCAAACACAAGGATTTGATCAATAAACAACTTGCAATCCCTATGAGGCCTATAAAGGGCTTTGGATTGTCAAACACTGACTCAGGATTTGTTCTGGTAGTTGTTAAAAATTACATAAACATAAGTTGCTTTTTTTTTTTTTTTAAACTTCAATCAACTGAAGGGTCAGTAGCAGGAGAAGATTTGGCCCTGTTATTGATTAGTTGTTATAGACGCTTCTTCCAAAGAAAGTTAATCAACAAGATGTTGACAATATCAGCAAAGTTTTGCATCTTTCTTGGAAACTGTTGCTTACAGAGTGTGGAGTTATTCTACACCACGCCTTCCTGCCAGGAAGGATTTTTTTTTTTTCCCACACCAAATCTTCTAGGAGCCTGTGGGCCATCCCTGTCCCTAAACTAAGGACTGCAATGCAGTTAGGCGGGACTGCGAGGCCAGAAAAGGGAAGGTTCCTTAAAACCCATTCCAAACTGAGCTTCCTGGTGCTAAAGACCATGGCCATCGTATGAACCCGACTTCCCAGCGCCTAACAGTACTGGTATAGATTGCTCCATAAATATATGAGATTTCCATGCATGCCAAGGTCATGTTATAGAGAGATAAACAGAGAGGGATTTCATCTTTCATGGTAAAGTTGTATTACAAGACAAGGCTATTTATAGTAAAGAAAGAAGTTTTATAATGGGTATTCATTATTTAGTCCCTGATAGATGCTGAGCATGCGTAAGAAGAAAACACAACTTATTGAGAAAAAAAAAAATTGTAAAATGTAACACAAGAGTTATTTTCAGGTGAATTTAATAAGAAATAAAAGAACATGAGCCACATTCCTAGATCTTGAACATATAACACATCAACCTCATGAATACTGTCTTATACATGTAAATAATACTTATATAGTGAAAATTAAAAGATGTTATATACTCATTCTTTATTTACTTTTTAACATTTATTTATTTTTGAGAGACAGAGTGTGAGCAGGGGAGGGGCAGAGAGAGGGGGGCACAGAATTCGAAGCAGGCTCCAGACTCTGAGCTGTCAGCACAGAGCCCGACGTGGGATTCGAACTCATGAACTGTGAGATGACCTGAGCAGAAATCAGACGCTTAACTGATTGAGCCACCCAGGCACCCCCTCATCATCCCTTTTTTAAAAGGTGAACTTTCAGGGTGGGGCGAGTCTCAGGAGCCCTTAAGCTCTAACATCAAAGGCAGAAGCCATGCAAGAGAGGAGGAAATTATGCAAACAGAGGAAGAGTGGAAGAGAAACTCACAGCCTGTTTCTCAAACCCATGTCGCCCAGAGACTAGCACAGAAGGACAGAAGGACAGAAGGCAGCTGCAGTCCACAGGAGGCTTGAATTTTTGTTGCCTCATCGACATACTTCAAGTCAGTAAGGAAGGGACAAAGTATGGACAGTATGCCATGATGAAGCTTGGCTTTCTGCATTTCGAGACGCCATGGCTCCACTCTCTAGTTAGAGATATCACTTACCAAAAGTGTGAAATATGGGGGCGCCTGGGTGGCTCAGTCAGTTAAGCATCTGACTCTTGATTTCAGCTCAGGTCATGATCTCATGGTTCCTGAGTTCGAGTCCTACATAAGGCTCTGTGCTGACAGCTCGGAGCCTGCTTGGGATGCTCTCCCTCTCTCTCTCTGTCTCTCTCTGACCCTCCCCCACTCGCACTCTCTCTCTTTTTCAAAAGAAATTTAAAAGAAATTTAAGAAAAAGTGAAATATGGCTTAACATGAAATACATCCTTAAAAGTTAGTTCTAGAAGTACAGAATGATAAGCAAGCACTATTTAATATGATCTCCAGTATGTATTGCATTCATTGACAAGGAAATGACAGTGTTCCAATTCATCCTCATAATTCTCGAGGATCCCTTCTTTTATCTCTGATATGGTTTCTGGAAGTCGGTTCCTTATCTTACTCCCTTCCTTATTTTTCCCAACATTCCATCCTCTAGTCTCTCTGCTGTTCTTTGGGTTTTCAGGGTCACTTTCATATTTTCAAATATGCTAGTTAGTTACTTCACTAGGTGATCCTTCTACCCTTCCAAGTGCTGAGAGTGAGGCCTTCTTAAACTCTGTGCTGTATTCTGGGCCCTGGTTTGTGTTTTGTCAGACCCAGGAAGGATGAAGGAGAGCCATTTAATAGAACAAGCAAAGATGACGTGACTTTTTATAGTGAAATGGAAAGATGAGTATTTTAACCCAATGGGTCCCTATTTCTAGAGATAAAATATTAACATTTTCTATTAAAAAATTAAAAACAACTTTAATTTGTTCTCTGTGTGGGCAAGGACAATCTAAACCTTAAAAAAATTATTGACATCACAAAGAATCCATTAACAATTTAAATAATCTGTCTATATTTTATTTTTTAAATATTTTATTTATTTATGTATTCATTCATTCATAGCAGGAGCAGGGGAGGGGCAGAGAGAGAGGAGAGAGAGAGAATCCCAAGCAGGCTCTGTGCTGTCAGCGCAGAGGTTCATGTGGGGCCCGATCCCATGAACCCTGAGATCATGACCTGACCAGAAAGCAAGAGTCAGTCACTTAACTGAGCCACCCAGGCCCCCCTGCAAAATTTCTATACTTTAGAAAGTAACATAAAGCCTATTAAAAGGCACACTATAAGCATGGGTATATATGTGCCACATACATGGCTCAAAAGGTGTAAATATATTTACTGTTGAAGAATTCATGAAAACCAATTTTTAGGGACTAAGGTCTAGGGAGAAAAGTGAACAAAAGACCAAATATTCCATTTATATAAGAGGAAATACAAAAGGCTAATAAACATTTCATAGTGTTCAACCATAATAAAACTTCATATTAAAACAGAAATGGGAACCCTCTTGCACTGTTGATGGGAATGTAAACTGGTGCAGCCAGTCCGGAAAACAGTGTGGAGGCTCCTCAAAAAATTAAAAATAGAAGTACCCGATGACCCAGCAATAGCACTACTAAGAATTTATCCAAAGGATACAGGAGGGCTGATGCATAGGGGCACATGCACCCCAATGTTTATAGCAGTGCTACCGACAACAGCCAAATTATGGAAAGAGTTCATCAACTGACGAATGGATAGAGAAGATGTGGTTTAGATATACAATGGAATACTACCTGGTAATGAGAAGGAATGAAATCCACGCCATTTGCAGCAACGTGGATGGAACTGGAAGGTATTCTGCTGAGTGAAATCAGTCAGCCAGAGAAGGACAGATATGATTTGTTCTCACTCCCATGTGGATCTTGAGAAACTTAACAGAAGACCATGGGGGAGGGAAAGGGGGGGGGAAATAGTTACAAACAGAGAGGGAGGGAGGCAAACCATCAGAGACTCTTAAATACAGGGGACAAACTGAGGGTGGATGGGGGAGTGGGGAGTGGGGGAGAGGGGTAAGTGGGTGATGGGCATTGAGGAGGGCACTTGTTGGGATGGGTGCTGGGTGTTGTATGTAAGTAATGAACCACGGGAATCTACCCCAAAAACCAAGAGCACACTTTACACGCTGTACGTTAGCTAATTTGACAATAAATTATATTTAAAAAATAAAGAAAACATGATCTCTTTCCTCCTAATTATAAACAAGTATAAATTGAAAAAAATACTCGGTGTTGGGGAAGGTGTGGTGAATCTGTCCCAGGGAAGTCAGTTACGAGCACTTTCTGTTTCTCACCATTTCCCTGATCTCTCTCCTGGTTCAGCTCCTGTGGGGATGAGTTTTCTGATCTTAATTTGTAGGACCTTCATGTTAAATGTAACTTTTGTGTCTCTTTGCCCCCCCCCCCCTTTTTTTGCCACTGTGCCTTGGTTGAAGCCACTAGGTTCTGCATTGACCGTCCTCTCTAACTCGACTCTCAAAAGGAAGTTCCTGGTTCTTTATGCACTGGTCTACTTCTTCCCTGGGGTTCTGCCCTACTGAGGGAGCTGCAGTAGAAGGTGACCAATTCATTCCAGTGTGCTCAGACTTTCCCAGTTTTAGTATTTAAA
Source organism: Panthera uncia (assembly GCF_023721935.1). Lineage (NCBI taxonomy): Eukaryota > Metazoa > Chordata > Mammalia > Carnivora > Felidae > Panthera > Panthera uncia. Next base: position 9,411,660 of record NW_026057578.1, on the reverse strand, counting down.
GTCCCTGTGAAAGATCCTCCATGCTGGGAAAAAATGGGAGAACTGGTCACCCTCTTGCCGTGTGCCATTAAGCAAAACTCCTATCTCACCATTTCCCCCAGGGTGTTAGTTTTCTATGGTTATTGTTACAAAGTAGTATAAGCTGGGTGACCTAAACCAACAGAAATGAATTCTATTACCCCTCTGGAGACTGTGCGTATGAAATGAAGGTGTTAGCCAGGCCAGCTTGGTGCTCCCTGGCTTGGCAGGTACGTCAGTCCAACTTTTGCCTCTGTTACCACGTGGCCCTCTTCTCCCCATGTGTCTTTACATAGTTTTCCCTTTGTATGGTGCCCAAATTTGCCTTTTTTATAAGGATATCCGTTGTACTGGAGTAGTGCCCACTCTTGATGACCTCATCTTAACTTGGTTAAATCTGCAAAGACCTTATTGCCAAGTAGGGTCAAATTCTGAGGTACTGAGGTTTGAGACTTCCACATATCTTTTGGGGGAGACACACTTTAACCCATAACACTCAGTCTTGCACTCACTGGCTCTTGGACAATAAACTCTTTAGCGTAAATCATGGAAGATTGTAAGTGCCAGGGTCGAGTCATTTGTACTTCATCCAGTAGGCATCAGTGAGTCATCGATGGCTTCTGAACAAAGGAGTGACATGCTGTAAGTGTCATTTTAATAACATTAATGTGGAAATAGTGTATATGATGGATTGGCTCGTGATGGGAGCTGGTTATTAGGACCATGAGAAATCCCCTGGGCTTGTGCCCAGCTACATCACCACCTCCTGCTGAGATCGGCCTTTTGTTCAAGAGACATCGCATACCTCTTCATACTTTCTCAGAAAAGGTACATAAGATCTCTGCAGACATCCTTTCCAGTGCTCAAAGGCAGATCCTCGTTAAATTGTGGCCAAGGTACCCTGTTCTGCCTACTCTCTTGTGAAAGACTCTCCTATCAAATAATAGGGAATAATTTCATCTCTTATCCATTTCTTCATGCTCAACCCACATGCTTGAGTCTTTCTTTCTGTCTTGGGTCTTGGCGTGTCAATATTCCCTTCCCTCCCCACAGCCCATTCCCAGGTGTATACCCAACCACACTGCAGCCTAGCCCACGTCTGATTTCAAGTTTGGACATACTTTCGACTTGCTTGCTTGCAGTTTGGGAATAATTTACATTCTCCTCCTTAATTAGACTCTTTCGACTTTAGTCTTGGAACCTTTCTTTGATCTCCTGATTAAAACTCCTATTAATGATCCAGGGGTGGGGCGCTGGGTGGCTCCGTCGGTGGAGCCTCCGACTTCAGCTCAGATCATGATCTCGCAGTGGACGAGTTCGAGCCCCGCGTCGGGCTCTGTGCTGACGGCTCAGAGTCTGGAGCCTGCTTCGGATTCTGGGTCTCCCTCTCTCTCTCTGCCTCTCCCCCGCTCATGCCCTGTCTCTCTCTGTCTCAAAAATAAAGATAAACATTAAAAAAAAAAAAAAAAGATCCAGAGGTGGTGGTGGTAGTTAGCACCCACTTGCCATGGTCTTTGGCCTGTGTATTACTTTAGCCTTTCTGCCTTTTGCCAACACGACTTGAGTTTTAGGCTGTGTGCAAGACCTTCGTCCTCTGGATCCCCCAGAAAGTCAGGAAGCTCTTGGAGTCATGACATCACTGAAATCTCTAATACCTACAATTACATAATCTTGACCAATTCACACCCCTTTCTTAGATAATCTGTTTATATGCGTGGCTTAGAGGATTTATCCCTAGAAGCCTGATTCCTTACCACACCTGGTTGGACAAGGAGTGAGCACCCAGACAAGATACTCAGATCAGGTAGTTTTTTCTTCCCAAATTCAGAATGACACAGAGACTGGATTAGTTAACTGGTGTAGAACCCAAACTGGAACCCAACTCTTACTAAGTCGGGGTCATACACTCTGGGATATCCTTGAAGATCTACCTGGAAGGGTGTTGAACAAAGGAGTCTGTCTTCAGAGACGGAAGAATCTATCCACTCATTTGACAGACACTGATCGAGAACAAGTATTGATTCAGCAAGTCCAGCCTCTGAGGATTCTAGGCTTTGAGGATGCGGGAGTGACATGGCCTCACCTCCTGGCATTTGCTGTATAGAAGTGGGAGAGAGACAGTACATAACACTGCTTGAAATCATGTTGTAGAGTTAAGAGCTATGAAGGAAGGGTAACAGAATAAGGACACAGGGAATAATTGGAGGGAGTCTTGCTCTTGTAGATAGATTAGCCAAGGAAGGCCTCTCTGAAAGGTCCCACCTGAGCAGGAACTTGAATGAAGTGAAGGAACAAGCCACATGGATGTCTGGGGGAAAGGACACTGTAGGCAGAGGAACGAGTGCAAGAGCCATGAGGCATGAGGTTTTCAAGGACTCTCTCTTGCTGCTGTGCGGAAGGCAAACATGTTGGGGGGAGGGATGAAGAACAAGGAGAGGAGGAGGGAAAGAGATCGACCACCTGTGTATCTTGGAAATCCTCCCTGTGCTTTCTTTGGTCTAGAAATTTTTCTGCATACTTCAGACCTCTACTTTTTTTACTTGGTCAAAGTGGGTTGGATTTCTATTCCTTGCAATCAAATTTTTCTCCCTGATTACGACCGAGCTCCTAAGAGCCTGAAATATGGTGGAAGTAATACAGAAGGAGAAAAAGAAATGGCCATAAAACATACCATGGTAATACATTTACAGGACCTCATCATGTATTATTTTTAACCGTAGGTGATGAAAATATAATTCAGTTTGTGGCAAGATCATTTGACAACCGTAGTTCTCAACTGAGGATGATTCTGCCCTCCAGGGACCATTTGGCAATGTCTGGAGACATTTTTGATTCAGTGGAAGGTAGTTCTACTAGCATCTAATGGGTAGAGGTCATGGACGATGCTGAACGTCTTACAATGAACAGAGACAACCCGCCACCCCCCCCCCCCACACACAGCAAAGAATTTCCCAGTCCCAAATTTCAACAGTGCTGCAGTTGAGAAATTGCAAACACAATGTGCTCAGTCATAAGCATGATTATTTATGAGGCAGTCTTCCTCAACCTTTTAAGATACCTCCACTAGACTGAAGGAAGGAGAGAGGATAATGCAGATTATGCTTACCAATTTCGTATGGCTTTCTCAGGTGAATCAGCTCATGTGGCCCCTCCTTCAGTTCATGTACCTGTCTTGCAGCAGTGATCTGCTCTGGAAGAGGCTTCTTTTTCCACGTAGAGGAGGAGGACTTGCCCCAAAGCAGACACTGCATTGGGAGAATGGACTTCTTGCAAATGCACCGTTTTCCGGTTCTTAACTCTTGGTCGTGCTGTAGTTTTGCAGAAGAGCATCACATATTGTCAAATTACCATCAGTTTTTTTTTTTTTTTGAGAGAGAGAGAGAGACAGAGAGAGAGAGAGAGAGGCAGAGACAGAGGATCTGAAGTGGGTTCCGTGCTACAGCAGAGTCCTACACGGGGCTCGAACCCACGAACGATGAGATCATAACCTGAGCCGAAGTCGAACGCTTAACTGACTGAGTCTCCCAGGCGCTCCACCATCAATGGTTTTTATAGAAGATGTGTGCAAATACGACGCAATCAGATTGATGCCTAATATTTATTGTTAATCTTCACAAATGAGTGGAGTAAAAACTCCTTCTAAGACTAAATAATAATTTTCTCTTTCTGCCACACTGAAGCCTGAGCGTCCTTGCAAATTCAATTCAGCAAATAAGTGTTTGTCAAACGGAATTACAAATCAAACCATTTTCGTTCTTGATGAAGGAGGAAGAGAGAGAGAGACTGGTGGTTTTAGGCTAGGATGCACCATACAGATACTCCACAGGAGGAGGGGGAGAGGGTCACCATTCCACGCACAGTTCTTGGAGCTCCTCTTTCCAGAACCTCCAGTTGATCTGTTCCATTGGGAGGAGATTGGTACAGATCCTCTTGGAGGGGGAGGGGGCCGTTTGGGGGATGGTAAATTTACCCAATCCTTTTTGCATGTTATTATCATTGTTTTCCTGTTTACCTCTGAATTGCCATCATGAATTCAACAAATCTTTGTTGAGCACCTTCTACATCCCAGACACTCTCCTGGTACATGGGCTGCAACAGAGAACAAAACAGGCAGACCTTTCCCATCTCCTGGAGTCTGTGGTCTAACTGGGGAGACAGACAGTACACCCAACGCTTGACTCAAATGTCTGTAATTGAGAGGGTCACACGCTAAGAAGACAGGGAAGGGAGTGGTCATGGCTGTCAGATAGACTGGCCGGGAGGAGCTGCATGGGGAGGAGGCCTTTAAAAGACCTCCTGAGGAGCAAGCTCTGGGTTGTCTGAGAGAAGCCAATTGCAGAAGGGCAGAACGGCACCTGTCACGCCTGGCAGGTTTTGAAAACTGCGTCTTGTTGTGCCTGGAGGACGTGAAGGAAAGACAGGGAATGGGGGATCCGGCCATTCAGGTTCCATAGGTCACGTGGGGACTGGGGCTTTTATGAACAAGTGACAGGGATGCCAACAGAAGAGTCCGATTAGAGGCGTAGGTCGCTCGATGTGAATTGCGTTGTAACGGGACGGTTCTGGCTGCTGTGAGGGTCACGTATGGTGGGGGACAGGCCAGCGAGCCATTCGCTGTCATAATTCAGGGGAGAGATATTGGTGGCTTCGACTAGCGACACAGGGATGGGCATTTGCTGACAATATTTTTTTCCTCTGCATACTCTTGTTTTCCCCATTTCTAGCCAGAGTTACTAATTCATGATTACCGCTGGCGTTTCCTGCACTTTTGTGAGTTTCCTGAGCCCTGTCTGTCCCCCCGCCCTCCGTTTCATTATTGTCAAACAGCGTGGTTGCGATAGACTGCTGGTGTTCATCTTCGTATTGATTAATTTCTTTCTCACACGCACCACGTGCATCTCCGACATCTACAGCGGAATTTTCGTGTGAGGGGTCATTTGCACACGACAGCTTTTCATTATAGAAGTCATCCTCAGAGTAGCAGGTGCTGGGTTCAACTCAGGTAAAATGTTTGCCCAGTGCTTGCTGCTTAGTGCTCTCTCTTGACATGGCATTTGATGGGTTTTGCTTTGTTTTTTGTTTTTGTTTTTGTTTTTTTTTGAATCAGACCACTGTTGAAATAATTACAAAGCTGTTTTCTCTTATTTATTTGCTGATCAACTGGGAATCGTGTTATTGTTTTACATGGGAAATGTAATTTCAGCAGTCACTCCTTTTAAATGAAATGATAATGTGCTACAGTGTGATTATATGACATGCCCATTATGGACTGAGGACCATGGTCTCTTGAGCCCCGGGAGTTCCAACTGGGTGGAGAGGAGAAACCTCACTCCTGCAAGCCCCGACTTGGCTACTTGGAAGTCCCTTGTTCATGGCAGAGTCTGCACAATCAAATATGTTCCTGGGTCAGTCAGCTGATGCCAGCCGGTGAATCAGGCAGGTGTTTGTGATTAGAGACCGGAGGGGACTTTGGGAGCCACACCCTCCCAGCCTGTGGAGCCAAGTCGGAGTCTACAGAGATGGCCAAAGCCAGCCCGTTGTCCTGCCGGCACGTGGTCCCGGCTTTGACAGATTTCCTTAAGCGAACTAGGGAATCTGGGTTATTCTGGACATTCTGAGTTTTAATTTTTCACTCCTGAGCAATCAAATAGGTCTTTGTACCAGATCAAATTCAAGCTCTCTGGTTTGCAACTCATGGTTTACAAGGACACTTGTGCACTTCCTGTGTTTATTACGCTGCCTTCATGTGCTCTCAGGGGTGATGACCACGCGGGGCGCTGTAGAGTTGAGGCTTGCCGTAACTAATGGTAAGGAAGTTTACTTAGGTTTATTAACGCACCTACCTGGTTTTGGATAGCTGGCCTCAGAGCAGACTGAGCATTGAATGCTGGTGAGGACAGACCCTTAAGCTCTTGGTTCTGTGCTATGCTGCCCACCAGGTTGTCGATGGTGTCAGCAGAATTTGAACTCAGGCCTTGGGTACCAGATGCTGGTGACAATGTCATCCGTGACATCCAATGAGAACCAGAACTTTAATAATTTAGGTAAGCTATTTTAGCTCTATGGTCTGTTTTCAACTTCCTATACTTGTATCTTTTGTCCTGAAATTTCCACATAAGTGGTTAGGGGAGGGCTTTTATTTTATTATTATTAGTTTTTGTCTTGCTTGGTGTTCAAAGGCGCATTCAGTTTAAAGATTTTTTTTTTTTCTTTCTTCAGCTCCAGGAGATTGTGTTGTATTGTTATCATTAGTTTTATAATTTCTCTGTCTAGAATTCCTTCTTGAGGAATAATAGAAATTGTGAGTCTATGTTCTCTAGTGTTGGCCTCTGGGGTCACACCGTCTTCTTTTCTGTGTGGGAGAGCTCTCTCTGCCTCTTTCTTATAAGGACACTTTGATGGCATTAGGGCCGGGGGATAATCCCAGATAATCTCTCCATCAGTTTAACTCTGTCTGCATTCTGTGCATTTTTCTTTCCCCCATAAGGCACCAGGGACAGGTTCCAGGGACGAGGGACTAGTATGTTTGGGGCCAGTACTCAGCACATTTCAGGCCTCTCGGCTCTTACTAGTTGCAGACTTTGAGGCTGGAGTTGTCTTTGCTGCTCCCTGCACACCCCCTCCTCCTTCCCTTCCCCATTTCCTCCCACCCGACGTCCCTGATGCTCAGAGCAAATCCAACACGTCCGGAGTTCCGCAGCATTTCCTGTTGACCGACACTACATTTTCTGCTTTCCAGGATTGGGTTTCATTTAACTGCAAATAAAAAAAAGTCACGTTTGGAAATTTCTGAAGTTTTCGCAGAGAGAAAGAATATGCGTTGCCATTATAATCCCTGAAAACACTTCATTGTCTACTATCCTTCTTAGGCTCTGAGCCCTCGGTGGCAAAGACTCTGTCTTATTTGTCTTTATTTACTTAATGCCCAGCACACGGTGTTGCTTCCACGTGTTTATTAAATGAATGTCACTGTGGATTTTGTGAAATGAATTGTGTAAGGTTGTTTTAACTGATTACCCAAATTGATTAGACCGCTCTTTGCCTTGCGCAAAGAGGGTGCTCAGAAAGCCGGCGATTGTTTGGTTCCTAATTTGAAAACAATACTGAAGTTTCTATTAGTCCTGGTGGGTGGAACTTGAGCGTGTCATTAACACTTTCTCAGAAGAGCAGATTGGAGGTGGGTAGCAGCTTTGTGGCTTTTTGGTATGCAGCTGTTCCCTTGCAAAACTTAATTTAAAACAATAAAAAATGTACCTTGAAATCATTTTGTCTCCCTATTTATTTAATATGATTTATGCTAAATGCATTTCATATCACCATAATGTATCGGAGCTCAGCCACCACCTGTTATTTTGTAGGGGAAATAAACAAGACCTCTCTCATCAGATGAGTTAATTACACTGACATATTCACTCCTCCCCAGAGATACCATAGCTAAAATGCTGCAAAGCTCTAATTCAAACAAGCAGGCTGGAAACAAGAGTGCTGCCGTGGTACATTTTCTCTGGAAGAATCAAGACAACCCTGTCTTGGCACTGGAGGGTGGCCTCGCTGGAACTTGTCACACGGAGGCCCATCTGGGTCCTATAACAAATCTGTAGGTGAGTTGAGCTCGAACCCACTTCTCAGTAGTTTGGCACTGTTCTCCAACCTTTGTGCTTCTGAGCATCGTGTGGTCGTTTTCTTTCCCTGCTTCGTCCAGTAGTTTCTTCCTCCTCCCGGGGGATCTGCGTGGTGGTGGCCGTGCCGGCCGTCGGTGCCGTGAGGAGCACAGCAAAGTGTCCCGTGTGCTACCTCAGCCTCGGTTGGGGGGACGGCAGCCCCTGGCAGCCACGGCCAATGTGGCTTTTATCTCTTGGCAAAGTCAGGCAGCCGAGTGTGGCCGGCGGGGAGGCTGTTTTGGGCGTCTTAGGTCAGATTCCTTAGAAACAGGAGCTGAGACAAGGATCCATGTGCAAGGGATTTATTGAGAATATGTTCCCAGAAGAATGGGATAAAAGGATCCCAGGGGAGCAGGGGAGGGGAGCAGGACAGGGAAGGGAAAGAAGGCAAGCAATGTGTGACCTCAGGCAAATCCCAGCCTCCTCCTGAACCGCCTGATGGGGGAAGGAGGCTCTGGAGTAGAAACCACACCTCAGAGCCTTTCCCAACTGGTGGTAAAAGGCTTGGGCCTTTGTATTCCTTTCCAGTTGGTTGCTGGCTAAGAGCCAGGTAGAAAGGGCATAAACTCCCAGGACCTAGTTCTCTTGCATGTGGCAAAAACAGCCCCAAAAGCCCAATGGCAGAAACTGGGGGGCCAGGAAGGATGGGGGCAGGGCACACGGACAGAGTATGACTAGGGTCCCGGGGCCGTGAGAAGTGCTCAGTGTCTGCTGTCTTGTGCCAAGGGCTCTGTGTCGGCAAGGTGGGAGCGGGGGCGGGGGGCATCCTTGTCCCTCACACATTCTGGTCTACGGCATGCATTAGGCACTCTATGCCCAGTGCCTACAGCCTATACACCTTTTAGGGGCCTCCAAAATATTTGAAACCTGAAAGCAAAAAAAAAAAAAAAAAAAATCAGTTTAACATATAAAGAAAAAAATTAATTTGAAAATGATTAACTTATTTATTCAACAAATATTTACTAAGCATGTATTAGGTTCCCTTGGGTTCTGGGTGTATTACAGCGACCAAAACACAAAAATACCTGCCCTTGTGATGAAAGGAGAAAGACAGTACGTGAGATAAATGTGTCTTATGTTCATAAGTCCCACAGGAGAAATAAGGCAGAGGGGGAGTCGTTGGGTGCATGGTGGCCTGGGGGAGAGGCAGGGTAAGTGTACTTGTAAGTCAGGTGGTCAAGGAAGGCTTCCCTGAGAAGGTGACATTTGAACAAAGGCCTGAAGCAGGTGGGGGGATTTGCCATAAAGTGTTACGGGGTAGGGTATTCATGTGAAAGGGACAGTAAGTGCAAAGATCCTGAGGCAACGGGATGTCTGATGTGATGAGAAACAAGGAGTCCAGAGAGTCTGAGAGTGTGCGTTGGTGTGTGTGTGTGTGTGTGTGTGTGTGTGTTGGGGGGGGCGGGTATTAAGAGGAAATGAGGTCAGAGAGGAGCCAGAGCCAGGTAGTTTAGGGCTGGTAGTTAGTAGAAAGGATGCTGGCTTTAATTTAACAATCATAAAAATCTTCATTAAAAAAATGTATAATTTGATTCTCTCACTTTACTACAACCCCTGCTATCAGCCAGGGTATAAGATAAGCCTACGTAATAGAGAGACCCCCCAATATAAAACAAAACCATGGTAGTTTACTTCTCTCCTGTACAATAGTGTGAAGGTGGGTAGGTGGTCCACGGACAGAGGCAAATCTGTTCCAAGATGCCATCCAGGGGCCCGGGTTCCTTCCTTGCTTTACCAGCCTTTGAAGTCTTGTCCTTGTTGACCTTGACTAAGCAGTTCCAAGTTTTACTACAAGAAGGAATGAGGATAAAAGAAATGAACTCATTTCTGTTCTAAGGAATGTGATCTGGAAGTCACCCACGTAATGCCTACTCATACCCAACTGGCCGGACTTAAAGACACGGCCATGTTTAGAGATACAGGAAAGCCTTCAGCTAAATGAAGAAATAGAGAATGGATGCCGGGGGCGATTAGCATTTCCTGCCATACATAACGATTGCCGGGAACTTGTGGCCACAAGTAAATCAAATGAGTGACTTACAGGGAAACCGGCAAGCTTACAAAAATTCTTTCCACTTATTTTTAACAAAACAAATGATATTTAATGTAGAGTAGAAGTGGGGCCACTTATTGTCACAATTCCTGGGAGCTCCATTCACAACTGGTGTTGTGCAATATGGCAGCCCGGGGAATGTGTGTGCATTTTAATACAGTTGATCTAACACGGCAGGGTGAACCCCCATGATGAGTGCCCAGAGTTATGAAAGTCTTAAAACAGCCCCGCTCGCTTTGGTCACGCAGCATTGCAAGTCGACAAGTCGAATGTCAGCGCGCCCCAGGAAAAGTGGTATTTGCAAACTGAACTCTTGGGGAGTGGACTGATAAATCCACAAACCAATTTATTCATTTAGAGCAGGCCCATACAGCTGGCACAATAATTCAACCAGTCTCTTTCCCGGTATTGACTTACCTGAGAAACCAAATTAATTATCAGAAGGTTGCTCTGCTAAGTACGGAATTAGAAAGAAAGGAAATTGGATGGTCTTAAGGGATTGCTCTTACAGGCTTGGATAAGTCCTGGTAAATTGCTCTTAAAGAAAAAGGCATGTACTGCTCTCTGAGAACCTGGCTCAGCCCTCAGCCCCTTCTCCTTGAACTCTGATGTTGACCCAAGTGTGCCATCCCAGGCTTTCAGTTTATACTTGTCATTGTTCTATTACTTGATTTTTAAAAAATCTAAATTGTCCTTTACATCGGTGCAGTTTTAAATGTGCTGTGTTCTGGGTTTGTGGGGGAAGATACTTACTTTCGTGGATAAATGGTAATCTTTCATCCAAGCTAATTTCCTCTTTTTGATCTTTCTTTTTATTCTTTGGTCTGACTTTACATTCCTTTCCCTTTTGCCCTCATTACTGTAGCATATCTGTCTCAAAGAGCTGGAAATAATATGCAGATGAAATCATACCCTCTTTTCACCCTAGTGGCTGGGAGCCCATGCTTCAGCCGAATTTTTGCCCCTTCCTCTCAGTGGCTGATGGTCAGAAGCAAGCCTCACTTTGCTTCAGTTTTCTTCGCTGGCAAATGGGGATAATAACATCCATGTCCCAGAGTTCTTGCAATGATTGAGTGTCGGGGGGGGGGGGGGGGGGGGGGGGGGGGGGGTAGGTTAGAGGAGCAGTTCTCAAAGTGTGATTTGATCCCAGAGACTAGGATCCACAAAGGCAAAAGTATTTTTGAAATGATGCCGAAGAGGCTGCCTTTCTCACTGAGTGGACATCTGGGCTGATGGTACAAGAGCAGTGATGGGTAGATCTTCCGGAGACATCTGGACCAGGAGCCATAGCCTAGTCTTCACCAGAATGTACTTGCAGGGAAAAAACTAGATGCTAGTTTCACTTAAGAGCGCCCTTGAAGGGGCGCCTGGGGGGCTCAGTCGGTTGAGCGTCCGACTTCAGCTCAGGTCACGATCTCGCGGTTTGTGAGTTCAAGCCCCGCGTCGGGCTCTGTGCTGACAGCTCGGAGCCTGGAATCTGCTTCGGATTCTGTGTCTCCCTCTCTCTGCCCCTCCCCCGCTTGTGCTCTGTCTCTCTCTGTCTCTCAAAAATCAATCAATCAATCAATCAATAGCGCCCTTGAAGTAGTAACATGTCTTAATTTTATTAAATCTTGACATTTTTAATATTCTGTCTGATGAAATGGGAGGTATATATAAAGAACTGCTGCTGTATAATGAATTAGGACGGTATCTTTAAGAGAAAACCCTTGTTTGATTGAACTGGGAGATGAAGTCACCATTGTTTCCAGGAAACACCATATTTACCTGGAAGAATGAATGACAATTTATGGTGACTCAGACCTCAGGATCTGGCAGATTTTTTTTTTTTAAATGAACAAAAGGAACCGTCCTTGCAAGGACAGCAACTAGTGATATTTGTGGCCAATGATAACATGTTTATTTTTGAGCAAAAATTAGAATTTTGGAAAACTCGAAGCCACCACTCTGAGCTCGGCAGCATTCTCATACTTCAGTACTTAAAAACAAAACAAAACAAAGCATTTATTTATTTATTTTTGAGAGAGAGAAAGGGAGAGCAGAGGAGGGGCAGGGAGAGAGAGAGAGGGATACAGAGATCCCAAGCAGGCTTTGTGCTGTCAGTGCACAACCCAGCGTCGGGCTCAGACTCACCAACCGTGAGATCATGCCCTTAGCTGAAATCAAGAGGCGGACGCTTAACCAACTTCTGATGAGATGGTTGGTAAGTCTGTGTTTTCCAGGCGACCAGTCTCTGCTATTAGAAAATCAGGCATGTGTAAAAGATCCATTTAAATCGCAAGATAGAGCAAATGGATTTTCCTGTTAATCTGAAATGCTTTTTGATTTCACATTGCAATCGACTTTATTACCTGTTGAGTTTTGGTGTAGTATCAGAGGAGAGCATCCATTCTTATCTGAAAATCTTAAAATAGTCTTCTCTTTTCGAACCACATACTTGTGTCCGACTGGATTTTCCTCATATATTTATTTCAACCAGAACAACATATCACAACAGACTGAGTACGGGGGTGGGGGGTGGGAAGGACAATGTAGCCAGAGCCTGAAACCACACTTTAAAAATGTGCCTCTCACTACAAAAATGTTTTCGGAACTATAGTTACATTTTTATAAGCATAGGGTGTTTATGTTAACATGGGATGGGTTTGCTATTATTTATTTCTATTATGTATTATTATTAATATATTATGGTTTTAACATGAATTGGTAAATATATATTTGGAAACTTTCCTGGTTTTAACTCCTCTTGTGGTAAATATTGATCGCTCTACACCATACAGACAAAAGCTCTTTGGGAAGCTAAATAATTTGTGAAAGTGTAAAGGCTTCCTGAGATGTAACATTTGAGAATTTCTGGCTTAGAACACTGCTTCTCACCCAGTAAAAGATATCTTATCCCTAACTCTTTAATTATCTAGTTATTCACAGAACTACACTGCTTATTCCTAAATTATGCATAACGATCATCATCGTCGTCATCGAATTTTATTGAAGATTTGTTTTGTGCCAGACACTGTGCTGTCTGCTTTGCATACGTTACCTAATATGATTTTTGACAAAACATGATGAGATGGGTACAATTCTTAGTTTTATTGTACAGATGAGGAAAATGAGATACAGAGAGGTTAGGTAGCTTGGCCAAGGTCACACAGCTAGGCAGTAGCAGAAATGAAAGCCGGGCAGTCTGATTCCTAATCTGCCTGTCCCAGGCAGTCTGGCCCTAATGACTTTTTTTTTTTTTTTTTTCCTAATGAGGAGTGTTTATTTTGTTCCTTCATTTAGAACATCTCCTACTGACTTAAACATACGATCAGAGTTTGCCCATCCTTCCCCACCCTAGGGGGTCTCTCCCCAGTGCTTCCTAGGGACCCACCAAAAATGCCTTTCTGGAGGTCATGGCCAATTCCATCAGCAGCCGCCCCCCACGGTCTTCCCCTTTCCCCCCCTCATTAGCGTCTGCTCATTATACCACCAGTGGAAAGAATGATTCCACTCTGAGGTATGGGTGCCCTTTGTGTATAAACCCCTCCCTTATTACCTCTGTGATGTCACCAAGTGCTGGATTCTCTCTGGACCAGCTACCTAATTTGTGGGGCTTTTCCTTCAAACATTAAACATGATTAAAATGTCAAGATTGCAGCAGCAGGGCGTTGATCAAGTGGGGTGGTCCCAGCGGGGTGGGAGCGGGGGTGCACAGGTCACAGCCATACCAGGGACCTGTGATATTCTGTTAGCATTTTATGGGTAAAGAAATTTAATATAGAAAGAAAATTGATCGTTTTATTTTCTAAAAAGCATGACAAGCATGATATATTCATCAGGACTCATTCACTTACAGGTTATAGAAAAATCAAACTATCTTAAGCAAAAGAGGGACATTTATTGCCTTCTTGAAGCAAACCATGGGCAGGATGGAGCAGCTAGTTTCAGGCATACGTGGATCAAGGGCATTGACTCAGTCTGAAGTTTCACTATTAGTCTTATCCCTGCTTCTCTGACTGGCCTTGGCCTTAGACTTACGCCATCCCTGGACCGACCACTGTGGCCAGGGGATATGATGGGATCATTGGCCCAGACTGTGTTCATTCACGTGTTTAGGAAGGGGAAGGGACTTATGTGACCAAGAGCCACCCCCAGAACAAGTTGGAAGAGTAGGGGAGGAGCCATTGGCCCCAAGAAGGGGTAGCTGTCCTGGGTAGAACCCTTATAACAAAGCCATGGCCCCCCCAGAACTGTCCTTTGCAGAAATGTGAACCTCGATGTTGGCAAAGATTTAGTGTAGTGAGAGCAAGGGTAGTGTAGTTTGAGAAGATCTGTTGTTAAGAAAGGGCATCGGGTAAGTGCTGATGTTAATATCTTACAAGATTTGGAAATCCAGAAAAAAGGTAAAATCCGTAACCCCCCCCCCCCTCGTCCTTTGAAAGACATATAGACTAAACCAGTGGATCATGTTCATGTTTGTTTTAGATTTTGGGGATCCTGCCAGTGGTTATCAGTGCCAGGGGGGGTGATAAGACAGTTTCTATTTCCAAACTCATAATTGCAGAATGCATGTTACCAAGATAAAGACAAAAACAAACCATGACCTGGGAATTTTATCTGTTAGATCACTATATTGCATGATTCATTTATTGCAAAACACATCTCATACAGAAAGCAAATACGCAAAGAACACTCACATGAGTTATGAAAATTGGCCCTCCTCCATGAACTGGTGGCCTGGAAATGATGAACCCAATGAGGAGTTACCAGGCTTCTATTTATGTACATCCTTTGTTTTGCACCAAAGGTAGTGTCTTTGCAAGCAGTCTATGTTTGTTCTCCCAACCTCCAAGTGGAGGGAGCAGAGGAAATGGAGTCTCCGAGGAAATGGGGAGGGCCACTTGCTTCAGGGTGGGTGGAACCAATGAGAAGTCTGATTTGCTGTGGTTCAACGATTTCTTAAAATTCTTTGCAAGGCTGACCTGTTTCGAATTCCTTGAGCCTATAGTCTGAAAGGTCATTAATCTGGGCTCGGCTCACCATGCCGAGGCTGAAGACTTCGGTTCTTAAATGCCAAAGGTGTGTCGGATTGCCTTTCGAAATGTTGGTATCTCTACTCAGGTGTGCCGTGGATAGTAGACAGCAGTTTCTTTTCTCATGGAAACATTCAGCCAACCAAAGAACCACCTGTGTTGTTTTTCTGGGCCCTTTGGATCTTGGCCATGGATTAAAAAGACAAACGAATCTCCCACGCATGCTTTCCTTTTGTCAAGTACAGGGACAAACAGGTATGTGTTTGCCAAAAGGTTGGCAGCATTAAATGTACTTCCTGGGAGTAAAGCTGGAGGAAAAAAATGAAAGTGCTGATTTACTCTTGTCCCTCATTTCCACGTCTCCCATTTGCTTTAGCATGAAGCTCCTTGTTACATCCAACGGTCTTTCGGATGCTCTGTTTCCTCCACCAGTCTTACTTCTTGCTTTTCCCTAAACTTAGCTTTGACCTCCAAGAACCTTGGTTCACTCGTGGACCTCTGTCAGTGCCATTCTCTACCTTCTGACCTGGCAAATTCTTACCAGCTCTTCAAGTGTCCATCCAGGGGTTCCTTCCTCAGGAGGCCCTACCTGACTCCCCAAGTCCGAGGTAGGGACTCCTCCTGGTGTTCCCATAGCAACTGGTGTTTACTCAAGGACACACCTCCTCTGAACTTCATTGCCTGTTGACTTACCTTTCTTCACCTGTTCCTGCCTTTTCTTCCTTTTTTCCTCTTTCTCCCTCGCGTCCTTCACCTTCTTCACTTGCATGCATTTTCCTTGCACAAAGTCAAACATCACAGATGCTGGACAACGTGTGGGATCCCTTTCGCTGCTCTGTCTAGGTCCACATCCCCATCAGCCTGCTCCGTGTCCTGGGAGGCTGACCGTGGGGTCTGCAGCGATGGGCTCTCTGCCTTCGAGTTTCCTGTTGGGCTTGGCCAGTAAGGGCACCAAAGAAGATTGAGGGTGGGAGAGAAAGAGTTTGGGGTATTTCCCCCACCTCCCTCCCCTCTGCATGTCCATGGGATGATTGTCCCTGTAAAACAGGCCACAGGTCCCCTTGGTATTCCTCTCCATGCAGTTACCCTTCTCGGTTCTGGTGGCACTTTCTCTTCTTGTCCCGTCAGGCCTGGGGGTGTTAATGGTTGCCACTGTCACTGTTCTAGATGTACTTATTGCTTCGCCCAGACACTGCCTCGGTCTGTGTAGACAGTCCCTTTATTAAGTGCTTCTTACAGCACACAGTTGGGAGCGTGAGCCCCTCTCTTGCTGAGACCCTGACTGAGCCTTGCTCCTGGCCCTGGTCCCTGCCACCTTCCCCAGAGGCCACTCCAGTGACCGTGACTACATAACTGTGACTTCCACAGCCCTGAAGCTCTAGGTTCTAGAACAGCGCTGCACGCACATAGGAGGGGTTCGGTAAATGTCAGCTAAGGGCTGCTGTTGAGTCGTAAGCTCCCAGGAGAAGATGGGTTAACAGTTGCTAATTCCGGGCAAACACTCGTTCCCTCTGCACCTCATAAAGATGAGACAGCATCACAGTTATCAGAGTGGAAAATTCCTTCACCGTTGTGGCAGCAGATAGCCATTATGTGTTCCTGTGGAAGACTCAGGAATGGGCATAGAAACAATCCACTGTGTGCCATCAAAAAGTGAAAGCATATTCTTTTCCTTGGAAACAAGATCGGCTTCTGGAAGCTTCCACTCCAACACCCATCCATCTAAACCATCTCTCCAAGGACATGAGTAAGATGCAATTTGTTTCATAATAAGCCTCAGGAGCTTACTTTAAAGACATGATTACCCAGAAGGCAATGAGAGCTGTCTACAATGTCTTCTGTTTCAAGAACATTTCTTATCCTAAAAAAAAAAAAAAAAGGAAAAAAAAAAAAAAGGATAAACTCCAAAGCTTCACTGGAAATTCTGGCTTGTGAATTATACACAAAATAGAAAGTTTGCATATCTGTGATTCATCCTGACTTGGACCTCATTCCCCCAATTAGAGTGCTCAAATACAGAGCATAAGACCCAAATGGAAGCCCACTTACCTGTCAGACCAGAAGTAATGCTGTAAGCTGACAGTCTTTATTCTACTGTGGTTTCATCACAGGGCCTATTTCAAAACCAAGTTGGGACTTTGCAGAACAAGCCACTGTCATGGCTGCCTTTAACGGTGTCCTTATCACGTACTGCGCATGTCTTATCTCACCCCGCCTGAGGCCAGCATCACAAGGGGACGTGCTTCGCATCCTATAGATACTTAGAGACAGGAGGAACTTCTCCAGCTGAGTGATGGTGGCCAGGACCTCTTCTGCAGCCCAGGTTCTTTGCTGCCGTGCCTGTTGCCTTCCAAGGCCTCTCCATTTATCTGGGTGGAGGGTAACACAGCCAAGCTCCGGGCTGCCTCTCCACCTTGGTACTCACTTCTACTTTGTACTTACCTCGTTGTGTTGAATTGATTCCCCCTCCAAGGTCATTCAGATGAGCACGAGCCATATTTGGCCCACAGCCGACTTCCCTTGCAAGGTCCTTAAAACTTGTGAAATTTTAGGGGTGCCTGGGTGGCTCAGTCGGTTAAGCATCTGACTCTTGGTTTTGGCTCAGGTTGTGATCTCAAGGTTTGTGGGGTCCAGTCCTACATTCGGCTCCGTTTGGGATTCTCTCTCTCCCTCTCTCTGCCCGTACCCCCTCCCCCAAATAAATAAACTTAAAAAATCGGGCAATTTTACTGAATCACATTTTAGGGTTACTCATTAACATCTCTGGTTATATGGAACCCCCGGCAGTTTGGGTCCCGGTGGGCGTCTTCAGAGAAGG
Organism: Panthera uncia; assembly: GCF_023721935.1. Classification (NCBI taxonomy): domain Eukaryota; kingdom Metazoa; phylum Chordata; class Mammalia; order Carnivora; family Felidae; genus Panthera; species Panthera uncia. Next base: position 9,394,095 of record NW_026057578.1, on the reverse strand, counting down.
GAGGGACTCACTGCCAAACACTCTAATACCTGGATCCTTGTCTTCTGCTCTTTAGACTGGTGGAGGGAACACTCAAGAGAGTAAACACTCCTCCTCCAAGCCCCATGTCTTCACTCTCACCAAGCTTTCCCACATCTGACTCTTCTTTCCCTTTGAAATATCCTTGTTTTACCCATTTGCATCAGCTGGTTTCTTTAGGGCACAGGTGTCCTGACTTAGAAATACAAGGGTTTACTTTACCACCAGGCACTGGTTTGGTGAGGTTCACCTTATTCCAGAACAGGAGCGCCATTGATGTTTTGACCGTGATAATTTCCTGTGGTGGGGGCTGTCCTGTGCATCGTAGGCTGTTCAGCAGTGTCCCTGTCCTCTACCCACATCCCACCCAGCGTGACAAACGAAAATATCTCCAGACATTGTCAAATGTCCTCTGGGGCCAAAATGGTCCCTATTTGAGAACCACTGCTGTAGTGAATGACAAGTGGCACCTGCATCAATACAGGAAGCATGACCATAGCAGCACCTCCCTGCATGACAAGACTGCCAGGAGCATGCTCAGTGGGTTCCATGATTCTTCTCCAAGAGCAAGGCATTTCACAGCCCCTGAGGCAAGAATCCCAGTGGGTCTTTTTCCTTTCACCTTTTATGCCTGAAGAAACGCAGAGCCTTGGCACATTCATTTCTACACGGGTGGTGTTTCAAGCTGCAATAAAATCTTGTAGGGGCGATCATATCTAGTGTATCGCTTCGTTCAATCTTTCCAGTAACCACAGTATAATTATTATGATGATTCTATTCCATACAGAAACTTAGAGAGGAAAGCCACATAAGTCACATAGATAGGAGGTCACGGAGCCAAGTCTTGAGGCTAAGTCTTTTTTATTATCTTATTTATTTTATTTTATTATCTTATTTATTATCTTATTTATTATCTTATTTTATTATTTTTTTTTAATTTTATTTTTTCAATTTACATCCAAATTAGTTAGCATCTAGTGCAACAATGATTTCAGGAGTAGATTCCTTAGTGCCCCTTACATATTTAGTCCATCTGCCCTCCCACAGCCCCTCCGGCAACCCTCTATTTCTTCTCCACATTTAAGAGTCTCTTATGTTTTGTCTTTCTCCCTGTTTTTATATTCTTTTTGCTTCCCTTCCCTTATGTTCACCTGTTCTGTGTCTTAAAGTCCTCATATGAGTGACGTCATATGATATTTGTCTTTCTCTGACTAATTTCGCTTAGCATAATGCCCTCTAGTTCCATCCACGTAGTTGCAAATGGCAAGATTTCATTCGGTTTGATGGCCGAGTAATACTCCATTGGATATATAGACCACATCTTTATCCATTCATCCATCGGTGCACATTTGGGCTCTTTCCATACTTTGGCTATTGTTGATAGTGCTGCTATAAACATTGGGGTGCATGTATCCCTTCAAAACAGCACACCAGTATCCCTTGGGTAAATCCCTAGTAGTGCAAATGCTGGGTCATAGGGTAGTTCTGTTTTTAATTTTTTGAGGAACCTCCGTACTGTTTTCCAGAGGGGCCGCACCAGTTTGCATTCCCACCAGCAGCGCAAAAGAGATCCTCTTTCTCCGCATCCTCGCCAACATCTGTTGTTGCCTGAGTTGCTAGTGTGAGCCCTTCTGACAGGTGTGAGGTGCTATCTCATGGTGGTTTTGATTTGTCTTTCCCTGATGATGAGTGATGTGGAGTATTTTTTCGTGTGTCGGTTGGCCATCTGGATGTCTCCTTTGGAGAAATGTCTATTCGTGTCTTTTGCCCATTTCTTCACTGGATTATTTGTTTTTTGGGTGTCGAGTTTGATAAGTTCTTTATAGATTTTGGATACTAACCCTTTATCTGATATGTCATTTGCAAGTATTTTCTCCCATTCTGTCGGTCGCCTTTTAGTTTTGCCGATTGTTTCCTTCGCTGTGCAGAAGCTTTTTTATTTTGATGAGGTCCCAAAAGTTCATTTTTGCTTTTGTTTCCCTCGCCTCCAGAGACACGTTGAGTAAGGAGTTGCTGTGGCCAAGATCAAAGAGGTTTTTGCCTGCTTTCTCCTCGAGGATTTTGATGGCTTCCTGTCTTACGTTTAGGTCTTTTATCCATTTTGAGTTTATTTTTGTGAATGGTGTAAGAAAGTGGTCCAGGGTCATTCTTGTGCATGTTGCTGTCCCGTTTTCCCAGCACCACTTGCTGAAGAGACTGTCTTTATTCCATTGGATATTCTTGCCTGCTTTGTGAAAGATGAGTTGGCCATATGACTGTGGGTCCATTTCTGGGTTCTCTGTTCTGTTCCATTGATCTGAGTGTCTGTTTTCATGCCAGTACCATACTGTCTTGGTGATTACTGCTTTGTAGTACAGCTTGAAGTCCGGAATTGTGATGCCTCCGGCTTTGGTTTTCTTTTTCAAGATTGCTTTGGCTATTCGGGGTCATTTCTGGTTCCATACAAATTTTAGGATTATTTGTTCTAGCTCTGTGAGGAATGCTGGTGTTATTTTGATAGGGACTGCATTGAATATGTAGATTGCTTTGGGTAGTATTGACATTTTAACAATATTTGTTCTTCCTATCCAGGAGCATGGAATCTTTTTCCATTTTTTTTGTGTCTTCTCCAATTTCTTTCATAAACTTTGTATAGTTTTCAGTGTATAGATTTTCACCTCCTTGGTTAGATTTATTCCTAGGTATTTTATGGTTTTTGGTGCAATTGTAAATGGGATCAATTCCTTGATTTCTCTTTCCGTTGCTTCATTGTTGGTGAATAGGAATGCAACCGATTTCTGTGCATTGATTTTATATTTTGCCACTTTGCTGAATTCATGAATCAGTTCTAGCAGTTTTTTGGTAGAATCTTTTGGGTTTTCCATATAGAGTATCATGTCATCTGCGAAGAGTGAAAGTTTGACCTCCTCCTGGCCGATTTGGATGCCTTTTATTTCTTTGTGTTGTCTGATTGCCGAGGCTAAGACTTCCAATACTATGTTGAATAACAGTGGCGAGAGTGGACATCCCTGTCTTGTTCCTAACCTTAGGGGGAAAGCTCTCAGTTTTTCCCTATTGTGGATGATATTAGTGTTGGGTTTTTCATGTATGGCTTTTATGATGTTGAGGTATGATCCTTCTATCCCAACTTTCTTCAGGGTTTTTATCAAGAAAGATGCTGTATTTTGTTAAGTGCTTTCTCTGCATCTATTGAGAGGATCATATGGTTCTTGTCCTTTCTTTTACTGATGTGATGAATCACATTGATTATTTTGCGAATATTGAACCAGCCCTGCATCCCAGATATACATCCCACTGGGTCGTGGTGAATAATGTTTTTAATGTATTGTTGGATCCAGTTGGCAAATATCTTGTGGAGGATTTTTGCATCCAAGTTCATCAGGGAAATTGGTCTCCTTTTTAGTGGGGTCTCTGTCTGGTTTTGGAATCAAGGTAATGCTGGCTTTAAGAAAGATTTTGGAAGTTTTCCTCCCATTTCTATTTTTTGGAACAGCTTCAAGAGAATAGGTATTAATTCTTCCTTAAATGTTTGGTGGCATTCCCCTGGAAAGCCATCTGGCCCCGGACTCTTGTTTTTTGGGAGATTTTTGAATACTAATTCGATTTCTTTACTGGTTATGGGTCTGTTCAAATTTTCTATTTCTTCCTGTCTCAGTTTTGGTCGTGTATATGTTTCTAGGAATTTGTCCATTTCTTTCATATTGCCCATTTTATTGACATATAATTGCTCATAATATTCTCTTATGATTGTTTTTATTTCTGCTGTATTGGTTGTGATCTCTCCTGTTTCATTCTTGATTGTATTTATTTGGGTCCTTTCCTTTTTCTTTTTGATCAAACTGGCTAGTGGCTTATCAATTTTGTTAATTCTTTCAAAGAACAAGCTTCTGGTTTCATTGATCTGTTCTACTGTTTTGTTTTGTTTGGTTTGGTTTGGTTTTGATAGCATTAATTTCTGCCCTAATCTTTATTATTTCCTGTCTTCTGCTGTTTTGGGGTTTCATTTGCCGTTATTTTTCCAGCTCTTTAAGGTGTTATGTTAGGTTGTATATCTGAGACCTTCCTTCCTTCTTTAGGAAGGCCTGGATTGCTATATACTTTCCTCTTATGACTGCCTTTCCTGCATCCCAGAGATTTTGGGTTGTGGTGTTATCATTTTCATTGGCTTCCATGAACTTTTTAATTTCCTCTTTAACTTCTTGGTTAGACCATTCATTCTTTAGTAGGATGTTCTTTTAATCTCCAAGTATTTGTTACCTTTCCAAATTTTTTCTTGTGGTTGATTTCAAGGTTCATAGCATTGTGGTTGGAAAATATGCATGGTATGATCTTGATCTTTTTGTACTTCTTGAGGGCTGATATGTGTCTCAGAATGTTCCATGTGCACTGGAGAAGAATGTATATTCCGCTGCTTTAGCATGAAATGTTCTGAATATATCTGTTAAGTCCATCTGGTCCAGTGTGCCATTCAAAGCCATTGTTTCCTTGTTCATTTTTTGATTAGATGATCTGTCCATTGCTGCAAGTGAGGTGTTGGAAGTCCCCTACTATTATGGTATTATTATCAATGAGTTTCTTTATGTTTGTGATTAATTGATTTATATATCTGGGTGTTGTCACATTTGGAGCATAAATGTTTACAGTTGTTAGGTCTTCTTGGTGGATAGACCCCTTGATTATGATATAATGCCCTTCTGCATCTCTTGATACAGTCTTTATTTTAAAGTCTAGATTGTTTGATATAGGTATGGCTATTCTGGCTTTCTTTTGTTGACCATTAGCATAATAGATGGTTCGCCATCCCCTTACTTTCAATCTGAAGGTGTCTTTAGGTCTAAGGTGGGTCTCTTGTAAACAGCATATAGATGGATCTTGTTTTCTTATTCATTCTGTTACTCTATGTCTTGATTGGAGCATTTAGTCCATTGATGTTTAGAGTGAGTACTGAAAGATATGAATTTATTGCCATTATGTTGCTTGTGGAGTTGGAGTTTCTGGTGGTGTTCTCTGGTCCTTTCTAGTCTTTGTTGCTTTTGGTCTTTATTGATTTGTTTTTTGTTGTTGTTGTTTTGTTTTTGTTTACGTTTTTTCATTTTTTCTCCCCTCAGATCGTCCCCCTTAAAATTTCTTTCAGGGCTGGTTTAACGGTCACAAACTCCTTTAATTTCTGTTTGTTTGGGAAACTTTTTATCTCTCCTTCTATTTTGAATGACAGCCCTGGTGGATAAAGAATTCTCAGCTGCATATTTTCTGATTCAGTACATTAAATATATCCTGCCACTCCTTTCTGGCCTGCCAAGTTTCTGTGGATAGGTCTGCTGCAAACCTGATCTGTCTTCCCTTGTAGGTTAAGGACTTTTTTTCTCTTGCTGCTTTCATGATTCTCTCCTTGCCTGAGTGTTTTGTGAATTTGACTATGATATGCCTTGTTGGTGGTCGGTTTTTGTTGAATCTAATGGGAGTCCTCTGTGCTTCCTGGATTTTGATGTCTGTGTCTTTCCCCAGGTTAGGAAAGTTTTCTGCTATGATTTGCTCACATAACCCTTCTACCCCTATCTGTCTCTCTTCCTCTTCTGGGACCCCTATGATTCTGATGTTGTTCCTTTTTAATGAGTCACCGATTTCTCTAATTCTTAAATCGTGCTCTTTTGCCTTAATCTCCCTCTGCTCTATATTATTCTCCATAACTTTGTCCTCTATATCATTGATTCTCTGTTCTGTGTCATCCATTTTTGCTGCCATGGCATCCATTCGATATTGCAGCTCAGTTATAGCATTTTTTATTTCATCCTGACCAGCTTTCACTTCTTTTATCTCCACAGAAAGGAATTCTAATCTATTTTTGACTCCAGCTAGTATTCTTATTATCATGATTCTAAACTCTGGTTCAGACATCTTGCTTGTATCTGTGTTGGTTAAGTCCCTGGCTGTCGTTTCTTCCTGCTCGTTCTTTTGGGGTGAATTTTTTGTTTGTCATTTTGAAGGGAGAAAAGTAATCAATGAGGGAAAAAATTAAAATTAAAAAAATATTAAAATTAAAATTAAAAAAATATTAAAATTAAAAAATTGAAAACAAACACACACACACACACACACAAAATCGAATAAATGATGCTAGATCCTAGGTGTGTTTTGTTCTGGGTGTTGAAAGGGGCTTGATAGATTAGAGACAAAAGGGGAAAGAAAAAGGATAAAAAAAGGAAATTATTTGAAGCTTTGAAAAAATGAATACACTGAAGTAGACTAAAATGAAATGACGGAACGAAAAATAGAATGTGAAAAAATTTATACACAAAAGTAAAAAATAGAGTAGAAAAAATTAAAGAAAAATATTTTTTAAAAAAATTGAAAGTAAAAATGGATTTTTTCCCTTTCTGTATTCAAGAGAAAGAAAAAAATGAAAAAGAGAAAAAAGAAAAAAAAAGAAAGAAAAATGAATAGATGGACCGGTGAACAGACTGAAATATGCCTGAAATTACTTCGTTTTCCGCTAGAAGTCAAACTATGAAGTGTTTTATAGTCCATAAACTAAGCGGGTGGAGAGACTTGTGTTCCTCAAGAGCGAGGTTGGCCCAGTGGGGTGGGGCTTAGTGTAAGGGCTCCGCTCTCCACTAGATGGCGCTGCTTAGCTTCCTGCGGTGGGTTGTTGTGGCGCTTGTAGGTGCCTCTGCGCATGCGCGGGGGACCAGTGACCATGGCGTCACCCGGCTACCCAGTCTCTAGTATCGGAACTCTGTTTTCCCCGACCAGCAGTCGCGCACCCTTCCTTTGTCTTCGGCTTCCGTCCGCTCCCCGCTTTTACGCTGTCTGTGACCACGCCCCAGGCAGTACCTCCCTCCTGAGTTTTCTCTCTGATGTGGCTGTTTTTCCCGACCCCTTACTTCTGGGGGATCACGGCTTTGACCCCTCCCGCCCCTCTGCAGCGGCTCTCACAGAGCGATGGCTGAATGCCGGCCGCACTCAGGAACGTTCGCCCGACCGTGCTGCTGCCGGTGCCCAGAGACTGCGGCTGGGTGCCGGGCCGCCCCTGAAAAAGTTCACGGATCGTGTGGCAGCAGCGTTTCAGGGATTGTGGCAAATCCCAACGTGCAGACGTCTAGCCCCGGGCTTCACCACCAGCGACCTCGTTCCAGCGCCAGCCAATGTGGTTGGTCTCCCGGGTCCACTGGGGCCTTTGCCTGTCCGGGGGCCGCACAGCCTCTACCAGATGTCCGCCCAGCGGGGGAACCACCTCTCCCCATGTGGCCCGAAGAACCCGGGACCCCACTCTGCTCCTGGGGATTCGCCCTTCCCATCAGAGCACCGCCAGGTATCGAGCTGCGGAGTTTCAGACTGCGCGTCCCCTGTTTACAGTCTTAATGGAATTTAAACCCTCTCCTTTCTCCTTTCCCCCTTTTTAGTTCAGTCCCCGCGGCTGTTTCCAATTTGCCACTTTCTCTCCGGCTGCTTTCGGGGTTGGGGGGGGGTGCTTTTCTCATATTCTACCCACCCCCCATCTCCATCCTCTCTCCCCACACAAAAGCACCTCCCTGCCCTCCGCGGCTTCCTCCCCCAGTTCACCTCTCTGCGTCACGTACCTGCTGAATTCTGTGGTTCAGGTTGTGCAGATTGTCGTGTTAATCCTCAGATCCGTTTTCTAGGTGTGCAGGATAGTTTAGTGTTGGTCCGGCCGTATTTCATGGATGTGAGACACATAAAAAAACTTCCATGCTGTTTTGCCATCTTGGCTCCTCCTGAGGCTAGGTCTTTCTGATTCCCAGACACCGACTGGTTGATCACCACCGTTTTCCTGGCGACACGAGAGGGTTCTGTGACTCTCTATGTTGAGGAAGAAACACAGTGAGTAAATTGAGTAGTGAAATTCAGGTCCTAGACATTTGGGAGGCTGGCTCCTTTCCCACCAATAAACCAAGGACAGTTAACTGACTGTTTTCACTCCCAGTTAAACACTGTTTTAAGGAGTGAAGAGGCCAGATTATGATCCCTCCTGCCCCTCTATCTGCCGGTCTAATTTCTTAGTCCAGTGTTCTACTTAAGGAGCAGGAAGGCTCTGTATAGGATTGTTCCATTGCTGTTAGGTAAATGTTGCCATCTAGTCAGGCTACTGTGACGCCATTTTCATGTTTCATAAGCCATGTGAGGGCAGGACAACGTCTGACTTGCGTATCACTTTATTCCCAGTGCTTAGAGCTCTCAGTGAGTACTCACTGAACGAATGAACCAGTGAATTCACGGATAAATCCTTTTTGAAGAAAAATAGATTAATGTTGACTTTTACCACTTTTCTCAGATTTTTAGTCCATAAGCAGGCATTAGCAGTGGGCTTCAAGAGGAGCAAGCTTCACATTGTTTCTAGGTAATTGATGTAGACTCTTAAAAATGTCCATGAGTGTAAGTCTCTGTTTCCAGGATATTTCTCTTGGATGAGAGCAGAGAATGATATGGTATTTCTTTAAACAGAAAATAGGATACTCAGTACGGTTTGGGAGTACATTCACTCATCATTAAATAACACTGACACATTCCTACACAGTGGAAAGGAGTTGCCCATTGAATTCTCTTTGGGTCCTTCTGTCTGGGTTGGGGAGCAAGGCTTACTTGATGCTAGTATAGTGTTTATCATCACTTTCTCATGTGTTAACCTCCCCACCTACCAAAGCAAGAACAAACTCCGGGCTCAGATCCTTCAGCAGCTAAGTCTAGGTAGAATTTAATAGCATTTTTTAATGTTTATATTGTGGTATATTCAAGGTGGTTATCTATTTAAGGTAAATGGTTCTTGGTGTTTTACATTTATGGTTTTCATATAACATTTCCATTGAAATAAATTCAGCTAAGTAAAAATAAAAGGAAAGCTGATTGAAAGAAAAGTATTTCCTATCGTTATAACTGTTGTTACACAGATACGGCAAAAATTGTGTATGAGATACAGAAACGGCTAGAGTTTGGGGAATAGTGTCATGACTGTTAAGAAGAAGGATGCAAGCAGTTTGAATCCTGAATTTACGCCTCGCTGGTAGGGTGGGCTTCGGCACGTTGTTTAGCTTTTCCAAACCTTGGTTATCCCCCAGACAGATGTGGGGATAGGACCTACGTGATAGTTTAGCTTTTCCAAACCTTGGTTCTCCGCCAGACAGACGTGGGGATAGGACCTACGTGATAGTTTAGCTTTTCCAAACCTTGGTTCTCCCCTAGATAAACATGGGGATAGACGTGGGGAAAAGACCTACGTCATAGTTTTGTTTGTTACGCAACTGTAACGAGACAATGTTTAGAACGCATGGCTTATTACCTGGCCGCGTGGGAAGCACTCAAAACATGGCTGCCATTTCTTGTTACCGTTATGTCTTGTTTCTCTGTGCGTTGATACTGTTATTAGATGAGCTGTAGGCCAACCCCGGGGATAACAGGGGACTGAAAAATAAGCCTTTTCTTATTCCCCAAACGGTCTGACTTCATTAGATCCACCCTGGAGCGGCCTGAAGAGACAACAGCTCCTGCCAGTTAATTATCGTCAGATGGGTCAGCAGCCGACCCGCTCTTCTCAAACTATTGTTTTTGGCAGATGTTCCTCAGCATTTTCCTGGTTTATAAGTAACGATTTCATACAAGAAGTCACTTCCTTTAGTTTCTCTGGTGTGGATTTCCCAAATGGTTGGTTTGGGCGGGTTCTCCGAGAAGTTGCATGGCTGTAGCTACAGGTTTTATTAGGACTTCATTTTGGTGGAGGAGGGCACCTGGTGATGCCTGCCTAGACATTTTCAGGCCATAAAGATTTGGGGAATGCTAGATGCTGTCGGGTCTTGACTATCTAGTTTGTGTCGGGGGCAGATTCAAGACAGGTTTCTGGGGAAAGTCTGGGAATTCTGGCCATGGAAACCGATTGTCATAGAATTTTCTTGTTGCTGCCGTCTCATTGTTTTCCTCTCAGCCCCTCTGCTATTTGGAGAATGAAGTCCAATCCCAAGCATTGTAGAGAAACCAATGGGGATGGGAGGTAATTTTAAAGTACTATCAATAAGGGGGGGGGGGTCTGGGGGGGGCTCAGTCGGTTAAGTGTCCGACTTCAGTTCAGGTCATGATCTCGCGGTCTGTGGGTTCGAGCCCCGTTTCGGGCTCCACTGTCAGCATGGAGCCCTCTTCAGATCCTCTGTTTCCCTTTCTCTGTACCCTTTTCCCACTTGTGCTCTCTCTCTCAAAAATAGATAAAAATTAAAAAAATAATGAAGTACTCTTAACAAGGAAAGTATCAGAGTGGAGAAGCTTGGAGGAAGGGAAGGAGGTGGTGCTTCGGAGAGGATCCCTGGAACTTGGGGGTCCACTTGTCACCTCTTTGGGTGACAAGAGGAGGACAGAGTCAGTCGGTGGTCGGATATGTCTCGTTGGGGGAGAAGAATCCCCTCCCAGGAGCGTCTGACACTGGATCCATCAGCATAGTGCTCTGACTACCATGGTAGGAATCCAGAATGGCTTTGGTTAAACACGAGAACAGTTCATTTTCCCTCTAAGCCTGGGGCTGGTGTGACGGTCCCACGGTATCTGTCCCTGGACACCTTCTTCCTTGTTGCTCCTTCATGCCTGGGACGACTTCCTTGTCTGCCTGGCTCAAAATTGCTTACCACTGTGTCTACACTTCCGCTAAGTGGGGAGACATAAACGGAGAGCTGCAGGCAGAGCTTTTTGTGTCAAGGGCATGACCTAGAATTTGAAGACGTCACTTCTACTCACAGCCCTTAACAAATGTTGACCGAGCACCTCGGTTCCAGGCACCATGGTTAAGGAATACTGGATTTCTCTGTCCGGTGTAGCGGGCCAGGTAGCGTTTTTCAGGGGTGTGATCACAATTCCTTGCCAGTGAATATTCATCACATTTTGAAAAAAAAAATGACATGTATTCATGGAGAATTGAGTACAGAAGTGACAGCAAGAGTTCGAGCAGACAAGGTCCTCCCCTCACGGAACATAGAGGCTCCTGACAATCAGCAATGAGCAAGAAAATGAGCAGACTGAAAAAGTGATTACAAATTGTGGCAAGCATCCCGAAAGGAACAAAATCTAAATGTCTCTATAGAAAATAACCAGAAAGCAAAACAACGAGTGTCGGCAAGGACGTGGAGGAAAAGGAACCCTCGTGCCATGCCGGTGGGTAGCCAAGCTTGCACAGACCCTGTGGAAAGCAGTATGGAGCTTCCTCAAAAAGTTCAAATACCCTCTGACCCAGCAATCGCACCACTGGGTATTTGCCTAAAAAATACAAGATTGCCGATGCAACGTGTGACACGCACCCCTATGTTTGTGGCAGCATTATTGACAAGAGCCGAATTACGGAAACAGCCCAAGTGTCCGCTGATTGAAGAAAGGACGCAGAAGATGTGCTCTGTGTGTCCACTGGACTATTCCTCAGCCGTAAATAAGAATGAAACCTTGCCATTTGCAACAACACGACGGAGGTAGAGAGTAGTATGCTAAGGCAAGTCAGTCAGCCAGAGAAAGACAAGTACCGTGTGATTGCACTCTTTTGGGGAATGGAAGAAACAAAACAGATGAACAAAGGAAGAAGGAGAGAGCGAGAGTGAGAGAAACCAAGAAACAGAGTCGTACCTATAGAGGACACACGGACGGTCACCGGACGGGAGGTGGGCGACATAGGTGATGGGGATGCGGGAGGGCACTTGTGATGAGCTCTGGGCGATGCAAGGAATTGTTGAATCACTATGTTGTACGCCTGAAACGAACTGTAAACTATACTGGAATTAAAGTTAAGGGGAAAAAAAGAACAAGAAAGCATATCCTTTTTTTGTGTCAAGGGCACAAAAAATTTTTGTTAATTTTTTTTAGTTTTATTTATTTTTGACACAGAGAGAGAGAGAGAGAGACAGAGCATGAGCGGGGGAGGGGCAGAGAGAGAGGGAGACACAGAATCCCAAGCAGGCTCCAGGCTCCACGCTGTCAGCACAGAGATGTGGGGCTCGAACTCACGAAACATGAGATCATGACCTGAACTGAAGTCGGATGCTAAACCAGCCGAGCCACCCAAGTGCCCCAAAAGCATATCCTTTTTGATGGATGGCAGCTGAGACCGTCTGAGAAAGTGTCATTCTAAAGCTGATCCCCGGGAAGGAGCGAGTCAGGCGAAATGCAGGGGCCAGGAACCACATGAAGCAAGGAATAAGTAAATCCCAGAGTGGTGGAGGCTTATACGGCAGTGAAGAATGAAAGAGCCACAGCCACGTGCAACAATGTGGATGCGTCTTAGAAGCCAACAGGGGAGGGATAAAAACAAGTTACCTAAGACTACACACCCTAGGGTGCTGTTTTTATAAAGCTCGGACACAAGCAAGACTGAGTCTGGTATCATTTAGAGATGCCTCTGTGCGTGATGCAACGAAATACAAAAAAGATAGGAGAGTGACAAACGCAAAATTCAGAATAACGTGTACCTGAGAGGGGGAGAGAAAATAATGAGCATATTCAAGGTAATGTTCTGGTTTAAATTTAGGTGGCAGATTCACGGATGCTGGTTTTGTTATGCTTCCTAAATTATATATGCGTTGAATGTATTTTAACATATCCAACACCGTCTACTACAGCACATGTTAAAAACAAAGAGGAGGGCTGGGGCGCTCAACTGAGCCTGGGTGGCTCAGTCAGTCAAGCGACAGACTTGGGCTCCAGTCATGAGCTCACAGTTGTGAGTTGGGTCCCGCTCTGTGCTGACAGCGCGGAGCCTGGAACCTGCTTCGGATTCTGTGTCTCCCTCTCTCTCCGCCCCTCCCCCACTACGTTCTGTCTCTCTCAAAAATACAATAAAAAACGTTAAAAACATTAAAAATGAGTAAATAAAAAGAGGAGGGGGCACTTAAATCAGTCGTCTGCGGAATCCCGTCAGACAGGTGTGAAGTGACGAGTAGCCTGCTGACTTGGGCTCAGGGCATGACCTCGTGCTTTGTGGGTTCGAGCCCCGTGTCAGGCTCTGTGCCTTGACCCTGCTTCAGATCCTGTGTCTCGCTCTGACTCTCTCTCTCTCTGCCCTTCTCGGCTAGTGCTCTGTCTCTCTCTCAAAATAAATAAACATTAAAAAACCAAACAAACAAAAAACCTTAAAATGAAGAGTGGGTCCGCCCTTCTGCGGTGAACTGCCACATGCTTTCCCTGCCGACAGGAGGCGCCACCACCCAGCCCCAGCTCATCACGGTTGCCCTGCAGACTTGCCGGCCTGAGGCACCCGGAACTGCCTATTTTTCTTGAGAAGTCTGACACCTGCATTTTTACAAGCAATATCGCAGTTTTTCAATGTGGGCAAGACCCCACATTTTTTAAACCGCTGTGGACAGACACTACCTTTCGGGGGGCGGGGGGGGGGGGCGGGTTACTGAGCCTCTGAAATAGGGTGCCCGGAGGTGAGCACCGATTTAGTGTCCCCTTGCGAAGAAAAGTGCCCCCGTTTGTTGCCACCATGCCCCCACCCAAGGCAGGCAGGGAGGAAACGCATCCTCTCTGCCTCCCCTGAGCGTGCTATTTCCAACCTGTCGCTCCACTCGCCAGTCTCACCTGCGAGCTTTCACCTCTAAGTTTGGAACGGGTGACGTTGGCGTGAGCGCAGTGGAGACGTGAGCTCGGGGAGAAGGGCCTCCGCCTCCAGCCGTCTCCACTGCCGCCTTCCGGGCCCAGCTTTGCCGGGAGTGTGCGGAACCCGCAGCTCTCCCAAAAGGCCGGTGGTTGGAAAGGGCTCCGCTGAGCTCGGATCACTGCAGAAGGAGGTCTGTTTTATGTCGCACACTGTTGGGACCCAGTGCTTCCTTCCGGGGATGAATATATTCGTGTTTTTCTTTAGGAAAGGAGGGTTTCACCTGTGAGGCATGAATTCTCCTAACGCCCACGCACGACACTGTTTGCTAATTGTTTTCTCGTTGACATGGGGGGGGTCCCTCAAAGGGTGGGCAGTTTTGCACCCCCCACCCCCACCCCGGGGACATTTGGCAATGTCTGGAGATGTTTGTGGTTGTCACAACTGGAGTCGGGGGCTTCTTTCACCTGCTGGGTGGAGGTCACGGAGGCTGGTGAACATCCTACAATGAACAGGGCAGTCTTCCCATCCCCAGCACCCCAACAAAGAATTATCCAGCCCCAAACGTCACCGTCAGTAGTGCTGAGGCTGAGAAATGTTGCTCCCTTTTATATAGCCCCCTCCAAAAACCAGAGGTGAATAAAGCCACAGGCTGGGCCGTTCCCTGTGAATTATGAAAGGTGTGTGTTTTGGGGGGCGGGGCGTGGTGAGGGGTGTAACCAACATGAATTTACAAGTCATGCCCTTTAGCTAGAGCTGGGATTTGTGGCCACTATTTTGGTTTTTATTAAAGCGTAATGCTCACAAGCAGAAGAGGGGATTTGTTATTCTAAAGACAGCTGCACACCAAAGCATGCTATTGTATAATCTGGCATTTTCCCCACCAGGGAGCTATGGTGCATTACTCACGAGTGACAGAACCAACGAGCTTCATCTCCCAAGGGGCTCGTGCATCCGTTTAAAGGGAGCAAGCGCCGTGCAGATCCGCCCCCGCCCCGCCCCCACACAGACAGCAGGGTGGAGGTGAGCGTCTTTGCCGTCCTGGCAAGGATGATCCGGCCCCTGATTCCATGCCCACCCACAGCCCCAGAATAAAAGATTGGAGTCTACTTATGCTCTAGAAGCAGGACCACAGGATGGGAGGCAGGGGCTTGGACTTAATTCTAGGCTCCATCGTGATAAATTTCATTAGGGATGTCAGCTCTCTCTGTGCCTCTGAGGCTAAGATCTTGGGCTTGGGGGCGGTCAGGCATTGGGTCAAACACGGGTCCAGCACCGATGGCTTTTCTTCCTGGGTCCTGACTCCTCTCAGCGCCTTGGTTGTCTCATCTACGAAGTGGGGAGAGTCATGCTCGTCTCAGAGGGTCACCCTGAGGGTAAAGGAGAAGGATTATAAAGCATTTAGCACTTGCCAGGCACGTGGCGAGGATACAATAAATGTTCGCTACCCACATACCATTCCAGTGGCCAAATATCACACGAAGTCAACATGCCCTCCACGTACCTTACAAAACAGTGGTGAAGTGAATGGAGATCATGGTTGGAAAAGCACGGGGAAAAGTTTCCGATGCTGTATCGATGAAATTGATATCAGTACAAGGTAATGAAATCAGTGTAAGCATCAATGGCAATAGTTACAGTGTTCATTGCACTGATCCCGAGAAAACAGAGCAATTATGACCACCATGATTCGTAACTGGTGAGATGTGGAAGGAAGTTAGAGTTGCTTTAATTTAAACGTTCCATTTTACGAACAAGGAAGAAGCTGTCGTTAGTGGCACAATTTCCATTCACTGCAGCCTGGTGCTCTTTTCCTGTCAACCCCAAGGTTGACACTGGAATTTGGCGACCCCGTTAGAGCATGTCTGTATCTAATAGAACATCCCCAACATAAGCCTCAGTTTCTTCATCTCTAAAATGGGCGTGATTATAAAACCTAACCTCTGGGCCATAGTGAGGAATGAGATCACGTAGGTAAAGTGTCTGGCACATGAAAAGTCCTCCAGAAACGGTATTCATCATTGTCCCTTTTAGCGATAATAATTGAGATGCTGCATGTATGAGCCCTTCTCCCAGGACCTGCCTTAAGTGGGGGGCCGATATATGTTCACTGATATGTTGCTAAAAGGAGTATCTTAGTGATCCGAGAAGCATTGAGAAGGGGACTGTAGATGCTCCCGAAGAACTCACCAGCATTCTGTCTGGTTTCTGCACATCACCGGGAAGCTCCTGGACAGGCTAGTGGCCTTCTTATAGTAGCCTCAGAAACAAGGAAGGGGGTGTGGCTGATCTAGAATTCTGATGGGGGTAGCATTCGACAAACCAAAGGCCTTGATGTTCATTGTGGTTTGTTTTTCAGGTTTTGTAAGCTTTTAGGGTGAGCAGCGGAGCTCAGTCCACATGTTCAGATGGCCCTAAAATAGGGGTTTTCTTCGACTTTGGTCTACATCAGAATCACCTGGAGGGCTCGAGAAAACGCAGGTGGCTGCCACTAACCCACTCACTGGATCTGGGGGTGGAGCCCTATATTTTGCATTTCTAGCAAGATCCCAGGCGATGCTCATACTGATGGTCCAGGGGCCACACTTCAGAATCACTGTCTTAGAGCAACGTTTCCCAGAACCGTTGAGATACGGGGCTGGATGCTTCTCCATCACATTATAGGATGTTCAGCAGCCTTTGTTTGCAACATGCAGTTGCAACGACCAGACGTTGCCTGATGTCCTCTGGGGCGTGTGTGTGTGTGTGTGTGTGTGTGTGTGTGTGAAATGACCCCTGTTGGAGACTTCTCCTCTAGAGTAGATGGCCTAGAATCTAATCTACTGTACTGGTGCTAGGATCACAGTCCTAGTGCCGTGTTTTCCAAGCCTTAGCTTCTTCGTCTGCATAGTGGGTACAAGAACGCAGACTTCAGAAGCTCCAACGAAGCATTAGAAGAATGCCGTAGGGCTACGGCCTTTAGCACCGTGCCTGGGACACAGCGAACAGTTCATACATGTTTGTTAGCCCTCCAGGGCTTATCGACTAAGTGAAATGTTTTTTGCCCATCAAAAAATTCTCACCTAGGAAGTATCTTCTTGAGGAGAGTTTGAAGACTCCTATCTAGGGCCAAGTGACTTTGAGAAAACTATCTGAAAGAAATGTACATTCAGACAAAGGACCCCAAGCAACAAGGTCCCATTTAGGGTTCTGAACCAATGTCCCTAACGCTTGTCCGGAACTAATGTCCAGAACGGTTACCTGGGTGAGAGCCCCCAGTCCTCAGCTCAGAAGTGACTGGCTCCCAAAGCCTATGCCAGCTTTAGAAGCCCACTTCCAATTTGTTTAGCTAAGATTGGTACAAGAAGGGTCTCTCTCCTTTTTTTTTTTACCGTTTAAAACAATGATCTCATCACTCACATTTTTTTTTCCAACTTTGTTCTGGAAGTGAACTTTGGAATCAGGAAGACTGCTGCATTATGAGTTCCCAAACAGCTGCTGTTAAAGAGTGATATATGCTGGTACACACAGGGGATCATGGATTTTTCTTTGGCTGTCAGCTCTTGAAATTACCCAGCAATCCCAAAATGAATTTCCACTAATCTGACAGTTTTGCCTCTCTTGAACATGATGTACTATATATTCAGTGGTCAGCAGGGACTATTTAATTGCAGTTAGGCCTGTACGGTTCATTGTGGCATTTAAAATAGAGCAGTATGTGATGTGGTTCAACTTTCTGACTCTCCAGGCCCAGATGGGTGGGTGGGGCTCAATGGTTTTTGGAAACTTTCTACCTGGGAGCATTTATACTGAATTGAGTTTTACTGGCTAGCAGCTTTAATTCATTCACTTTCAAGATTTAGAAGTATTTGAATTAAAATTGAAATGAAATTCTCGTAGAAGGTAGAAGGGACTGGAATATCCAATAAAAGTGACATTGTGTTAAAGATGGGAAAAAAGGGAAAATACAATGCTATAATACATCTCACTTTTTGGATACTTACGGTATGCCTGGTGGTTTTCAGGTACTATCTCATTTTATTCTTTTTTTAAAAGTTTATTTATTTGTTTTGAGAGAGAGAGTGAGGGATTGGGGAAGGGGCAGAGAGAGAGGGAGAGGGAGAATCCCAAGCAGGCTGTTAATGCTAACAGCGCGGAGCCTGACATGGGGCTAGATCTCAGGAACTGTGAGTCAAACTCAAGAGTCGGATGCTTAACCAACTGAGTCACCCAGGAGCCCCTCTCATTTTATTCTTTTTTTTTTTTTTATTTAAAAATTTTTTTTTTCAACGTTTTTTATTTTTTTTTATTTTTGGGACAGAGAGAGACAGAGCATGAACGGGGGAGGGGCAGAGAGAGAGGGAGACACAGAATCAGAAACAGGCTCCAGGCTCCGAGCCATCAGCCCAGAGCCCGACGCGGGGCTCGAACTCACGGACCGCGAGATCGTGACCTGGCTGAAGTCGGACGCTTAACCAACTGAGTCACCCAGGAGCCCCCCTCATTTTATTCTTAATGGTTTCCAAAGAGGCAGGGACATTTTTTTTTTTTGCCCCCATTTTACAGATGTAGACAGTGAGGCTGAGAGAAGTTAAGTGACTTCCCAAGATCTGTGGGGGGTTTGGGGCATGGCCAAGACTTGAGCCCAGGTCTGTCTGGTAACCATCTATATTCTCTGGCACTAAGCTGAACTGCCCTAAAGAATCTAGACATTGTTGAGTTTAAACCGCTATTTTACAGGTGGGTTAAGTGAGATCCAGACATGTAGAAGTGACTTGCTCAGAATTAAGTCACCCCAGACTCAGAAAAGTCACATAAGTCTTGTTATTAACAATGATGTAGTGTAGTTCTGGGGCACCTGGCTGGCTCCGTCAGTGGTGTGTGTGGCTCTTGATCTCGAGGTCATGAGTTTGAGGCCCACGCTGGACATAGAGATTACTTAAAAAAATAATGTAGTGATTTGCGGCTTATAAAATGCTGTTGCGTCTATTCTCACATACGTACTCTGGGGTTTCGAATGTTGTGTGAACTGGTAACTCAAAAAGAATTTCGGTCGGTGACTTTTTTTCATAGTGGAGTCTCAGAATACATACCTGCCGGGGAGGTGCCAAAATGCCACTGTAAGGTGCCCGTGAGCCCCTGAAAGTTAAAGACCTAACTGGATCAATATTCGGCAAATACTACTGAGCTTCTAATACCTGCTAGGTATCATTCCAGGCACTGGAAATAGAGCCCTGAATAAAAACAGTCAACAGTTCCTGGCTCCCAGAGAGCTTACATTCTGAGGGCAGAGGCAGGTGTTTAAGTAGATAAAGACACAAAATAGATAGTATGCCAGATACTAAGTGGAGGGCAGGAAGATACAGCTGGGGATAGGAAAAGGGAGCTCTGGGGGAAGGGATGAAGTAAGCTCATATGTAGAGTATGTGACATTTGAGCAAAGACAGAAAAGGTATTGAGAAACAAGCTTTTTGAATCTCCGGGGAAAAGCATTACAGGCAGAGGGAACAGTGAATGTGAAATCTCTGGGCAGTAGATACATGGTATGTTGTGTTTAAAGAAACAGCCATGCAGCGCCTGGGTGGCTCAGTCGGTTAAGCGTCCAACTGGCTTGGGTCATGATCTCGTGGTTCACAAGTTTGAGCCCCACATTGGGCTCTGTGCTGACAGCTCAGAGCCTGGAGCCTGCTTCAGATTCTGTGTCTCCCTCTCTCTGGCCCTCCCCTGCTCATGCTCTGTCTGTCTGTCTCTCTCAAAAATAAGTAAGCATTAAAAAATTAAAAAAAAAGGAAAAGAATATTTGTTGTTATTGTTCTCTTAGTATATATATTTTTTAAAAATTGAGGTATGATTGATATTCAGTTATTTTGTATTCCCACCGGCCGTGTAGTGTGAGTCCATCAACAACACTTAGTTTGGCCAGCTTGATAATTTTAGATGTTTAAACAGTTATGTACTTCTTTGAAATTTTAATTTCTGGTCCCTAATGACCAGCACAACTTTTCACATGTTGATTTGCAATCCTTCCATATGTCTTCTTGGTGAAGCAGTTCTTGAAATCGTTTGCCCACTTTTTGTGTTAGTCTGCCTTCTGATGATTGCATTTTGGATATTCTTCATGGACTCTGGATCCAAGCCTTTCATCGGATACATGATTTCCAAGTATTTCTTTTCTGTCAAAAGCTTGTCTTTTTATTCTCCTCATAGCATCTTGCTTAATTTTGATCAAGGCCAATTTATCGTTCCCCCCCGACCCCCTGTATGGATTTGGTGTGGAACCTAGGAAATCTTTGCCTTTGATTATTTTAAAAATTGACTTTCTCATCAAGTAAAAGAAAATACCCTCTCGAATTCCTTTAAGGATATCCGTGTTATTTAGGCCACCAGGTTATTGATCAACAAGCAACCATTTGTAATGATCTGTTGGTTAAGGAATAAACATGGTACTTTCACAATCCTTAACCTACTTCCAGGACCTTGTCACTTTTCTACAAGCGGATCCAGAAGCTGCGGCCAGCGGGGGAGAGGGGCCGCTGGGCGTAGTAGGAAGTGGCCCTAATGACAGGACCCCTGGGTTTTCTCCTCTGCCATTGATCAGACGCTCAACTCGGGGCCATTTGCATCCCCGAGGTATTAGGTTTTTTCAGCATTAGGTTTTCCAATTACAAAAATATGGAGTTGTGCTAGATGTTTCCGTGTCGCCTTCTGTTCCTAGCGCTATGGAAATAGGCCATTGACAGTTAAGTGAAAGGCCCTCTACGGGGCCTGGACTGGAGTCAGGCAAGAGATGTGTCTAAGGCACACAACTGAAGGCGATGTGCACTCTCAGGGTGTGTGAGCTAATGTTGCGTTTGGACACCGTGAGGTGGGGCATTGGCCTGAGCCTGAGAACGAGGCCTTCTTACATTTCATGCCCTCCATCCCTCCTCTTGCCCCACCACTCTCTTGGTCATGACCGTCAGTGAGGGAAGTGGGTGAGGCCCAAATGTGGACAGTACAGTGCTTCCCACACTCAAATGTGCCTTCAACTACCCAGGAGATGTTGTTCGTGCTGATCCAGAATGGGGGCCCGAGATTGTGCCTTTCTAACAAGTTCCCGTGGGTCACGCTTTGAGCAGCAAGACATTAGAATATACCAACTTTGTCCAAAGGAGCAACTCAACTCCATCCATGTCCGTGTGGGAATTCAGTCCCAAAGTGCACAAGTGTCTAAATTTGTCAAGGGAAGAACCAGAAATTTGTGATTAATTTGAAGTCTCTTTATCCTTTTGTAAAAATTTATCTTGAGAGAGAGAGGGAGAGAGGTGGGGGAGGGAGGGAGACAAAGAGAGAAAGACAAAGAGAAGAGAGAGAGAGAGAATCCCAAGCAGGGTCCACACTGACGGCATGGGGCTCAATCTCATGAACTGTGAGATCATGGCCTGAGCCAAAGTAAGAGTCAAACACACGCTTGACCAACTGAGCCACCCAGGTGCCCCAGAAGTCTATTCTTAAACACTGGACAACTTACTTTCACTTTGACAAAATTTGTGGGGTGAAATGAGGCCATCTGAGAGTCAATTTTGTCCCACGTAAAAACCAGTTTGTCACATTAGCTATAAAATCAAGTTTCAGGAATTGCCCCCAAAAGTTTGGACAGAGAAAATGGGCAAAATAATAGCCAGCTCTCCGAAAGAAATGTAACCACAAAGTCAACACCCTAGCACCTCCCGCCAAAATGTTACCCCCAAAACAACGATGTCAGAGGAAACGTTAGTTAAACTTGGTTTTGTTTCCCAGGGCATCCATCCTTGTACTGACATGAAGTGTATTTTCACTGGTAACTTCTGGCATGTCACCCCCCCCCCCCCCATGTCTCAGTCCCCTACATGTCCAACGTCCTCTGGAATGAATAGCTCTTTTGCCTGTCAGCCTAGCATCCCCCTGTTCTTCGGGGGAATCCATTTCCCCTCATTTGCAATTTGTGGGATTCTGCAGGACTCATTCATCTTCCTACATCCATGGCTGCAGTGTGGACCATGACCGGGGCCTGGCCAGTGGGAGTGTCCTACCACCTCACCTCCAGTGGCTCAGGAACAAGCACACAACCCCGGGCGGGAAGAATTCCCTTTCCTGCCTAGTATGAGTTCCTGAGAAAGGAGAAGCTCTTCCCACTGGAACTGGTAAACTGTCAACAGTAATAGATGCCTGAGTACTTACCGTCTGCCAGGCACTGCTTGAAGAACACACTATTATGTGAATAGTTTCACATACAACAACCTTCAGTCTTTACGGCAACCCTGTCTTATATGTACCCATATTTGTCCCCATTTCACAGATGGAAACACTGAGGCCCCGGGAGGTAAAGGAATATGCGTGAGGTCACACGGCTTGCAAATGATAGAGCTGGGATCTGAAATTTGTCAGCTGCCGAGCTGAACTCTTGGAGACCATGTTACATTGCCTAGTGGTCAGGAACTGCCAGGGGTCATTTTTGTAAACTTCGAGGGTGAGCTTCAGTGAGAGTGAAACCACCAGAGAAGGAAATAGAACTGAGAGATGTGTGGAGAGTCAGGGTCCCAACAATATACTCTGAAGCCCTGGAGTTTACGTGAAACCCAGATTTACCCATTGGACATGCCAGCTGTAGGAGCCAAATTACTCTCCTTTTGGTATAAATGAGTTCAATTGGAGTATTTCCATCTGTTTTGGTTTTTTGTGTCAGAAAGATTTCTGGTTCCTACGCAGTAACCGTGGGCAAAGCACTTTTGTCTTGGGCTCAGTTTTCTTATTTATAAGATGAGGGGTTCATCAGCATTTTTTGGCTTGATGTTGTCTGTAACATTCTCCCAGCCTTCATCAACCTCAGCTAAGCTTTTGTTTCCATATCATTCAAGGGAGGAAGCCAGAATATAATGGGCTCTTTCCATCCAAGTTCAAAACCTAGGTGGTTATACTTATCTTGTGCATTTTCTGTCTCTCACTACCATGTAAACTCCACGAGGGGAGGCAATTTTGTCTGGTTTTCTTACCGCTCTACGCTCAGTATCTTGAACTCTGTCTGATTCAGAGTGTGAGCTCAACCCACACACGCACATATTCCAATGTATAGACAACGGCATACATGTATGTAGTTAAATGAATAAGTAAATTCTTGTTCATTGGTTTGGGCACAATTTTCAGTCCCTAGTCCTTACTCTAGTGGGCAAGTGGTTGGGGAGAGATAGCATCTGTTTCTATCTGCATCATGATTTTCTCCTCGGTTTTTGGCTTCGTAAACAGAAGGAATGGATGAAGTATGTTGAATATTCTTTGAATAAAGCACAAGCTTTTAATGCTTCCTAAAGCCTGTGACATTTTATTACTTCTAAACTCACAGTAAACAGTTAAGTTCTTATGATGGATGGATTTCCAGTTTGAAATGATATAAGATATGAGAGGGCTATTAACTGCCTTCCTATTTTACTTATGTTTCAATATCTTAGTAGAGCTATTATATGAAATTGATCCCCTGGCTTTAGAAAATGGGGGTGCTGCTGACAGTGTCACATGCTATTATAGAATATGTTCTAGAGTGACATCTAGCCCAAGCTTCTCTCTTGTTAATAAACCCAGGTTTCATTTGAGCGGCAATGTGCTCAGACCCAGGGAATAATAATGTTTACAACACTGTCACTGAGGTAGCTCTTACTGTGTCCCAGGCATGTTCTAAGCCAGTAACATGGATTTAATCACTTACTATATGAAGGCAATGGATTGGGATTAGAATCAGCCAGATGTGCTATTCCTGTCCCCTGCCTTCATGCAGCTACGAGTGACCGCAGGGTTCCCCTCTAACCAGCAACAGGCAGTAGAGTAGAGAGTGAATTCTGTGACCTTGGGTAATTTCCTTAAAGTTGCAGTGGCAAAGTTGGTTTTGTTTTGTTTTGTTTTACTCTCTGAAATGGGGATGATGATGATACCTACCTCACGGGGTTGTTAGGAGTCGATGAGCTAATACATGTGATATACTCGGAAAAATGCCAAGACTGGCGGTTCCCGACTGAGGCAAGTCTGCCCTCCGGGAGACATGTGGCAAATACCTGCAGACATTCTTGATTGTCACCTGGGGTGGGGGTGAAGGGCAGGTGCTACGGGCATCTAGTGGGTAGAGACCAGAGATGCTGCTAAGCGTTATACAATGTACAGGACAGATTCCCCCCACCCCCCAACAAAGTATGACAGGGCCCAAATAGAACAAAACTGAGGAGTATAGGAAAAGCATTTCTTACTGATAACCAGGAAAGACAGCATCCTCTCTTAAGATCATGGCATGGTTTTGGTGTTTCAACCCCATTAAGGGAAACCAACCCATTGGTTAATTCACTTTAAAGGGCTCTGCTTATCATCAAAATATTCCAAAATCAAAGTTTTGTATGTAGCAAGTGTGTTCCAATATTTAAGTGCTTATGCTCAATGATCTAACTAAAGTAGAAATCTCATACTGTTTTTTTGGAAATGCTTGGCAACTATCGAACTTATCCTGGTGTGAACTTTAGGAGGTTATGCTAATGAAAAATGACTCATTTGTTTCACACATGTTTGTTGAATGCCTATACTGGACCCGAATAAGGCTAGGGTAAAACAGAGGGGGGAAAAAGGAGCTGAGTCTAATTCCCTGTCTTCCTGGAACCTACAGCCTGGAAGGAAATAGGGCCGTGAAATGTTAATTACCAGGATGTCCTGTAGAAGCACAGAGGTGTACGTGACATTTAACAGGAGTCTAAGCTGTTGGGGGAACAGGAAGAGACTTTCCCTGAGGAAGGGAGGTCAGCATGGAGATATGAAGAGGCAGTGGTGTACCATGACCACATGCAGCCTCGAGAGTCCAACGGCTAAGTTTCGAGCCCTTCTATTACGTGCTCCCAGCTGCACGATCTTGAGTAATTAATTGCCAGAGGGTTCAGACGTGAACTCATAATAAGCTTCAAATATCCTAAGGCTTGAATAAGTATCAGCTCTTGCAATGATTAAACATTAGCTAAGGGGCAGAGGGAAAACAGGGGGTGTGCAGAAAATTATTTATGATTTGGCAAAACTTGTTCCTAATTTATCTCTGGCATGTCGCACGACTCTGGAAACTGGGAAGCGTCACTATGGCTAACGTTAGAAACAACCCAGATGTCTAGCAACTGGTGAATGGAGACAATGTGGTATATCCACACAGTGGAATATTATTTGGCAGTAAAAAGGAAGTAAGTCCTGATGCATGCTAGGACTTGGTCAAATCTCAAAAACATCATGCAAAGCGAAAGAAGTCAGCCACGAGGGGCTCCGTGTTGTATGCTTTCATTTATATGCAATCTCCAAAAAAGCAAATTAAAAAAAGGCAGAAAGTAGGTTAGCAATTGCCTAGGATAGGGGGAGGGAGTAGAGGTGAACTGTACGTGCGCATTTTGGGGTGACGAACATTCTGTCACTGGATTATGGCGATGGTTGCACACTTTGGTAAATTTACTAAAAATCATTGAAGTGGGTAAATTTTGTGTAATAAACATTGTCAGTAAACTTATTTTTAAAAAGATGCTTTGTGTCTGAGTTAAATGATCTTTCAAGCTCCTAAATTCTTCCTGCAGGAAGTTTAATCGTGCCTTTGAAATATTTGCTTCCTAAAGACACTGAGTCTCTGGCAAAGTCAACTGGAATGTTAGCGCTTTCGCTAAACTGGGAAGTAGCCTTGATGAATTTACCAGGTACCCCTGGTATTTGAAGGGAGGATTCAACATTTTGTAAGATCCACTCCAAGATCAGTGACATCTCCCCATTATATAAACTTTGGATAGCATTACCTCACCTACCTACAGAAGTCCCCTCTTTCTGTGAGATATTCTTACAAGGATTGTCCAAACAGAAATCCGTATTGCTGTATTTTGTCTTTCGTGCAGCCGAATTTGAAGACATTGGCTGTTAGGTTGCTTGAGGTCCCCAAAATATAGATCCGTGTGAAAATGTCCTTTGGGCGTGAAAACATTTTACTTGTGATGCATTTGTACGGTTTTTCCTATGATGAAGTATGAGACATAGAGTAAAGTATGTTTTCTTTTTGTCTTTGCCATGAGGATAGACAAAGTTAAAATTGATGGTCAGTGGAACAGTAGCTCTGATGTATGGTGATGTCTGTCTTAATGCTATTTTACCTGTTTTTCTCCCCTCATGATTCTGTATATAATCGTCCCATTTATATTAAGCCTAGTTTAGTAAGACTGCTTACATGTCAGGCAGAGAATGGATTACCGATGAAAATAATGAATACATAATTATGTACATTAAACATTATTCTTTTGTGCTTTCGAAACTAACCTACGCGGGCAGTACCATTTATCGTTGCTGTGTGCACGCACACACGTGCATGCGTGTATGTGCTTGATGTATAAATACACTGATATAGATGAGACCGTGAATTCTCAGCTGAAAAATATGAGCATATAGTGAAAACTTGTGGCTAGATTTAAATCTTCAGAAACCGGTCTTTGGAAAGGAAACGTTAATGCTAGGTAAATTTTGCCAGGAAGACCCAGGCGGGTATTTCTTCCGTTATAAACCTTAAGCATTATAAGAGACTCAAATTTAGATTACTTTTAAGATACTTGTAGTTGGGGTTATAGGATTCAGAAACAATTGTTTCATTTAGAATTATTTCTCATGACCTCGATATAACTTCAAGGGCATCTAATACCTAAGGAATCAGATCAAAGATGCCACTCGAAATTTCAAAATACAATCCTAAGATATTCCTCTGTAGCCTTCTGGCAGCAGATGAACAAGTTGCGGCTCTGTCTTTGAAAATCAGTCTTGCCACCCCACAAAGAACAGTGTGAAATTGAACTTGCAATTAAAAAATAAGCTTTCGTTGCTCCCCCCTCCCCATAAACCACCCTCCGCAACCAAACCGAGGGTCATCAAGAAACAGAAGGAAGAGAATGCCGTAAGATTTCAAAGATGCCTGGTAGGAATATTTCTTAATTGAGCCGTGCTTTCGAGCCGCATGGAAGTGTTCTTATTAAAAATTAAATAAGAACAGCAGAGAAGAACACGGATGGGCTCCGCGAGATTAGAGCTCCGTGAGATTTACTTAAAAGGCTTTCATTAGGCGCTGGGGGCTCTGTGGCACATTCAAACTGCACCTATACGGTGTATGCGTGCTCTGGCTTTTTGCCCCCTTTCCTGAGAAATACGAAACATCCCTGCTCAAAATGAGAAGAGGAAAAGGATATTTCCACAGTGTTTTCTGAAGTACGGTCTATATTTTCCAGATTGCTAGGTGATTAGTCCTTTCATTCTTTTCTTCCCTCCCTCTGTTCCTTCCCTCCCTCCTTCTTCCCGCCCTTGTCCGTGGAGGTTCGTACCAGTCCCGTCTGCGATTTTATTCTTGATTTTGTTATTTTTTTTTTTAAGTCAATTTCCTGTCTTGGATGAATGGAGGAAAGGTTTCAGCAGTGCTTCTCGGACTTTAACGTGCACATGGACCACCTGGGAGCTCTGTGAAATGCGGATTTTGATTCAGCAGGTCTGGCGTGGGGCCTGAGATACCGCATTTCTAATAAGCTCCCAGGTGATACCACTGTTGCTGGTCTGTGGCCCACGGGAGAGTAGCAAAGGGCTGCAGTGGTCCATCAAGTAGATGAATCATGTTCCTTTACATCCTTTACTGTAAGACAGACTAGGTAATTAGAGAACTGACTTTTGGATTCAAGTTGGCGTGGCTGAGTGATTTGGGGCAAGTTACTAAATGACTCTGGTCATATATGTCCTCAAATGTACAATGTACCGCTTCATGGTTTTATCATTTAGGGAGATGGAAGGAAGTGTGCAAAGCACTTTGCTCTCCATAAAGCACCAAGAACGTTCTAGATCCTTTTGGTCGCCCTAAGCATCACTGTATGATTGCACTCAGTGCTCACCAGGGCTCACCTGCCCACTGCTCCTCTTTGCCCTTTAACCCCTTCCCAGACACCTTTCAGGTCTCCAGTGGCATCCCCTAAAAACATCAGGAAGCCTGGCGTCGCCCAGTTTTATGCTTTCCTCTAAGCGTCATGTGCTCTTTCTCCCAGGGCATTCGCTCTTGCATCTTACCTTGCAGTATCTGCCAAAGGATCTTGTGACTTTGTCCCCAAATGAAGGGCATCTCGGCACCAGCAGACACACCAGGAGAAATTCCAGCAGGATTCTCTCTGGGGTCCCCCGAGTTACATAAGACAGCGTTTCCCGCTCGTGAGTCCCTGAAAGTCAGGTGGCCCATCCACGTGCCCCCCGTGTTATCTTTTACTTCACCTTTGTCTCTAACCCTGTCTTGAATCACGGAAATCTATTGTAAAAGGAAATAGAAATGGCAACAGGTATAAAAGGTATGCACCGATACAAAATATATCTAGCTAATGAAATTTTTAAAATGTGCATCTGCGTCTCATCTCAAATAATGCTGTGTACAAGAGGGGACCATACTAGCATTTGGACAACAAAGGCAAAACATACCTCCCTCCAAGAAGTTCCTCTTAGCATTTTTCAGTGAACGGGAGGCCAAAACATGTGAAACACTTCAGGCGCTGGGGAAGTGACCAGCCTGGAAGATTGGGGTGGGGTCGTCTCTTCTCAGAAGGGTAGCCAGCATACCCCACACCGTCCCATGTCCCCAGTGCTTAGTGCTTGGCGCAAAATAGCTGCTGAGTTAACACAGGATAAAGGAATGGAAACATAGAAGAAATACATGAATAATGCCATCTTCCCCATTCAACGAGGTGGTTTTGAAAATAGATTTCCTTCGAGCTTCTTTTTAGAACAAAAACAGTTTTCAGTTGTCATATATCAAATTCTTTTGTCCATTTTGAAACACCACATTTTTGAAAGAGCTGCATCTAATCTCCCCGTGATCACAGAGCTTGAGTCTGCACAAAGGACAAGAGAATTGAGGCTCTGCTTAGGCTGTTAGTGGAATTTATACAGGCGGAGACAATTAAGCGTACATCCCATATATATTTGCCGTAATGTCAGTACTAGGTGCCTTTTGTTCTTATTTAATTGTTGTAGAGCCTGCTTGACTAAAGTACTGAGAGGAAGGTGTCAGTTACATAAAATCAAAGGACTTGAATCCTGGCATCCTAAGAGCTGTCTAATTTAAGACCATTGAAACTCACATGATATTGTTAATTCCTATCATATCTCAAAAATGGATTTTTCTAGATCCAACTGGATCACAGGCGAAGGCCATATGCACACATGTACATAAATGTGCACACACAAACACATACACACATATACACATTGCTGTTTATCATACCAGAATATTCCGGTTTGCAACAAATATGCAGAATACCAAGCTGTGAGTTACTGAGTATTCCAAATTCTAAGTATTGTAATCCTTTTCTTGGTATAACTGACATAATTATTGTTTTCAATGAAATCAGAGATTTTCTTTATGCAATCTATTTTTAAGAAAGATAGATATGAGCAAGCTTACAGCACACACACCTATCATATAATTATATTCATTCTGAATCTTTATACTCTGTGCTATGATTTCCTTTCTGTCTTATTGGGGGTTTCATCCAGCAATTGAATGACTGGAGGAAAAGAAATAGAAAATTTTTGTCATAAACATCAGTGTGGTTGGATCATATCTACCTTAGATACAAGTAGGATTTTTTTTTTTTTATGCTTTACATCCTGCTTTTTCAGGCCCTCCCTCTCTCCCCAGATCTATAGGTTATAGATATTCAGCTTGTGGTTCCTATAAGTTGTTTTGTTTAGAAACATGAGATGTTTACAGAGGACATCTATGAGTGTGTGTGTGTGTGTGTGTGTGTGTGTGTGTGTGTGTGTGCGTTTTCTGCCCTGTCACCTGCTTTCAGTAAGACAGCCCCAGAATCTCATTGAATGAATCACAGCTCCCAGTTCAAGTATTTAGATGTGATGGGCCTCAATTAGGGACATCCGAAAATACGGGATACCCGGTGAAATCTGCATTTCAGGTAAACAGCACATAATTTTTTAGTACAGCTGTCTCCCAAATACTGTGTGGGACATATTATATTAAAAACAATTCATTGTGTATGTGAAATTCACATTTCACTGGGCAGCCTGTGTTTTTATTTGCTAAATCAGGCAACCCTAACCCCAACCATCAGCATCAGGCCTGGGCGCGAACTGGTCTAAGCTAGAGCAGCATTTCCTATGACGATTGAGGACCCAGACTGAGACTTTTGTTGGCTGCCTGTGGGAGAGACGTGCTTTCGTTCCTCTAGAGTTGAGGCTGAGATGATTATCTGGAGGAATGGCTGCAGCGTCATTGAGCCCTGATAGGATGTCCAACATGGAGGGACAGCCCAGAATGGTAATGATGACTAGGCATTTGCTCTAAATACAACATGCTAGCTCGTTATTCTGTCTGTTGTTTCCTGCTTGACTACAAAGGTGAAGGGTAGGGTTGGCTGTGTTAAGTTGAACCATTCTGGTTTTCTGGCTCAGCCTAGCGGTGTGATGGGTAAGTGGTGACATCAGAGTCCCGGGCTCCTTTGCTTTCGCTTGTCTGCAATGCCTCAGCCTGTGGCTTTCATCTTCATGGTCGAGGTGGCTGCTACCCCTCCCGGCATCCCTTTATTATGTCAGGACGGGGGGAAAATATCAATTGGCTTCCTCCCACGTGGGGCAAGAAACTACCTTTTACAGTTTGGTATCTGTTGCAGTTATTGTCCCACTTTAGCAATGAAGCACCCAGAGCACAGAGGAGGTGGGTAACTCATTCAGGGTTACATGGTTAGGTGTGTTAGTCATGGCTTTCCAGAGAAACAGAACCAACAGGAAGTGTATTTTTAAGGAATTAGCCCAAGAGATTGTGGGGCTGAGTCTGAAACAGGTAGAGCAGGCTGGCAGGCTGCAGGCCCAGGGAAGAGGTGATGCTGTAGCTGGAGTCCGATGGCCACCTGAAGGAAGAATCCCCTCTGCCTCGGGTGACTTCAGTCTTCTTTCTTAAGGTCTTCAACTGATTGGGTGAGGCCCATCCACAAATGGAGAGTAATCACCTTTACTCAGTTTACTGCTTTAAATGTTAAGCATACCTAAAAGATACCTTCACAGGGACATTAAAAAAAATTTTTTTTTAATGTTTATTATTTTAGAGAGAGAGAGAGAGAGAGTGAGAGCATGAATGGGGGAAAGGTAGAGAGAGAGGGAGACACAGAATCCGAAGCAGGCTCCAGGCTCTGAGCTGCCAGCACAGAGCCCGACGTGGGGCTTGAACTCACAAACCGCGACACCATAACCCGAGCTGAAGTTGGATGCTTAAACGACTGAGCCACCCGGGAGCCCCACAGTGACATTTATTTAAACTGGCATTTGACCAGATACCTGGGTATTGTGGCCCTAGTCAAGGTGACACCTACGTAACCATCACAGTCAGTTCTAGTGAAACTGGGATCGAATCCTAGCGGTGTCACTGCAGCCCAGACACTTTACCTCGGCTACCATTAGCTCACTCGGCCTCTTTGAAGAGAAAATATTACGCGGAGGGCAAGTAATTGTCATCTTTCATTGGAAACCTGAATAGCAGATTTTTAGTCACTGTCTGCATGAGTCACTTGATTTTACTTTTTATTTTAAAATAAAACACATACTCAAAACCACACGTAAGAATTATATAGCATAATGCAATAATGTAAGCTAAACACATTTATAATAAACAACCACTCAGCTCATGAAATAAAACTGTGCTGGTCACCCCAGAAGCCCATACATATATTGTATCCCAGTTCAAATTCCCTCTCTCTGACCCGCAGTAACTATGATCTTGAACAGGGATCGGCCTGCACCTGTTTTGTAAATAAAGTTTTATTAGAACAGAGTCATGCCCATTCATTTACTTTCTATCTTTGGCTGCTTTTGCGTCATAAAGGCACGGTTGAGGGGTGGCAACAGAGGCTGTCCGGCCCTCAATGCCTAAAGAATATTTACTGCAGGAAAACTTGCTGATTCCTAATCTTGGCTTTCACAGTGGTAATCTCCTTGAGTTTTTATATTATTTTTATCACTCAAGTGTTTATCCCTAGGCCTTGCCTCTTTTTGTGTTGGTGCCATTATGTCTTTTAAGTTTCTTTGAATCTACGGGTTCCGTCTCTATTTCTTTATTTTCGCTGCAGTTTACTTGTGGAGGACCCAGGCCATTTAACCTGTAGTTTCCCACAGTCTGGATTTTGTGATTGCATCTTCTTGGTGCAGCTGAGAATGTTCCTGTGTCCACTGTATTTCCTGCAAATTGACATTTAAATCTAGAGACTTGGTCAGATTTGGGTCCAGCGTCTCTGGCAAGGCTTTTGGTGGGTGGTGTGTCCATTCATCAGGAGGCATGAAATGTGTGATCATCATCTTTCCTTTAGTGTCACAGCTGTTGACACAGCCTAAAGAATGATGCTTACATCGGATTTTTCACTGTGGCTTATAAAATGCTGATTTGTTTACATACATACATATATATATAATGTATATATACATATATGTAACTTATTATATATATATAAATATATTATATATTTATAAATATATATAAATAATATATAAATTATATATAATTTATAAATATATGAATATATATAAATATAAAAAATATATAAATAAAAAATATATATATATATTTATATATATTTTGGCATAATATGAAAATGAGGATCTCCATCATCCTCCCTTTAGTTAGGAGACCATTTAGTTTTATTAGTAGTATTATTATTATATTATTACTAATGTCATTATGTCACAATGAGGAGTATGATGGGTTTCAATCCTTTGCAATTATCTTAATGAAGCTCAAATTACTCCTTTTTTTGCCAGTGGGAGACTTTTCCAGTCGGGTCCTGAGTCCTTCTGACGTGACCCTGATAGGTCCTTCACTTCCCGGTGTAAGAGGTTCTCAACTCGCCTACATTTTCTGCTCCAAATCTGGAAGAAGCCTTCCTTCTTTCCTCCATACCCCCTACTCCCCGCCCCAGCTCTCTAAAAGTGGTACTTCAAGACCACAACCTGTGTGCTGGGGATGCTCCTTCTATTTGGCTGGTCATTGGTCTTAGGTGTTCGTTCACAGAATAAAGAACCAAGAAGAAGATAAAATACCATATGAGTTTCTACTGATACTTCCAATTCAGATTCAGCCCTACAGGATTTTGCTGAACCTCTTCTATGTTATATCTGCGTTTCCTCTTCCTTGTGGAGAATTTTGGTGCTCAAAGATGTAGGGGATGATGAAATGATAATATCTCATAATTACTCATTTCCTTATGTCCGATTACACAACAATCTTGGAATAACGGTACTGAACCACCATAACCAATATGATTCCTTGAAACTGTTAAAATTATTTTTCACATGTTTTCCCCATTTAATATCTCCACCCATTTTGTATTATTATTATATTATATCCATAGGGTCTGAGCACATGTTCTCTGCGTACTACATTCCACCCCTTAACCCTCCTTTATCTTCAAGCCTACAGGGAATTGTATGTTTCATATCCCCATCCAGTCCTCTTGTAGATGCCTCTAGTCATTTTGATTGTCTGAAGCTCATTTTCTGGTAGATTTTTCAAGTAGCACTAAGGGTTTCTTCTATTCTCACATCCATCAGACACCCCATTTCTCTCCTCTGCCTCTTCCCTACAGAGTCCGATCCACTCAGGACTGTGGCTCTTGTCCCCACACAGGGAAGCACTGGAACTCTGTGGTTTGTAGAGGTTCTGATTTTTGCCCCGAGTTCCTGCATGATGATAGTTTGTGCCCTTCCTATGTGGAAGTCAGTTTTGCTAGATATAAAATCCTTAGCTTACATTTTCTTTCCTTAAAGTATCTTAAACATGGTACTTCATTTTCTTCTGGCATTAAGTGTTACTGTCAAAAAATCTGATGACAGTGATTTTCTGTCCTTTGTAAATAACTTTCCTTTTTTGCTTAAAATGTTCTAACGATATTCCTTTTGCTTGAAAGCCCGACAGATTTTATTTGAATATGTCTTGGAGATTTTCAGTTCGCTATTTCTCAGGTACATGGTGCACCTCTTCAATAATTAGTTTCAAATATCTATGGTGTTTAAATTTAGGAAGCTTTTCTTAAATTATATATTTTGGAATTTGTTTTGTTTATTACATTGGTTTTCTCCTTCAGGGATCCCCTTTCCCATTCCTTTTTTTTAAATCTTCTCTGCTTGTCTTTAATATTTGTCCTCTCTTTTAAACGTTTTATCTCCTTTTGTTTCTTTTTAATTTTTAAAAATTTCTTTTTCAGCCTTTTGTTCATCTTAAGGCATTATATATTGTGCTAAATTGTGTGCTCATTGTTCTAATCTTACATATTTTTATATCTTGGTTTTCATTTTCTAAAATGATATTTTTTATTTATAAGTATTGTTTGTGTTCTTTTACCTCATTTCTGAGTTATCTAATTCGGATTTGTGCTGTGTAGGGTTTTTTTCCCCCCCAGATACTGTATAATTTTATTGTATAGTGTAGCAGGCTGCGGTTTGATCTGTTTTGTGGGCATTTCTTTCTGGTATTCTCACATCTCTGTAAGAACTGGCTTCTTGGTTCTTGGTTCTGGTTCTTGGTTCTCTTTTTTTCCCTCTTGTAATGTTGCAAGGGATCTGACCTCCATACTTTTCTGTTGTCACTTTTATATGAAATTAATTGTCCTGAACTTTGAGAAGGAAATGTGCTTTGGGATACTTTTTCCAATCCCACAGAGCCTCCCCATCTGTGTTTTTAGGTACATTGTAAGTAGGGTGGCTTCCTTTCTGAGATTTTTCTGGCTCTTCTTCCAGCATCCCTCCTTCCCCCACACTCACTTTTATCTGAACCTTCAGTTTTGAACCTCTTCCCGGTAGACTCTCCTTGAGGTGGGGCCCAATCCTGGAAGGGGATTTTGGCTGGTTGCCATTGAGGGTTCATGTGGCCTGGGTAACCTCCCTCTCTGAGCTCATGCTGGCCTCTGGCACTCACTGGCTCTCAGAGGGATCATGGCATTCCCGGTTTTGCCTGCTGCCCCACACTGGCCCACTGTGCTTTCCAGTGAGTTCCTGTTGGCTCTCTAGAGTTTCTCCTGTTTTGAGGTCTGCAGACACCACATTTCTTTCCTCTGCTTCTTTGCAGAGTCTGACCCGCCAAAGACTCAGGGCTCTTGTCCCCACCCTCCTACTTGAAATTTGGGGTTTCTAAAATGCCTCGTTACCTGCTTTTGTTGTATATGTTGTTCATGGTTTTGCTATTTGGGTAATTCCTTTTCTTTTTTCTTTTCTTTTTTCTTTTCTTTTCTTTTCTTTCCTTTTGTTTGTTTTTTGTTTGTTTGTTTCTTTCTTTCTTTCTTTCTTTCTTTCAATCTTTCTTTCTTTCGCAGTTGACCAACTCTGATACGTGATTTCTATAGTCTGATTCATTTTTATTTTTAATTAAAATTTTTTAAAAGTTTATTTATTTTTGAGAGAGAGAGAGAGAGAGAGAGAGAGAGAGAGAGAGTATGAGTTGGGGAGGGGCAGAGAGAAAGGGAGAAACAGAATCTGAAACAGGCTCCAGTCTCTGAGATGTCAGCACAGAGCCCGGCACAGGGCTGGAACCCATGAACTGCGAGGTCATGACCTGAGCCAAAGTCAGACACTTAACTGACTGAGCCACCCAGGTGCCCCTCTATTTATTTTTATGTAAAGCTTTCAAGAGATCAAAATACTATGTTGTTATACTACCATTATTTTCCCCCAATTTCTCCAGTAGTAGAGATCTGTGGTGTGTAACAAGTTACCACAAATGTGGCTTAAAAGAACACCTGTGCATTATCTCACAGGTCTGTAAGTCAAAAGTCTGGATGGGCTCAACTGGGTTCTTCGATTAGGGTTTTACAAGATTGGAATCAAGGTGCGCCCTGGGCTGGGGCCTTATTCTGGAGCCCTGGGGGGGGGGGGGGGGGGGGGCGGAATCCTCTTAAGAGCTGATTCAGGTAGGTGACAGAATTCAGTTTCTTGGGGTTTTAGGACTGGTTGTAGTGCCTTCTTGCTGGCTGTCAGCCAGAGGTCACCCTGAGTCCCAGGTTCTCTCTCTGGTCCTCTCTTTGCTTCCTCCATCAGTGTACAGATATAGTAGAATATTATTCAGCCATGAAAAGAAGGAGATCTTGTCATTTGCAGCATGGATGAATGTGGAGGATATTACGCTAAATGAAAGAAGCCAGTCCCCGGACAGATACGGCATTATTGCCCTTACATGAGGTATCTAAAGTAGTCAAAGTCACGACAAAGTGGAGGTTACAATAGTGATTACCAGAAGCTGGGGGCTGGGGGGAGTGAGGAGTTGTTATTTCATGGACATAAACTTCCAGTTCTGCTGGATGAGGAAGTTCTGGAGATCTGCTGTACAAGGCTGTGCCTGGAGATAACAGCACAGTATTGTTAAAAGGGTAGATCTCCCGTTAAGTGTTTTTTACAAATAGAAAAAAAAAAAAAAAACAGAAGGGACACAGGGAATTCTAGGAGGTATTGGATATGTCTATCATTGATGATTGATTGTGGTGATGGAATTGTGGGTGTTTGCTTATGTTCAAACATATCAAATTGTACACATGAATTTGTGCAGTTCTTTGTATATTGATTATAACTCAGGATAGTTGTTGTTTTTTTTTTTTTTTAAACTCGGTAAGTGTGCTTTGAAATACTGACTTCCCATTCCATTCTCAGCCATAGAAAACTCTCATGTAATTAGATTAAGTCTGCTTCTTAAGATTGACTGAGGATTAGCCTTAATGACACCTGCAAAATTCTTTTGCCACGTAAGTGGACATTACCACAGGAGTAACACCAGGGCGTGGGGACTTAGAATTCTGCCAACCACATCCTCACTC
Source organism: Panthera uncia (assembly GCF_023721935.1). NCBI lineage: Eukaryota > Metazoa > Chordata > Mammalia > Carnivora > Felidae > Panthera > Panthera uncia. The sequence goes on along the minus strand of NW_026057578.1, from coordinate 9,357,663 downwards.
ACTTATTTGCAAGCCTAACAGTCTCTTGAGCTCCTACTGTGTTCTAGCCCCTGGGACACAGAAGTGAACAAGACAGGCATGATCCTGGCCCCAAGAGTAGAAAATTAATACCTAATATGTAATGAAGGGATGGGTGGGTAGATAGATGTATAAGGTCTAAATGCACATTCAGAGAAAAGCAATGGAATACTGAGACTCAATATTATTGAGTACATTTTAAAGGTCCATGTATCATCTTGAACGGAAATGTTGCTCAACTTCTGATGAGGAGCCTAATACATCAATATCTCTGTTATCATTGACTGATGACCTCGCATAATAAAAGATCTTGACTTGCGTGTATGTTAACAATTAATGGAATGTGTAATGCTTCTCACGAAGTATATGGAAGGTAATAAAGAGGTGTAAATGAGAATTACACGGGTTAGTTGGTGGCATTAATGGTTCTTTTGTTCTGCTAGAGCAGCAGTATCTTATTCAGGAGACAGGGTTGCAGTCCTCGTTGCCAAAATGACTTAAACATGCCAATTCAACTGTGATTGGTTCTTTAAGGGCATTCACCACTCCAGAGACCCCCCACTCAAGTGTCCTGAGCACACGTTCTACTTCCGACCCCCTCCTTTTTTGACCCTTTCAGGGCTTTCGCGCTGGGGACACCCATGTCCATTGTCAGAGTGTGGTTCCACTCCTACAATTATTTGTATGCTTTTGTGATGGCTCTTTATTTCCCAGAAGGTTTCTATTCCTGTATCCAGCCCCTAATGAAATAGAATCAAAGTGATCAGTTTTACAATAGACGCCGCTACACATGGGACCCTATTTATTTATTCAGAAATATCTGTCATAATGATTGAATGAGAAGCTAATATTCAGAGCTGGGAAAAGCAATACTGTATATTAGGAAGAATCAGCATTTGTTAGCATAAGTAAGACTCTGAGTCTTGATTGTAAGTGTCAGTGTGTTAAAAAACATTGACTAAGCCCAGTGTGAAATTACAAGTTGTAATGCAAATATATTTGGGGAAATGCAAACACAGTTATCTATGCATTGATTCATTCACTCAACAGCAATTTATTGAGTGCCTAGCGCATGTCAAGTGCCTTCCTAGGTTCAGGGGATGTAGTAGGGAAACATGCGGAAAATCACATTGCCCTTTGAGAGCTTATATTCTAGCAGAGGGAATTAGAAAATGCACAAGATAAATAAAGACATCATTCCATGATCATTTATTGATGGACAGGAATGACTTTAATGTTAACAAGGAAGTCTGGTTGAAACAAACTTAGAGGGTGGTAACAGAGATATGAAGAGATTTGCACTGTTTGCACATGTATTCGTTCTTCTGTGGAGGTTGATAAGAATTGTTTCATGTTGGTTGCAGCCATCGGGTGGCTGAATGTATTCACACTGGTGCACGGTGAATGCTTACTGAACGCATAAATATTACTGAGCTGAATTTTAATTCAGAATAATGTCATTGAGGTTTACACACTCAGAATAATATCATTGAGGTTTACAAATATTTTTGAATTAGGTACCTATGATTTTACCCTTGGCTTAGTGAACAATGGCGTCAGCAGTACTAATCATAACTGCTACAATTTGAATCTTCAGATCTTGGCTTCATGTCACCTGTTTAGAGGAGTTTCCTTGACCATTCGAACTCAAGCATATCGACCGTTACCTAATCCTGCATCCTTTTGGTCACCTTAATATTTACTTTTTTCAATGCATACACATCCTGTTATTCTGATGTATAATTGCTGATTATCTCTTTTTCCTTGCTAGACTGTAAACCCCAGGGAGGGAGGGATTGAGTCTATGTTATCGATGTATAGCTTTCATGGCGACTAGCACATTGTAGTCCCTCAAGAATGTTTATTGAATGAATGAAACCTATTCACTTTCTTTCCTCTTCCCTGTTCTCCCTTCCTTGCACCCTCCCTCCCTTCCTTGTATTTTCTTCTATCTGTTTACTAATTGTTTTCTCTAAATGCAAACATTTATAGAACGAACAGTAACTAACGGAACACCTGGTTCATTGATTGAGAGTTTATAGCATACAAGACACCATGGAAGTAGAATAAGGGTAATGCTAAGACATGAAGAAAACTAATTTTTATCGACTACCTTATCAGGATCTCTGCTGCACCCCTGCTCATGCAGGGACCTTATCAGGCCCCTTGCCAGGCTCTTTGCACACATTATTCTAAATCCTTATAGTATCCATGCACAATAGACATTCTTCTGTCCACTCGACAGGGAAGGCTCTGAGATTTTGATAGAGTGCCCAAGATCCTATAGGTAAAGTCCAGTAAAGGTAGAATTAAGATGTAGAAAAATCTCTCTGAATCATAGCCTGTGTTTCTCAACTACTCTTTGTGGGTTTTTTAATGTTTATTTATGTTTGAGAGAGAGAGGTAGAGAGGGAGACAGAGAATCCCAGGCATGGGATTACCGATGTGGGGCTTGAATTCACAAACCTTGCGATCATGACCTGAGCCGAAATCAAGAGTCAGACGCTTAACCGACTGAGCCACCCAAGTACCCCCTTCAACTACTTGTTCCTAGCAGTTTTAAAGAACTGAGGATGTGAGTATCAGCTGGCATGCTTGGATAAACAGGAGTGTTGAGATATACAATATCATTGCTCCTGTGAGTCATGCTGTGCACGATTTTTAATTTTTAATTTTTTAATTTTTTAATTTTTAAATTTTTAAATTTTTAAATTTAAATTTTAAATTTCTTAATTTTTAAATTTTTAATTAAAAAAAGTGTTAAATTTATTCTTTTGAAAGAGAGAGAAAGCATGAGCAGGGGTGGGGCAGAGAGAGGGAGAGAGAGAATCCCAAGCAGGCTCCACATTGTAAGTGCCTGATGAGGGGCTCGACCTCATGAACCATGAGATCAGGACCTGAGCCGAAATCAAGAGTTGGACACTTAACCAGCTGAGCCACCCAGGCATCCGATACTGTGGGACATTTTTAATATAACCTTAAAAATAACATCATCTAGCCACTGGAATCCCCCCCATCTTCAAATTTAGAGAGCTAAATGTTCTTACGGGGGTTAGAGAATGGCACTTTTGGGCTCCCGCTGAATACAAAAGTCGTGACAACTACCTCCCTCTTCAGGTCACTGGAGATTGCATTTTTACTCTCCGTATCTCCTTCCCTTTTCTCCTGGCAACAGGGGTGTTACATTTGGGGAAACTCTCCCCTCCTGGTACAGGCTATTCCCTCATTCCAGGGGCAGAGCATATGCACCAGGCCTAAGCTGACTGTGACATTGCATTCTCATAGCCACAAGGATGAGTTCAAGTCCAGGGTGAGCTGAGCTGGCCCAATCACAGTAAATCCTGAGGTCATTGTGGGTATCACAAGAAAAGAGACTCTTTACTCTTCTAGATTTTTCCATGGGGAGATTGGATCTGAAGGTGCCGGGGAGAGCCAAAGGCTTCTGACCCCAAAAGGTGAGCCGAGAGTTGGGGAGAATGTGATTCTTATTTACATTGTTTAAGCTCTGGGTCAGGTGTGCCTGAATTCTTTTTTGACTCAAGCCATTCTGAGTTGGGCTTTCTGTCATCTACATCTGGGATCCAATCGATTAGTCAAAGTGGGATGACATCAGGGCCATGCCTGCCAATGCTAAGGTGACAAGTAACCTTGAAAATTCAGTGGCTTAATAACAAAAAAGGTGCCTTTCTCATGTCACAGTCTGTTGGGGGTTGAGTGAATCGCCTACATGGCTGTTCCCTAAATATCGATTCAAGGTCTGGGCTGCTTCCATGTTTCAGCTATGCATCTGGAACACACATCCTCTGAGGGCACCATTGCAAGGAAAGAGAGAGCAGTAGAGGGCAGATGGTTCATTTTAAAGTGCCAGACCTCAGCGCAGGTTCCATCCTTTTCAGGAGAATCCACTGGCCTTAGTGCAGTCCCATGGCCCCAAGCTAACTGCAGAAGAGGCTGGGGTGTGTCAAGGATCACGCCGGTACCCGGTGAACAATCTCACCTTCCACCACAGACACTTTCTTGAGAACTTCAGTGGTTTCTGGGTTTCACAGTCTCAAGTCAGGATAAAGGCTATGTATAAAAACTCACTTAAAAAAAAAAAGGCGGGGGGATCCTGGGTGGCTCAGTCGGTTAAGCGTCCGACTTCAGCTCAGGTCGTGATCTCGCAGATCGTGGGGTCGAGCCCTGCATCGGGCTCTGTGCTGACAGCTCAGAGCCTGGAGCCTGCTTCGGATTCTGCGTCTCCGTCTGTCTCTGCCACTCCCCAACTCACACTCTGTCTCTCTCTCTCTCTCAAAAATAAATAAACATTAAAAAAAATAAAAGAAAAAAAAGACAAACTCACAGATCCACCTAGAGATGCTCCTGAGAGAAAATCTGGGAATCTCCTATCTTCTCTGACGGTCAGGAGGCTCCGTGATGTCACCTAGAGGGTTTCCCTTCTGATGTAGCAGGTGTGTGACCTGCTCATCACTCATTGTCCCATTTCTGCCACACACAGAGCTGCTGCCTGGGTCTCCTACTGGAGGGTGAATTTAGCCCTGCACCCAACTACTTCCTTTTATGGACAGGGGCCCGGAGACTTCCGGTATTCTTCCATATTAATTAGGTTCACTTTTTCTCCGTTTATGTTCTGATTTCATGGGCTGCTCATCTGCTGGTCTCTGTTTTCTTTCCTCCCTCCTTCCCTCTTTCCTGTCTTTCTCTGCCTTCCTTCCTTCCTTCCTTCTTTCCTTCCTTCCCTCTTTCCTGTCTTTCTCTGCCTTCCTTCTTTCTTTCCTCCTTTCCTCCTTTCCTTCCTTCCTTCCTTCCTTCCTTCCTTCCTTCCTTCCCATACACTGTTTGAAATTGTCAACTATTTCCACATATATAGCTAATTCCAAGATGATGGCATTTTCCCCCTTTCTTGCCCTCCTACTCTCTTGACCTGTACCAGTAACCTACCTACACTGGGGCTATGAACTGTATTCTAGGCCTGTATCCTGGGGGAAATTGCAAATTCCCTCCTGTGCCCCCAGCTCTTTGTCCACAACACTCTCTTGAAGTCCTTCCCTCTGACTTTCTGTTTGAGCTGGATGCCTGCAACCCTGTAACCCTGTAACCCTTATCTCCTCCCTGCATTCTATTTAGAGGTATCTAACAGCAATTGACTGGGGTTTTATTAGTTCTTTGGGTACATTTTCCATTTCTCAAGGATCTCTCATCAGGGGTTCTTTGCCAGTAATTACTTTAGCTCTGAAGACTTGAAGGAGCTTCCTCTCAGTGTTGAGTGATGGGATTTCTTAATATGACTGCTTTTTATTTTTGGAGGGGAAAAATTAAATTAAATGTGCGGTTCCATACTAGGCTTATTTAGTCTGCAAAGACATTGGAATAATTCTGTTAAAATGAGCAGCCTTCTCGATCATTCTGTCCAGTCACACAAAAATGAAAAGGCTGCCGTGTATTTATCATTTCCCTGAGGGTATTTGCACAAAAAGGGTCATAAATGCACTGAAAGGACAGATAGAATAACAAAGGCCAGTGGTATTGGGGTTGGCCATTCTCTGGAGTTTTACCTTCAGCAGGGGTCAGCAAACAAGGGCCTGTGGGCCAAATGCAGCCTGCTGCCTGTTTCTGTAAATAAAGTTTTATTGGAACACAACCTCACTTTACATATTTTATATACATTTTTATATACAATGGTTTACATATTTTTTTATAGCTGCTTTTGTGCTGTAATAGCAGAATTTGGTAGTTGCAACAGAGACTGTATATGCCCCCAACATCTAAAGTATTTCTTGTCTGGTCCTTTACAGAACAAGTCTACCAATCTAATGAACAACGTTGATGAACTGATACATTATTTTTGGTAAGCATTATAGAATTTCCATACATCTAGTTGTTTTCCATGGAAACACAGCTTACCTGCATCATTTTACCATTTGTTCTCTCGCTTAACTGTGAAGGTCACATACAAGAGAAAGCTTTGTTTACAAAGTTAGAGACCCTTTCCTACTCATATCTCTTCTCAGTTTAAAAACAAAACAAAACAAAACACAATCAATCACGGGAGAACGAAAGAATAAGTGATTCTTCTCTGTACCACATCTTGTCCCCCATTTCTGGTCCTCCACGAGACCACAAATTCTCACACCCAAGTGGGACGTTACTAGGGCCGACATAGAGGACGTAGCTTATTTTAATTTACTTAAAGTGATTTTCCCTCAACCGAAAGATGCTAGAGTAATTCTTCAGGCTAAAACCTCTTTAGCCTCTGATATCTGGCACTCAACAATCAGCCTAACAATTATGCTGAAAACTTACCACTTCACGACTATTTATGTCAAAAACAGGGATGCTTTAAGTGAAGATCAGCTTCACAATTAGGTAATTGGTGTGCGTGACTTTCGTCTACTGTTTCATTTTGGAAATTGACTTGAATGCGAAAAAAAAAATGAACCCTTTCTTTCTTTCCTCGATGGCAAATACTGGAAGATTCCTTGATGCCCAAGTTATTTGGAGTGTGAGATTAAGAGAATTCAGGGACCTTGAGCTCATCTGTGAGAAATTACATGGCGAGATATATATGATTCTTCATTAGCAGGCATGAGAAGTAATATCACATGAAAAACAATTCCCTTTTCTTTCCATCGCTTAAAGGAGCCAAAACTAATGTTAAGAGTGTGGAATTCTCTTCCTGGGCCATGATCAATAAATAATAGTAACAAGAATAGCGATGGCTGATATTTGTCGAGCACTTAGTACGTGCCTGACTGTGCTCATGGTTTACATACCTCATCCATTAACTATTCCCCACAGCTTTTTAAGGCGGCTGATATTTATTCCCATCCTACAGATGCGGAAATGGCAAATTTGAAACTGAAACCCAAGTCTGTCTGACGGTAGCTCAGGGATTTTTAACTGGAGGTGATTTTGCACCTCCCTCCCCTCCAGGGCGCACTTTGCAATGTCTGGAGAGATTTTTGGTCACAGCTGGTTGGGGATGGGCTCCAAGCATCTGGTGAGTGGAGACCAGGGATGCCTATATCCTATGTTGCACAAGATAGCCCCCCCGATGTAGGATAATCCAGCCCCCAGTGTTGATAGTGTCAAGATCAAGTGAATTGTTCTGGAGTTTGCACAATTAATAGAGTCTTCTAAGTCTCTAGATTTAGAGGATGTCACCAGGGTTTCTAGCTTTCTTAATCCCAGGGGAGCGGTTTGTGACTACCTCCTTCCATCCATGTTTCCTGAATTACCTTCTTCTTTCTCTTAGAAAAAATCTTGGGGGGCACCTGGGTGGCTCAGTCGGTTAAGCATCTCACTTCAGCTCAGGTCATGATCTCACAGTTTGTGGGTTTGAGCCCTGCATCGGGCTCTGTGCTGCCAGCTCAGAGCCTGGAGCCTGCTTTGGATGCTGTGTCCCCCACTCTCTCTGCCTCTCCCCACTCACGCTCTGTCTCTCTCAAAAATAAACGTTAAAAAATTAAAAAAAAAAAAAAGAAAGAAAAAAGTCTTGGAAAATAAGTGAGATTTTCCCAGTAGCCACCAGTTCCATGTTCTACATACAGTTGATTAGATCTCTCTCATCCTTCCTCCCCATGAGTTTCCAGGGTCCCCTTTACAGACTTTCAGCATGGCAAATGCAGGAAACTACCTTTAGAGAACAGAAATACCACTGCTGTGATTCAGTCAGCCATGCTCCTTTGTCCTTCTGTTATTTCGTGTTAAATGTCTTAACCTGTCAGTGAAATGCCTGCTTGAGTAGGTGAAGACACATGGCAAGAAATGAGAAGCCAGAGGCCAGTTCTCCCCAAACCTAATTCACGGTTCTGACGTGCAGCACAGCCGGGCTGTGTTGATGGCTATCTTTTCAGCAGGGTTTACCTTCCTCTGGCCTCGGTTCTGTTCTCCACAATCCACCCTCAAATCTCACATCGTGTGAGCACCGAATTTATCCAGGGCCATGGCAACCTTTCCTTAGTGGGCTTCTCTGAGCTGCTCCTTCCGTGGGGCTTAGTTCCAAATCTCTGACCTCAAGCCAGATTAGAATTTCAGAGCTAATGATCAACAGCGCATCAAGCTTCTTTCATATTCCATATCCGATTTTCTACTCAAAGCTGGCGGTTTCTATAGGAAAGAGGCTTCCAGGAAAGAAGCTGTTAAAAAGCAGAGTTGTTGTTGTTGTTGTTGTTGAAGTGTATCTCTGCAACTTCCAACTCCTTTACTTACCTAGTCATGAGGCAACTTGATGTTTCCCTCAGTTCTTACAAGTGCATTTAGCGCTGCCTCCACAGCAGATCAGCAGAGAGCGCCATGTTGTGGGTATGGCGCCATGGCAGCCATTGTGGGGAGGTTTCTGCGGAAACATAAAGAAAGTCTTTGCCCTTGGGGGTTTTGCACTGTGCTTGAGGAAATGGGATATAGGCACCCACAGGGAAGGTGAGATAACTAAACAAGAGGTAAACAATACTGGAAAGCAATAATCCAAGAAGTGGCAAGCAGTATATACACATTTTTTTTCTTTTAAAGATGTGGCCCATTGTTCAGGAAGAAGAAAATTTGCTCTGGTCTTCAAGAGTGTTTTGATGTCTCCAGGTAGAAGATGAGGTTTGAGGGAGAAAACACATGCTATGGGGAAATTAGAAAAAGAAAAGTCGGTGTATGTCAAATGCTAAAGGGAAAATGTGAAGGGGGGTTCAAGGTGCCGTGTGCTGACCAGCTATAGTGCAGGGGCCACCAAGGAGTGGGTAGAGGTAAGCCTACAGGGGTAGCAGGGGCCAGGGAACCTAAAATATCATTCCATCGTGATGGAATTGGAGCTTTATCCCGTATACAATGGGAAGTCTTGAAGCTTGCATCCAAATTAAAACCACTTCTTGAATACCTTCGCTTTCACTCATGGCCCCCATCTAATCCCCATTCCAAATAGCAGAAACAGACTTATTCTTCTGAAACAAAAATCCAACCCTGTCATTCCTTCCTTCTGCCAGATGGTTTCCTGTGGCACTTAAATAAAATCCACATTCCACACCGCAGCTTCCATGGTCTTGTGTGATCTGGCCCCACCTCATTTTAGGCATCTGTGCCCCCAGATTCCAATGTCCCAGCCACACTGTCCTGCTTGATCCCATAAATCTTATTTCTACCAAGGAACCCTCTACCTGCTAAGCCTCTGGCGTGGAACTTCCCTCCTCTGGATTTGTCTGTGGCCAATTCCTTCTCCACATTTCCCCTCCTTGAAGTGTTGTGGTTTGATTCTGGTATATTTTTCACAGCTCTCAATACCATCTAAAATTATCATATATATTATATATACATGTCTATATATTGTTTATGTAATATGTATACTATGTAATTTAATTAGTCAATTAATTAATTTGCTTCTCCACTAGGAACTCTGTCTTGATTATCCTAGTATATTATGCGCTCATCCTAATGCTTAGTATGGTGCATGGCATAAGTAAGTTACAATAAATATTTGTTGAGGGGATGAATGTGTGGGGTAGAGATCGACATAGAAAGATGAATTATGGAATAACATTAATTCATCCATCCAATATTTATCCAGGTATTCTTTGCTAGTGGCTGAGGATACAGTGCTAAAGAAAAGAGATATTCTCTGCCACCATGGTGCCTCCAGGTAAGGGGGCCATCATTTAGCAAATGACGTCAAATGCGGTGAATGCTATAGGAGAAAAAATGCAGGTGGCTAAGACAATGTACAACAAGGGAAGCTCTTCTAGACCATGGAGTGTGGAAGACTTCTCTGAGGACCACATTCTGAGCAGTTTGGTGAGGAAGGAGGTGGGCTAAGAGAAGGCTACTCCAGGTAAAAGGAATAACATGTGTGGGGCAGCAAGATAAGACACCATGGATGTACCCCAAGAACCAAAAAGTGGCCAGGATTCCAGCTTCTGGCGGGGTTCCAGGGTGGGGAAAGCAATGTCATGAAGTCATAGAGGCCATTAGTCACCAAGTTCTGAAGGAAACCACGAAAAGAACTTTAGATTTTACCCAGAGTATTAAAAAGCCATTGAAGAGGCTTGTGATCAGATCTGAGTTTTCCGCAGACCTCTTTGGCCTTTGTGTGGCTGGTGGACACCAAAGGGAGTGACGTGCAGGGTGACGAGTTGGCGGGTAGCTGCAGTTGCCCAGGTGAGAAATTAGTCAGGTAGTGGTGGGAGAAGAAAATACTCATATTTGGGAGATATTTGGAAGTAGACATTTTCTCCATAATTATCTGGATGCACGAGGTGAGAGAAGACCAGAGGTCTTGTCTTTCGGCCTCAGTTTATGGTTCCTAGGAAACAGATGGACAGGTAGTGTCATTGGCTAAGATTGGCACTTTCCTGGAAAGAAGGTTAGTTCAAATTGGGATATGTTGAATCAAGATACCTCGAGAGGGGCACCTGGGTGGCTCAGTCGGTTAAGTGTCTGACTTTGGCTCAGGTCAGGATCTCGCGGTTCGTGGGTTCGAGACCCGCGTCGGGCTCTCTGCGGACAGCTCGGAGCCTGGAGCCTGCTTCGGATTCTGCGTCTCCCTGCCTCTCTGCTCCTCCCCCGCTCACACTCTGTCTCTCTCTCTCTCTCTCTCAAAAATAAATAAACATAAAAAAAATTAAAAAAAAAAGATACCTCGAGACGCTTGATTTCCCATTTACGGAGATGTTGAATTGGAAATAATAATCAAGGAATGGCATAATGGTGGTCAGCTCCAAGGGGCAGCAACAAGAATGGCAAACAAGAGATGTAAGGTTTTTTTTCTTCCCCATGTGCTTGTAAATAACCCTCTCTCCATCCCCACCCCCCTCAAAGGCCTAGCTGCAATCCTAGATATTAAACATGTGAATAAAATCCCAATCTTGAGTAGGCAACGGGAGGAAAGAAGGAATTTCTGAAAAAAGCCTGATTCACTGTTCATGTTTGCGCCAAATTACTGTATTTAAGGGGAGAAAATATGATTTTCCAAATTATGAAAAACACCTTAAGTGTCCTTTTAAAACCGTAATAGATTCTCTCCTGCAAAGAACATTTTTGCACTGCAGAAATTAGTATAAATGTTGCTCTATTTTATGGCATAGGGAGACGAGGAAATGTGGCTACCAGCTTTTTATTAAACTCTGGACAAATTGGGGAGGATGTTTCCTGCTATTTGAAAGAAATGACTGATCTTGTTTTGATTTGGAAACGTTGAGGAGGTCGCGGAAGGAAAGCTGCAGAAACGGCTTAACACAGCTCTGGGGTGCATTTGGCAGGAAGTTTAGTGTGGGTTTTTTTCATGGGGAAATTAGGGGAAAAGGTGACTTTTATTGCTGAAATTAATTTTATTGCCGCACTAACTAACCCTCTTCCTCCTTCCTCCTTGCTATCACACAGAGATAAAAAGGTGACGAGAAATGCCTTTTCAGACACCATGGCTTCTTGTAGTGGTTGGAGATTCTGGCAGCCAAATGTTAGGTTTGTAAATATAGCCCAGAAAACTGCAAAGCTCCAAACAGATACATAAAGAATGAGGAATCTGATTAAGAAACGAGCATTTATATTTTTACTGGGTTTTACTTTTAACATAAAACATCTTGAAAAAAGTTTTATGATTTAGCATTTATGAATGACTAGATTTTAAGAGAATTGTAATATTTTTTTAGGGTATTTCAGCTCTATGAGTTATTTCTTGTAGATTCAGATAATGACATTATAAATCTTTCTGTGGAGGCAATTACTAAGGCAGAAATAGCCTATTCCCCATTGGCTCTTAGGTTCAGCTTACTGACATATTACAAGCAGGCTTACCGTGGTCATTAAAAACTGATCTGGGATTTATTGTACCTCTTTAAACTCTCAGTACTTTGAAAAGTATTGAACAGAAAGGAATACAAAGTGAAGTTACAAAGAAGGCCAGCAAGGCAATCAGGAGAAAAGCAGATTTAATTTATCCACCCCAAACCACCACAAGTATCATGAAAATGGAGCATGAGGTTTTTCACAGAGGCAAGGACACGCTTGCTAAGTATGGATTTTCATCTGAAATAGTTTCCAATATAATGTGAGAATTGAGACTTAAAGAGACGTTGGTGTAAGATACCACACAAAAGGTAAAGTGGGTTTTTTAACCTTACGGAGAAGGGCCCCACCTGGAGACGTGGAGCATCACGGAAGGAGAACAATCATCTCTGGCCAGCAAGGCATCCGATGCTCCCACGACAAGGGCCACTTACGTGTGGGTGGAAATAAACAAGAGCTTTCGCGTAGACATCTGGATTCCCTCATTATCTTACTCACTCCGAGTCACTGGTCTCGACTCTCTGCTTCTCCCCAGATGATATCGGAATACCTTTTCTGGGAAAAGCTATGCCCAGCAATGTTCTAAGCAGATGTGTTCTATCAGCACAAAGACGCGGAGGTGAGGGAAATCACAGTTGGAGACAAGGCCGAGCAAGGAGAAAGACTTTGTGAAGAAATGCGTTTAGGCTCTACCCTTCATCCACAGAAATCAAGGCGAGGCAGTTATGGAGAGGGCACCGATGAGTCCCTTCTTCCCAGAGGTGCTTGTTGAACTCTGTGGACCCCTTCCCTCTTTTGAATGCAAATCCAGAGACAACTTGAAAATGCTTTTATCACCTTGCACAAGGCACAAGTGGAAAGTGTTGGGTCTGTTTATTTCACCATTTGAGATTTTCTTGATGTTACCGTCCAGTAACATGTTCATCACCTTTAAGGCCAAATACGTCACTAAAAATAAAACAAGAACACCCACCACACCTCCATACCGTTCTGTTTGTCTAAAACCCTGTTTTCTTCCCATTCCTCAGCTCTCAACTCAGATGCCACTGCCTCGGTGAGTCCTTTCCAGACCTTATACTCGCGTTCCATCCCGGTCACCTTACAGGGCACCCTTTCTGTTTCTTTACGGAGCTGGCCAACTTTTTCTGTAACAGGTCACACAGCAAATATTTTAGGCTTTGTGAAGCACATAGTGTATATCTTAACTAGTCAGCACTCCACGGTGGCACAAAAGCAGCACAGATGATGCATAAACCGTGTTCTAATAAAACTTTATTTACCGGGAACAGTCTGCGGGCCATTGTTTGCCAACCCCTGCTTTCAGAGAAACTAAAGTTTGAAGTTTTTGTGTGCGTTTATTTATTTTCCAGATTTTTATGTTTCCCTCCATTAGAATTTGGGATTCCTGAGGCCAGTGGTGTAATCTATGGAGGTCGTCACTATCTCCTGAGCACAGAAAGGCTAGTACATATTAGGTGTTCAATAAATACCTGCTGAATAAATCAACCAAATGTCTCTGTTAAGTGGTGGTTGTGCTACTGTAGTCTCTTGTGGTGAATTACAAAGCAAATCCATACTTTCTTTGAAAATAACTTAATTTTTAAAAATTAAGACCTTTGGTTTATGTGTAAAACAAAATGTTGGCATTAACATACCCTGAATTAATTTGGGGTTTGCCTTACGGTTTGGTTCAAACCTTTAATTCAGATTTCCCTCAGATCAGATTGAATCAGATTTGAAAGCTTCAATCCATAACACATTGTTTCATGGATTTCATGCAAATATTATAGCCCATGGAAATTTAAAGCTCCATAGCTCATGGAACTTTATTCATATAAAGGGTGTGAGTTCTGGTTGGCTCACTTACTAAAGAGTTCCATTTCTTTTTTTTTTTTTTAATGTTTGTTTATTTTTGAGAGAGAGAGAGAGAGACAGAGAGAAAGAGCGGGCACGAGCAGGGGAAGGGCAGAGAGAGAAGGGGAGAGAATCTGAAGCAGACTTTGCACTGACAGCCCGATGCGGGGCTCAAACTCACAAACCCTGGGATCATGACCTGAGCCAAAGTCAGACGCTTAACCAACCGAGCCACTGCCCCTAAAGAGTTCCATTTCATTGTTGTCTGCATACCAGGTCAGCCTTCTGTCCTTCTGTCCTTATGTTCAACCGTAGGTCCTAACATAGCCTATCAGATGAAATGGTTCTGTTTTCTGACAGTTTGAGATATTAAAATTCTTCCCACAGTTTCAGACATATTCTTTTTTTTTTTTTTTTAAATGTAATTTTGAGAGAGAGAAAAACAGAGACAGGGACAGAGTGTGAGCCGGGAAGGGGGAGAGAGGGAGAGACCAGAATCTGAAGCAGGCTTCAGGCTCTGAGCTGTCAGCACAGAGCCCGATGCAAGGCTCGAACTCACAAACTGTGAGATCACGACCTGAGCCGAAGTCAGACACTTAACTGACCGGGCCACCCAGGTGCCCCTCAGACATATTCTTTATTCCTAATCCTGGTACATCCGGAACTCTTATTGTGTGGTTTTCCAGTTAGACTTCCCGTGTATGTGTAGTGATTATGGAAGACAGGCGGAGTTGTTTGAAAGGGTATCATTCCAGTGGAATTAATTTGCGAAGCTCCTTGACTGGAAATCTTCATGGAAATGTAGCTATTTGTACTAATTATGCTATTTCCATGTGTGAGCTGGTTTAGAAACCAGCATTTGACATTTTTTTCAGAGTGGGTTTACTGGACTCTTCTTCTAGGTGTCACTGAAGAGTTTTGGATTTGGCAGAAATCACATGAGATATAGCGAGATGCCTCCCTTTTCTTTGATTCGGTTCACCATTAAGAAAAGTAGCTTCACTAGAATGGAAGGAGAGAATTTTGCTGCCCTCTAAGACTCACTTCCTTTTTTAAAAATATTTTTTCCTGGGGCGCCTGGGTGGCTCAGTCAGTTAAGCGTCCAACTTCAGCTCAAGTCATGATCTCGCGGTTCGTGAGTTCAAGCCCTGCATCGGGCTCTGTGCTGACAGCTCGGAGCCTGGAGCCTGTTTCAGATTCTGCGTCTCCCTCTCTCTCTCTGACCCTCCCCCGTTCATGCTCTGTCTCTCTCTGTCTCAAAAATAAATAAACGTTAAAAAAATAAAAATATTTTTTCTAATGTTTATTTACTTATTTTGATAGAGTGTGCATGAGTAGGGGAGGCAGAGAGAGAGAGAGAGAGAGAGAGAGACAGACAGACAGGGAGGGAGAGAGAGAATCCCGAGCAGGTTCTGGACTGTCAGCACAGAGCCTGATGGGGACTCGAACTCATGAACTGAGGTCATGACCTGAGCCAAAATCAAGAGTTAGATGTTTAACTGACTGAGCCACCCAGATGCTCCAAGACTCGCTTCTAATTGAGGAAGGGTTCTTGTGGATCTGAGCTCTCCTAGACAGCCCTCTAAGCCAGTAGCAAGCTCGTTAATTTGCCCTTGAACAATAGTAAGATTTTGCTATTGTTGCTAAGTATTGTATTCGTTTATTTTTTATTGACTTCAGACATTTGGAAAGTCATTGGTAGGTCATAATGAAGAATGAAGGGATGTCAACAATGTGAGCTCAGTCTAGGTATGAGTGTAGCAGTCATGTGTTGACTTTTATTTTCCTACCATCCCATTGCATGGTTAGGCTGGGAGTAGGGTTGGCCTCTCTTTCCTCATGCTAGGTATTCCTCTAAGCCTTTAATTATGATTGTCCACTCTGTGACATGTGACCCAGATTGGGCCTCTCATAATAGGGGACTCATTATCTGCATCACTCTGCTTGTCCAGGCATGATGTTAACTAGTTGAGCCGCTGAGGGTCTTTTCTGGAAATGGCAAGTAGACATTGAAGAGAAGAAGTCTGCTTTCCATGGGGGTCTCTGAGCTTCAAGCCAGGGATCCTGGGGAGGAAGGGGTGTGGGGTCATCTCCTCTACCATCCAAGCCAAACTAAGTAGGGCTAAAATGGAGAAAAAGAGGGAGCCCAGATACCACCATTTGAACTTCTGGACCAGCTGTACCCGAAATTAACTCTGCCCCTGGATTTCCCAACTATATGAGCCAATCAGTCCTCCCCTTTTTAACTCAGTCCTTTGATTTGGGTTTTCTGCCATTTACAACCAAAAGAATCCTGGCTAATATGGCTGTTTCCTACATTCTTTTTTTTTTTTTTTTAACGTTTTTATTTATTACTGAGAGACAGAGCGTGAACAGGGGAGGGGCAGAGAGAGAGGGAGACACAGAATCGGAAGCAGGCTCCAGGCTCTGAGCTGTCAGCACAGAGCTTGACATGGGACCCAAACTCAAACTGCGAGCTCATGACCTGAGCCTAAGTCAGACACTAAGCCACCCAGGTGCCCCAATAGTGTATTCTAAATAACACTTATTCTTGTACAAACCCCTTTGGATATTACACACTTGAGTTTTAGTAGACAGCTGTTTTGTTTTACCTGCTCAATATTCTTTCCCTTTTGACAATAGAATCCCTCTGTCCAGTGGAGAACCCATCCCGTCTGGTTTGGGTAGAGTTTATACCATTCATCCAACCTTTACCCCTGCACCAAGTGAATATCCTGCACAAACTGGTCAGAATATCCATTCTCTGGCCACAGTGATTGTTTTAGAGATGGACACATGATCCAAGTTTGGCCAGTAAGAGTTCTCACAAGGAGTTTTGTCAGAGCTCAAGGAAAATATGTTCTCTCTTTCTTTTTTTCAATATTCATTTTTGAGAGAGAGGTAGACAGAGTGTGAGCTGGGGAGGGGCAGAGAGAGAGGGAGACAGAATCCGAAGCAGGCTCCAGGCTCTGAGCTGTCAGCACAGAGCCCGACGTGGGGCTTGAACTCACAAACCATGAGATCATGACCTGAGCCGAAGTCGGACGCTTAACCGACTGAGCCACCCAGGCGCCCCCGTTTTTCCTACATTCTTAACTTTAACCTGCTCCTCTAACCAACAGCTCTGTGATATAAAGTTTTACTCTAGCAAATATGTTTTAAGCATTTTAAGCTTAAATGAATATTCTGACATTTTATTCTACATATTCATTGTTGAGGATCTGTATAAAATGTAAAAACTGTTTAATTGCTCATAAGAACCTAGTATTTCTATAAAACAGGTTCTTAATTAGAGAGATACATCAGACTCTTCTTGAGTTACTGATTCATTTGATTTGTTTGGAGTAGACCAGGTGTGTGCTTAAAACAACAAAAACCACCCAGATATGCCTGGTTGAAAACCACAGCTCTATAGGTTTGATGACTTATTTATTAATAGCATTTTTATTAATTCCTGGATTTGGACCCTACAGATTATTTTGATTGAAGTCTCTTTTGCTAGCCAAAAGTCTCAAGGAGAACTCAGCTTGGGTCTTGTGCCTATTGAAAAATATTCTTTGTGGCCAGAGGGGAAGAAAATTCTATTTACTGTGACCTGGGCCACCCATCTTTGAAACAAAGAGAACCGTACTCCCCACCTCCCGCCCCGCTGCCACCATATGAATTGAGTACGATCTATTTGTAGGGTGAAGACTGCTGTCCCCAAAGAACAGGATTTTGGTGAAATAAAGTAATATAACACAGGAATAGCCAAATGGAAGCCATGCATTGGGCAGGTGTGGGGGAAGGAAGACGGAGATTCCATGCCTTCTCCGGGCACTCGACCTTCCCAGCATCTCCATGTTTCCCAACCTTCGGTTAGGGTTTTTGTGGAGGCTTCATTATGTATGTGAGATTGATTAAATCATTGGATTAAATCATTGAGATTGAACTCAATCTCCAGCCCCTCTCCCCTCCCCTGAAAGTTGGAGGATGGGACAAAAAGTTTCAACCCTCTAAACTAGGGCTGGTTCCCCTGGCAACTGGTGCCCCGCCCCCCCCTTAAGGGTTTTCCAAAAGTCACCTCATCAACATAAACTCAGGTGTGGTTGAAAGGGGCTTGTTATGAATAACAAAAGATTCTCTTTCACCCTTATAACTACTCTTATCACTTATGAAATTCCAAGGATTTAACAGCTGTGGGCCAGGAGCAAGGACAAAGACCTAGTAATGTTGGCTCAAAACCTAGACTTGGCTAATCACACTCGTCTCAGACCTTTGAGCCCAAACTGTTGCAAAGAGGAACAGTGTAGACCCTTGGCTGCATTAGCCAGTGAGGTAGAGAATCTTACTTGAGATCATTTTTGGGTTCTCAGGTAAGGCAGACCTGTCTTCCACTCGTTGAAATAATTTTGGTTTTGTCATTAGTATAATCACTGACAAATTAGCAGGAATCCAATGGCTCATGGCCTCTACCTTTCAGGAATTATTCTTTAGACATAGGGAGGTAGGATACTCTGCTTCTCTATGAAGTTCATCCCTTCACTTTGCGTCACTGCTGTGGAACTGACAGATACTTTCATCTAGCTTTTGTTAGTTGTTTGTTTGATTTGGTTTCTGTTTGTTTGGTGCTACTGATTTTGCATACGTACGAACTATCATACATTCTTCCCGAATCGTTTTATTTCACGGAATGCTTCACTATTTTGGAAAGAGTAAGTTTCATCAAAGTTGACTAAAATATACTTTTTTTTTTTGGTAAAACTCATCCAATTTCTCATTCATGTGCATTATAAATTTGGAACGATATTGCATTATGGAGTGGAGGAATGCCACGCCCCCACTCATCCCGCAACCAATAGATTTCATCATCAACTTTTTATACAGGGAGACGGCAAAGGCCAATGGTCCCATGGGGGTTCTAAGAGTGAGTGCATCCGGGAAGGATGCGGTGCATTTGCAGACTTGTTTTGTTCTCTGTCTCACCTATGCCCCCCTTCTCTCTTCTCTCTCTCCCTACGGTGGAGATTTCTTCCTTGGACTCACCCTTTGAGCATTCTGAATGCTTCTGTCCCGAGATGCTGCCTTTCTTGTGGCCATAAGCCAGTGGAGAAAGACCTGATAGGCATTCTGCCCCCATCCCTTGAATTTACATTCTCTCATCCCCTACACTATTCCATTGTACATATATAACCAGGCTGCCTCAAGACATGGGGAAATTCTGCAGTGAAGGCAGACACAGCAGTGAGAGTAAATAGATTCGCAACTCAGGTCATGGTCTTTGGTCTTAATATGATTCTTGTTGATTGTTCATTGAAGAGAAAAACAAATGGAGAGCCTCCAACTCACTACTGCAGCTCTTAGTATGTCAGCATCCGAAATCACATTTTCAGAGTTAGCGGATTCTTCCTTTATTTCACAAATATTCATTCACGGCCACTTGCCCGGCGCATTTCATCTGATGGCACTTTGTGTAAGAATGGCGGCCTCCTTGCCCTCGCGGAGCTTGTAATCTAGCCGAGGAGACAGAGCAAAAACTGATGAGCACAGAGCATCAGTGAAAGGCTTGTGAACCGTGCTCACTGCTCGGGATGCCGAGAGAGAACATTGGCAGAGGGTGGGGCGTGCTCAGGGAAAGCCTGTTAGGGGATGTGACCTTGACACTGACACCCCTCCATGGGGTAAGGAAGAGCAAAGTATTGTGGGCAACAGAAGAACGCGTCCAAGGCAACCGTCCAAATGACAGCCAGAATAAAGCGAAAATTCCCCGAGCATATTATTCAGCAGCAATTGCAATCATATGCTGCTGATTGGCTCAAAAGAAAGTGGCAAGAGGTCTGGAAACTCGTCCTGACAATGCCTTCCCGGTGCCAGGATGTGTGCATGTGCGTTTGCTTAAGCAGTGCTGTTTTTCCACTTCCTCATTTTCCTAACGCCATCACGCAGCTGCCTCACCTGATGCCAGTCTCTAAATGAGGCAGCAGCTCTGGATCCAGGGAAAC
Source organism: Panthera uncia (assembly GCF_023721935.1). Classification (NCBI taxonomy): domain Eukaryota; kingdom Metazoa; phylum Chordata; class Mammalia; order Carnivora; family Felidae; genus Panthera; species Panthera uncia. Next base: position 9,338,047 of record NW_026057578.1, on the reverse strand, counting down.
AAAGGGGAAGGTTGCCATAGTAACAGAGGCCAAGGAGAACCGCTCCTCCTCCTGCTCACCAGAGTCCCTCTCTCCAGGGAAGGCTGTGGAGACGCCCCTCGGCCACCACGGTCCTCCCAGCGGTGGGGCCGGCAGGGTCTTGCCCCAGCACTCAGCTCGTTTGCCAACCACATGCCTTACAGCAGCTCAGGAAGGTTACCCAGTCCCCAGTTTTCAAGCGGTTGCCAGTTCGATGTTTCTAGAGTGGATCTATTCCTTTGGAATCATTTCCTCATTGCTGCTGCCCCTTTCTCTCCCCGTCGGTCTCCGTGCACAGAAAAGACGCAGCACCCTGTATCTGAGACACAGTACCCCGCCTCCATGTACCAGGCAACATCAGTGTCCCCTTGCCGTACGGTGGTATGAGTCGTTGACCAAAGTTCTATGATATATCGCTGTTCCCACTGCGGGGAAGAGTGATTTCTTGAAATATTCATCATGTTCTGATCAATTTGAACAGATCATGGTATCTGTAAAAAGATAATACTTGACAGCAAATGAATTGAAGCTGTTTTAATTGGACTGAAGTTCCCTTGTGAGAGTTTAATGTTTTTTTAATTGACATTTCCAGGAGTCTATCCCAGGGAAGTGGGGGTCTCCTGATGAAACGCCAGCCTCACCCACTTTTGCCTGCTCAGGAATGACTCCTATTTCCAAGTGAAACCAAAGTCTGACTTCACACGGTTTTTCCGTTCTAGTGCTTGGTCCTCTTGGATGCTTCTCTGAACTTTTAGAGACTACTTCCTGGTCCATCATTGCTTATGTTTTCAGTTGTCTTTGGAGATGCAGGAAAAGAGACATGCGTTAAGAGCATAGAGTTTGGAGTCTTGGAACTGGGTTCTGAGGCAAGTTCTATCACTGTCTGGGGTCAGAGGTTGGCCAAGTTACTTACCTTCTTTTTATTTTTAATTTTTTTAATGTTAATTTGTTTTTGACAGAGAGAGAGAGAGAGAGGGAGAGGGCATGCACAAGCAGGAGAGGGGCAGAGAGAGAGGGAGACACAGAATCCAAAGCAGGCTCCAGGCTCTGAGCTGTCAGCATAGAGCCTGACGTGGGGCTCAAACTCACGAACTGTGAGATCATGACCTGGGCTGAAGTCGGCCGCTTAACCGACAGGGCCACCCAGGTGCCCCAAGCTATTTATTTTCTGAGCAGCCTCAGTTGTGCATCTGTAGAATGGGTGTAATAATGGGATCTATTTCCCAGGGTTATTTTTGGAGAGGGTTAAATGGGTCAGGGTGTCTCAAGGGTTAGTGCAAGGCCAAGCATAAATAAATAGTATTTCATGTAATAATAAATCAATAATATTTATCACCAAGACGGTGACAGACGGGACGATGGTGGTGAGAGTGCCCACCTCATCTGTGCACGGCACTGTGGGCTCCCCGAGGACAGCAGTCAGCCCCTCTTTCTTCAAATCGCACGTGGCGATGTTAAATGATTAGTATTAAAAAAAAAAATAAAAAAATAAAAGATGATTAGTATTAAAAAAATTAAAAAAAAGATGATTAGTATTTATCATAACAAATGCTTAAACATTATTTAATTAAACTAACTCCATTAATGAAGGAGTTTATTTCTTCTTCATCCCAATTGTTAACAGTAAATCACCCCCCCCCCCCACCAAGTTCAACTTTGGTTCTGATAGGAATTTTAAGAAAAAGTGCAATAATTTATTTTGTGGGGCCACGCTCCAGTGTCCTCTTAGCTTCATCTGGCAAAGTGCTTTTTTATTTCTCGCTGCCACCAATACCAGAACTTCTGCTGCTGGAAACAGATGAGGACTCTCCACTCCACGTGGAACTTGCTTTGTGACAGTCGCTAATCCTGCTTGGCTCAGCAGTTTGGAATGGCGGATCCCATAGAGAGCGTTCTTCAGCAATGAGCGAAAAGCGACGTGTGAATGTATAGAAAATACTCTCAAGGTAGTGTCTTAGCCTTTGGAAATGCTTCAAATTGTTACCTGGGAGATCTTAACTACAAGGAATTCTTCAGAAGCGTTCTGTCCTCAGCCGTGACACTGGTAAGGACTCCAACTGGGTAGGAAGCTGTCCTGTGGAAGGAGAGGTGGTTCTCAAGTAGACATCAGGTGGGACAGACAGTTTGGTCCATGACAGATGCCCGTTTCCCTGACAAGGGTTCAAAGACCCCTAGAGATGCGAGACCATATCCTCTGCGTTGGAGTGTTCCTAGGCTTAAGGTACTGCCCTTATAAACAAAATTCTCTTTGTAGGAAGGGGACGGATCCGTGTGTCTAGGCAGTTGAGGGAATCACAACGGATGCCTTAAATATATTGCTCGAATTGATTTTACAGAGTGGAAGAACGATGTTTTCTTGTTCTAATTAAAAACAAATAAGTATATAGTTTAACGTGAAGCTAAAATAATATTAGCCAACGTGTGAATATTAGCTCAACTTCTGGACACTGCTCTCTGTTTTACTGAATACATATAGGAAAATGCATAGGTCTTAACCGTACTGCTCAGTGAGTCTGACAGATGTGTACAGCCGTGTAACAAACACCCCGAATAGACCAGAATTTAGCAAACTGCAATCCCGCGGCCAAATCTAGCCGGTGGAGTGTTTTTGTGTGGCCTCTCAGTTAAGAATGGATTTTTACATTTTTAAAGGATTATTTTAAAAAGAAGAAGAGGGGCGCCTGGGTGGCTCAGTCGGTTAAACGTCCGACTTCGGCTCAGGTCACGATCTCGCGGTCCGTGAGTTCGAGCCCCGCGTCAGGCTCTGGGCTGATGGCTCAGAGCCTGGAGCCTGCTTCTGATTCTGTGTCTCCCTCTCTCTCTGCCCCTCCCCCATTCATGCTCTGTCTCTCTCTGTCTCAAAAATAAATAAAACGTTAAAAAAAATTTTTTAAAAAGAAGAAGAATATGCAATAAAGACTGTGTGTAGACCTCAAAGGCTAAAACATTTACTCTCTGGCCCTTTACAGAACATTTCCTACCTCCTACCACATACTACCATCACCCTAGAAAGTTCCCTCATGTTCTGCCGTGCAGTGGCAAAGACTACTCTGGTTTGTATCCCCATAGACTAGTTTGGCTGTCTCTTTTTGCTTTTATTTATTTCTGAGAGAGAGAGAGAGAGGGAGAGAGAGAATCCCAAGCAGGCTCCTATTAGCACAGAGCCCGATGCGGGGCTTGAACTCACGAACTGTGAGATTATGACCTAAGCTGAAATCGAGAGTCGGATGCTTAACTGACTGAGACACCCGGGTGCCCCATGACTGTTTTTTGAAGTTCACAAAAATGGAATCATATAGCATATGTCCTCTTCAGGGACTGGATTCTTTCATTGAACATAACGGTTTGGAAATACGCTGTGTTCCTTGGTGTATCACTAGTTCATTCCTTTTTAGTGCTAAGTATTATTCCATTATACGACCACAGACCCCGTGTATCCAATCTTCTGCTGCTGGACACTTGAGTTGTCTCTGTGTTGTTTTTCTTTTTTCAGTATGAATAAGCTGCAGTGAACATTCTCGTACAAATCTTTTTATAAACATGGGTTTTCATTTCTTTTGGGCGAAGACCTAGGAGGGGAATTGCTGAATCATTGAGTAGGCGGGTTGAGTTCATAAGAAAGCGCTAAATGGTTTGCCACAGCGGTGACAGAGTGCGTGTGACACCGCCGTCAGGAATGTGTGAAAATCCTGGTTGTGTAACCTCACCGGGATTTAGTGGCGCCAGTTGGTAATTTTAGCCGTTCTGGTGAGTGCCGGGCACTGTTTGGAACGCTTTAAACTGATTCAGCTCCCCCACCCCCACCCTTACCAGCTCTGGGAGGTCGATGTTCTTATTTCCCCCGTTTTACAAATAAGAAAACTGAGGTCACGGGGGTTCAGGAATTGCCTGAGGTCACACGGCTGATGAGGGCCCCGATGAGTCCGGCTCTCGAAGCATGTGTATTGAGTTACTATGTTATGCTGTTTTCTAAGCCCCTTGAGATTTATCCTGTCCCCACGATTACTTGAGATTCATTACAGTCCCAGGACCATACAGCACGTGGCCTGTCATCGGCAAAAGGTGCTGTGTATGACAGTGACGCAAGGGACTGCAGGTAGGTGTCCTGCCCGGGTGGTGAGCAGGGCTCAGCTCAGTAAGCAGGCCCAGAATGGAGCACCTGTTTTGTTTTAAGTTTATTTATTTATTTTGAGAGAGAGAGAGAGAGAGTACGAGGCTCAGAGAGAGAGGGAGAGAGAGAATCAGAAGCAGGCTCTGCACCACCAGCACAAAGCCCGACGCAGGGCTCGAACTCACGAACCGCGAGATGATGCACAGAGCTGAAATCAAGAGTTGGACGTCTGACTGAGTCACCCAGGTGCTCCTACCAGTAACCCTTTTATGAGGGGCTCAATTCATATTAGTTTAGCTAATACCTTGTGTGGAAATGTCTTCCATTTAATACGTTTTATGGAAAATGAGAAGGTTTTTGTTTTTTGTTTTGTAGCTGGTAAGAAGTTCAAAATGCGTGACCTTTGATGTCTGGCTTAACACCTAGCATAATGTTTTCAGTGCTCAGCCAACGTTATAACACGTATGAGCACTTCATTCCTTTTAATGGTTGAATGCTATTCAGTTGTAAGTAAAGACCACAATTTGGTTATCCATTCATCAGCTGATGATCCCTTTGGTCGTTTCTACCTTTTGGTTGTGACGAATAGTGCTGCTGGGGACAGGAAGGTACCTATATTGTTTGACTGTATCATATACACGTACAGCTCTCTGTTTGTACAGATATCTGAATACTTGCGTTCCGTTCTTGTGGCTATATACAAGGTCAGTGCTTTTGAGACTGTGGTCTATGGAGATAAATGAAGATACCCAGTTGTGTTGGTGGGAAGGTCCCAGGAACTCCCAGGTGTGCGAACCACTATGTATTTCCTTTATACAACATGCAACAGTGGAAAAGTCTCTTTGAGGTTAATATGAAGGCGACATCATTTAAAGCTTGTTTATCCATGTGGGAAAAAAGTGACCAAGAGTTTATTTCAAAGCTCAGTGAAGCCTATAGTAATCTGCTAAATAAAAATGCTCCACTGAGAACCACAGACGCCAGAAGGCTGCTCCATACGTTCAGTTTTCCCAAGCTCTGTAGGGCATTCTCTCCTGACGTTCCCGCAATGCCCTCGCTGGGGCAAATACACCTCCTTTCGGTTCAGACTCCCAGCTAACACGCGGGAGGCGCCGTTCAAGTTGAATTGCAGAGAGGCAGCAAGCGACTTTTCATTGAAGTGCGTCCAAAATATCGCCTTATTTGTTGTTTACCAAACAGTCAAATTGAACTGGGCCTCCTGTATGTCTCTTTGCTAAATCCGGGAGCCCTATTTTGGTCGCACGGAGACAGGGCGTCCTCGCGGCCGTGAATCCTAGAAGATACTCTATCAGCAGAGATGCTTTGCCCACTCATTCTCCTCTGAGAGAACCATTTCCCTTTCTGTATAAATAATGTAAAAATTTGGAGATAAAGTATGTGGAGCGTCAGGAAGGTGAAATGGAGCCTTTGCCACGTAAAGTGCTTTCTCTCTCTGGCCCGAGTTCATTAGCAAAATCTAGTGATCCAAATTACTCAGCTAACCTCTTCCGCCGCTGTAGGATTATAAATCAAGTAGGTGGCTACTACCTGAAGGAGTTGTAGGGTCTTTGCGGGAGGTCCTCCTCAAGCCAAGAGGGGCCGGAAATTTCCTATTACTGTGTCACGCGTAAACGGTGATGCGTGCCCTCTCACCTACAGCATATTATGTCTATGCGATCCACTCTTGGAACGAAAAGGAACAAAATAGGAATATAGTCACTGCTTTGCCTCCCAGAGGAATAAATAAGATGGCGGGGATCTCTGTGCAAACGGCTGATGCTCTGTGGTCCTCCTAACACTGCCAGATAGAGGCAGACTCCGTTGGAAACAGAAAAAAAATATATATTAAAGGTATTTATCTGTCTGTCTTTCTTCCTTTATTTCTGTCTGTCTCTGTGCCTTTATTTTGTGTGAAATTTTGAGAGATGAATTCTATTTTCTATTAATTTAATGGCTGTCATATTGCATTACATCATCCAGCTTGGATCACAACAATGAGATGTTAAGGTTTAAATTAATGATATTGCAACACATCACTTGATAAAGCAGTGTGCTTAATCCCATCTAGGCGGCTCAGGTAGCCTGACTTTTGCCCAGCGCCTTGAATCTACAGATTGCAGTGCAGTTGCCCAAGTTCAATTGCAAACAACCTATAATTGTGAGCTGAGTACTTGAGCTTCATGGTAGCAAACATTAATTTAATGTGCTGGTGAGATTTAACAAGGTTTTATATATATAAAATAGTCAGGGAGGGCAAGGAAAAGGGACGCTGAGGTTTCTGAGTGGCATTTTCAGTTCTGGAAGTACATCCAACAGATACCTGTTCTGTGTAGAGTCGCCTCGCAGGCAGAGTTAGCTAAAGCCACCGGGAAAATGGGAGCGGGGGTGGGTGGGAGGGGGTGCAGTTAAGAGAAGATCCTTTGAGGACACTATAGATCTGGTGAGCTATTGAGAAAGCATACCCTTGGACATAGCCTCAAGAACCGCTCCCGCCCCCATTCCCCCCCAAAAAAACCCCAACTGCAGCATGATGATACAACCCACACTGGTCTACGTTTGGAAGAGAATCAAATTGGATGCCCAAAGAAGAAGCCGAGTCTAAAGCACATCAAAAAATTATTCCTTACCCAAAGCAGATTGTTCTCACAGGGCTTTTTCTCGCGTGCAGATGCTTTCACTGTGAAAACAAAACACAACAAAAAATAACCATTCATTCTAGGAACTAAGAGAGGCATCTTGGAAATCCAAATAATGAGGCAATGGCGCTAATAGGGAGGCCCCGCAAAGAACAGGTTCTCTGTCCCCTTCCTTTCCTCTGGCTGGGCCCCCAGGGCTCCCTGGAGCCGCTGCCACCTTCCTCAGGCCGGATGCATTTGCAGCCACTGCCCGCCCACACCCCGTAAACAAATAGGCAGAGGGTTCGTATGTGGCCTTCATTAGGGTGGGTTACCAATCGTCAAATTAGTTTCTGCCGACCTGCCGAGCGCGAATGCAAATCCGCCACCCCCATGGGTGCAGCTTCATTTACAACTATTGATTCATGTTTGACTGCGAGTTCAAAAAAAGTTGTCTTTGAAGCTTCCCCCCTCGATGCGTGGCTTCCCGGGTCCAGGTGGCTCCAGGATCCCTGGCAGTCATTTTGATCTTTGTATTCCCGCCGCCGAGGAGGGTCATTCCAGGTAACTTAAAAGCAAGATACAATCAGAAAGGATTTGGGAATGAAGTCTTTGCCTTGTCACATTAATGCGGTCCTATCAAGTGGTAGTTTATCAAGAGCCACCTCACAAGGTTTTAATGAGCATGCTGCCTGTTCTTATACAATACTAATTAATCCCATTTTTTCACACTGCCGTGATTGCTTCATGAAACCCACATTGTTTTATACTCAGTAGCAAAGCGGCTCTCACTGATTAAATCTCCTTGCCTGCGATGGAGCCTGACAACTGAATTATACCTTGCTCAAAATAATAATGGGTATCAGCTAATAAATACGGTTTAACACACACAAAACTATGCAGCCAAAATCACACCACAAAATAGGAGTTTGACTTATAGGCTCAGCAGTGTTTCATTAAACATCTGTATTATAATTCACTGGTTTTCCAACTGATGTAATAACTTAATTGATGAGAACAAAGACAAGCTTATTTATTCACCCAATTGCTTGCTTCTTGACTAACGTTTTTCCTGGGTGTTATTGTGGAAATAAATATGCAATATTCTTTTTATAGAAGTCTAATTTAGGTCCTTTTTTTCCCCTATTGAGAAGTCAGCATCACCATCTAAATCTGACAATTTCTTGCTGCTTCGCGACGGAAGCAGTTTGATAAGATGGGTTCTGGGTGTTTGCCCTGATGTCCAGACTGGCTAGCAGAGGTGAGAGGGGAGAGGCTTTCCTGCCCTTGGGGAGGGCAAAGTAGCTAGACACTGCTCTCCGTCAGAAGGGTGAGAATGGGCTCCCGCTGAACACACACACACACACACACACACACACACACGCCACACATTTCATCCTGGGCCTTAAATTAACTCCACCAAGGCTGAGATGATTCAGTACAGCTCATCAGTGACATGAACACTCATCTCCAGTTTGTGTCCCCACACCCCAATTTAAGTGGCATCAGGGACAAGTAAATAGAATGACAGAATCATGGGTGGCAGTTTTTTTTAAAGGAAATTTTCAACTTAAAAAAAATTTTTTTTTTCATGTTTGTTTATTTTTGAGCAAGAGAGTGTGTGAGCAGGGGAGGGGCAGAAGGAGAGGGAGACACAGAATCGGACGCAGGCTCCAGGCTCTGAGCTGTCAGCACAGAGCCTGACGCAGGGCTCGAACTCATGAACCGTGAGATCATGACCTGAGCCGAAGTCAGACGCTTCACCGACTGAGCCACCCAGGCACCCCAAGTTTTTTTTTTTTTTTTTTTTTTTTTTTGTATAAGGCGTGTTTTAGCTGGAGATAGAAGTAAAAAAAAAAAAGTGGACACAACTTCATCATTCATTGTTTTAGCTTTGGATTGTGTGTCTTTTGAGTACGATCTCTAATAAACATGCAAAGAGAATAACTCTCTTGTTTCTCTTACAGTGAGGTAGAGATCTTACAGTAGCTTTTTCTTTCAGTTGACGTATCAGGACTCCACCTCCGTGCTCTGCCGAGCCCCCTGATCTTCTCACACTGGTTGTACCATTTCTGTCCAACTCAGGCTCTGTGAAAATGGACACTCTCAAATGCTACTTATTGAGAAGCTACTGTGTCTCAAGAGCTATCCTAAGCTTGGAGGAGAGCCTGAGAAACAAGAGATGAAGTCCTTGCTTTCATGGAGCTTGTATTTTTCAGGGGAAATAGGGAAGAATCAAGCCAGGAGGCACATAGGCAGTACAGAAGGTGATATCCAGCATCCCCGAGTATCGTGAGGAAGAATAAGGCAGATGGAGAGATACGTCGTGTGTGTATTTTACTTAGTGGGCAACAAATATTCTCAACAGATGTTGGTTCAGTCAGTGCAAACTTTATTACATGGATCCCACATCCTTGTGCTCTATATCTAGTCTTTCTTTGTGATAAGGTTCAAGAAGAAGGGCAACTTCCAAGACATTTTCCCCAAACACACAATCATTCCTTTGTTTGGGCTTCATCACATGTACGCTGTCATGAACATCTAACTACTGGCTAGTTTTTCTCTTTCCTCTGACCTCACTGTAAGAACTCTTCAGTGGAAGACCTTCTCTTGGTCTGTGTCTTTTGAAGTAGTCAGTACAGGACTGAACAATTTCCCAATGTCTGCATCTCCTGCCTCTTACTCAAATCCTGTTTCCATATTTCTAAGATCTACAAGATGTCAGTGCGGATACTGCATTGTTTAGTTTCCATGCTGATCTCTTGTGTCACCATCTGACAGATGCTAACACAAAATGTAATGATCCCGATGTGGCAGAATTCCCTCCTACGACCTCATTCGTTCCAGTCACGGGGATGGGATACACTGGCACCCGTTATGACTTGGTATAAGTCACATACCTCTGCCTCTTAGGGCATTCTGTCTTCAAGTCCTGTCACCACTTCTCTTCATGGATTTCCACCCCCTGCCTTGTTTCAATTCCCTCTACCTCTAAGTTGGCCAGGATCTCATTATTTCTGACCAGACCTAAAAATAATTTCTGATTCTAGCATCTTCTCCCTAAAATGTCGTCTCTATGCTACTCCCTGACACGTTACTTTGAGCAACTCTCTCCCCTGCTTCAGGACTTGTAATGACTATGGGGAAGCATGGGCCCAGCAAACTTGATTTTTCTTTTTTTTTTTTTTTAAGCCCAGAAGTGTAGATTTACATGTGAAATCTTTGAAAGTTGGAAAGTCAGTCGAAAAAACTTTAAACCTTGTGCAGACCACACAAAAAGCTTGGCTGGACCACTGCTTGGGAATCTTTGATCTAGGCTTTTGGATGTCTTGTTTTCCTATCTTAGACACGTTATTCTTGTCCTTGTCTGCACTTAGCCATCTTCTCTAGTGCTCATCTCAAATCATCTAGGAAAATGTTCCCTTCTGTCTGTTTCTCTGCAGCCACTTGACTTGAGATCAGCTGTCTATAATGCCTCTTATGAAAAGGGATCATAATTTATTCCTATTTTTGAGTCACCTGTCCCACTAGACGCAGAAGGAAAGATGTCAGATAGGAGAGGGTCAGGACTTAGGTGTTGAGGTATGGGAGGTCTGGTGTGGGCTTGGCTCTGACATTTACCGTGCAATTATAGCTTCGGGTAGCTTTACCCCCACAAAGCTTCAGCTTCTGTGTTGGTAATTACATCACCATGGTGTCCTATGACATGTGCCACACCTCATAAAGTTCTCCAAGAAGTCAGTGAGATAACTCCATGTAAAGTGACATCCAGAGTGACGAAGAGTAAGCATTCATTCACTGTTAGCTGTTGTTCTCGTAATTATCGGTGTTACATTTACTACTGAATTTATAACAATAACTCTTTGTGGTTCGGGTGATCTAGCCATGGATGAAAATATATGTTATGACCAGAGGATTCACAAACAAGAAAATCCAATCTAGTAAATAATGGTTGGACACTTCTGCTATGAAAAGAAGTGCATCTAGTCTCCTGGGTAGCAAAAACACTGTCAGAGTTTGCAACGTAGGTGAAATAGAAGAAACATAAAAGCTGCTTTTATCATACAGGGAATTATTACTCTTTAAGTTTATTTTTATGAGTAAGAAGTGTAAACACAGAGTAGAATGGGACCATAAATTTCCACGCATCTATCACCTGATTTCAACAAACTTCGCTTCTTACTCTGTCTTCTTTTATCTGAATTTCCACCCATCTGATTATTTTGGAGAAAATCCCAGGCACATTTCTATTTCATCTGTAAATATTTCAGCATAAATTAATAAAAACAAAGGGGTCTCTTAAAATAGCCATATTACACTTAAAGTAATTAATAATTCCTTTATATTATCATGCATCCAGTCAGTGTTCAATCTGCTTTTAGAATTTACTTGAGTCTGGATTCAAAAATTCATATCGCAATTTCCTGACTTGTCTCTCAACTCTCTTTAAATCTGCAGCTTTCTCCTTTTTTTTCCCCCCCCCCCCCCCGAACATGCATATGGTCGTTTATCTTGTGGAGTTTTCCCCGTAGAATTCCTCACAGTCTGGATTTCACTATTTTCACCAACATAGTATCATACGACACTCTCCTCTGTCCACTGCATTTTCCATAAGTTGATTGATAGATAGAGGCTTGATGTAATCTGGGCTTGCTTTCTTTGTAAAGTGCAGGACCATTCTAGAGGTAAGATCCATTACATCTATCAGGAGACACATGACGTACAGTTGGGTCTATTTTTTTTTTTTTCTAATAGAGCAGTCATTGATGACCACTGAAGGGATTCATTTTCTCATTCTTGTAAAATGGAATGTTTTAATCTAAATGAACCTTGAAAAATGTTAAGCCGAAGAAAACCGCTCTATTATTTTTGTATTTATATCTAGAACCCATAGATTTTCCAAGAGCAAATTCATCCCTTCTTTCAAATGTGCAAGGACTTCTGCTAGAACCTTGGCTGGGTGCGCAGAAGACCCTATTTCTGCACTGGAAGGAAACCAACCGAAGGGGGAGACAGGGGCCAGTGGGGAAGATGGATGTGAGAGCAAATAGTTATGGTCAAAATTACCTGAGGATTCAGAGAAGGATGGAAGTAGACAAGAAGAAATGAGTGCCTTTGCCCTTGGGAGTCAAGGGCTTACACAGCTGGATCAGGAAGGATAAATCAAGGTTTGGATAAATCAGGAAGGATAAAAAGGTTTGCTAAACAAAGAGATAATAATAGCAGCCCCAACAGCACTAATGTTTAATACTTACCAAGTATTTCCCTAAGCGTTTTACTACAAGTGTTCCTTACTACAGCTCCATAATTTACCAGATAAGTTAATTGAGGCCCAGAGTGGTCAAGGTTCATGCTCAAGGCCACCTAGCTGACCGGAGACAAAGATTCAGGGAAAGATTTTCTATTTCACAGTTTGGCCTAAGGGTTACTGTGAATTTTTCCCTGATAACCACAAGCCATATGACAGGGCATCAGTGATAACCATGAAAGAAAAAGTGAGATTGGCAAAGGGATCCGGTCCATTATCGACGAGTTAGACGTTGCTGCCCCAAATCACACACTAAACAAGGATTTGGACTTAGATGCACAGCGAGGTTTCAATAATCATGTGAACTATAATTCCTTGATCTTCCGATATCATAACTTGAGTTGGTGAAACGAAAGGTGAGCTTTATTTATGTTCGTCCACGTGCTTAATTCCTAATTTGGGGTTTCCCCATCGTTAGGGGGAAATTCAGATGCACCATGATTGAGGATTTGGATTCTGAGAGTGGAGACTTCAAGCTACTACATGCCACAAATACACCTAAGAAGGAGTGGGAAGTGAGTGCTTAGCCGGTTAGCAAAAACTAAGTCATGAAATAATAGACATGCAAGGTCATTCTGTCCAGTCCCCTGCCTCAAGAAAGCGCAATTTGCCTGAGATCCCTCACACTGTAGAGCTGCACTCATTAATGAGAAAAATACATATTATATTCCTGTTGCCATGAACCCTGGGAAAAAGAGTGTGTTCACCTAAATTTGCACTTAACCAAGTCAAAAATGTTAGAGAAATATGTGACAACATTTGATGAACTTCAGGGAGGCAGCAATAAGCTCATTTTTCCCTACGGATAGTCTTCTCATTTTTCAATTTAGGTATTCAAGTTATCTGTGCACTTAAAAAATCAGACTTCGAAGTCTTAAAGGCAAAAAGAGCTCCCCCCCCACCTCCTTAGGTAGTCGGACCTATTAAGAATATCTGCACGATGTAAAAGAGCTACATAGAAATCATCCAAAGCACCCATTTATATTATGATAGTCTTTAATCACAGGAAGTTGCACTCATGTTAGGGAAAAAAATATCATTTCACTGTTCAGATCTTTTTTCCTTGAGTTTTGTGCATTGATGATAATTAGGATGTGTGAAGTAATGAGCCCAGACATGATGGACAAGACAGAAAGGTGATTTATCGTTTGGGGGGCTTTATGCAGGAAAAATATACAGGCAACAGGGAATTAAGTCTCAGGAAGTAATTTATTAGACAAGAAGGGGATCCAGGCCTTTTGCCTTGACAAGGTGCAATTGCCTCCCAAATGATATGGGTTGATTTAGGTATCTTGAGGCTAAAAGATATATATAAAAGGATAGATGTTCACTCCACTCACATAAGCGCCAAGGACAACTTCAGACTTTGTGAATTAGAAAAGGCTGAATCGAGGTTTGGGGAGCTATAGGGATCGGGGGTAGATTAGGGGAAGGCTAACATGTCTCCATTTTATTCAGAAGCAGTACAGTGGCCATGATTATTGTGCTGTGTTTGGATGGATCACGCAGTAAGTGTCCGTATAAACAGTAGAATGAATTTTGTGTGATGTTCCTCTCTTGTTTTCTCATCATTAGATCTGACTTCCTTTCCGTTTACAGGTGAACGCCTATGCTCCAGTCAGAGAACATAGTTAGGAATAATGGATGGAAAGTGTTCTCAGCAACCAAAGTGTGCATTTCCAACCCCCTTTTCCTCCCTTTGCACGTCACCAAAGCACTTTGTCCTTCTTACTGACCATGTCCGTATGAACTTGAAAATAATCAAAAGGACCCCCATTCATGCTTTCTGAGGACAAGAGGAAAGAAAGACATTCAGTTTCATAATTAAGTAGACTCCCCCTTGCTTCAGCACCTGTGGCCCCAGTGCATGACACTTGCCCACATCTTCAACTCTATTTTACGTATCTTTACTTATTTTGCTCTATCTTTACTTACCACCGTCCCGTCAGATATTCATCACGAGGTCTTATGAACCCTCATACCAAAGCATATTCTAGAGCTTCCTCTTCTTTCCCTGTTCATTGCCCCCGCCCGCATGTAACCTTCTGACTGAGCTCTGCTTCCCCCCTTGCTGCTCTGCAATCTACACACTGAATAGCAGCCACAACTGTGGCATCTTATCAAGTGTTGCCTAGATCAGGTGTAAACCAGATCACATCAACCCTCTGCCCCTGATGCTCCAACTGCTTCCTGTTCCAATTCAATAAAATCCAAACTCCTTTCGGCGGCCTCCAAGAGGTCAGAAGCTCCACTCTCCTTCCACCTGTCGAAACTCCTCCCACCTGTCCCCCTCTCGCTCTGTCTGTTCTAGCCACGTTGTTTCAGCTCTGTCCTTCCAACACCAAGCTTCTTTCTGCCTTGAGAACATCACCTTCCTGAGCACTCTCTCCATGGCTGTTTTCATGTCTCCATTCTTGTTCTAGCCCTGCTAGAATAATGCAGGAGATGAGAGGCCTATCCTGACTCATCAATCTAAGATTTCCCCTCATCCCATTAATCTGATGTTGTCACGTGATCTTAGCTTTTTGAAGGCAGGTCTTTGGATATCTGTGCCACCCCAGAGTTGGGAATAATGCCCGTTACATGGCAGGGAATGTAATATGTGTAAGGAAAGTATAAATCTCAGTTATCCTGGAAAATCATCATTCTCAGCCTATTCCAAGACATTGCGGTATGTTAGAAGGAGTATGGGGATATTCAGACCTGAATTTGATTCTAAACTCTGCCACTTGGTTCCACATACTATTTTGTTTGAACCCTATGACAGATTCCAAATGGCCTCAGATTGTTGGCCACACCTCACATTAAGAGACAGAATAAAAATCCCTGTCCAGATTAAGTCTGGCCTTGGCCACGTGATGTTCTCTGGTTAGTGGAACATCACTGTTCATTGTGATGGGTTGGGCAAGCTGAGGCTTGATAAGCACCAGCGCATTGGGACTTGCCCTGTCGGAGTTCTGCCCTGAGACCACCATACTACAAGAAAGCCATCTGGCTTATACCAGCAAACACAAGGAGGTGAACCAAGATTCTCTAGCTGATAGTCAGAAGCACCTGCTGGACATTTGAGTAGAACCATTTTGAACAGTACAATAGCCCTTCCCATCTAGTTGATTGCAGTTGCATGAATGCCAGATAAAACCACCAGAGAAACTACAGCAGCGTACCAAATTGTAAAAACATCACAGTGTTGTTCTCGCCACTCCTTTTTGGGGTGGCTGGTTTTCCGGGATTCTTGGGAGACCAAATGAAATAACGAAATTAATGTCCAGTGCATTTTAAGTTCATAACAGGAATTCAATCCTTCGTAGTTCCCTGGCATTTTCCTTGCTCTGAACTTGACTGCTGTAATTTTTTGTTTTTTTAGTTAAGAATCTGAGTGTGCCTTCTGTGCTAATATGACCACGTAGACTACAAAATACGTCTGAGTATTGATCCTATCATACATAAGAGAAGTAGGAATTTTGATCAAATAGACTCATTTCATGACTATTTCTTAGGACGATTAGGGTAGGCTATTGAAGCATTGAAGCAGGTTAGGAATACATGTAATATAAAATAACAGTTTTTAAGCACCCACTGTGTGTCTAGAATCATTCTACAGTAGTGTGTATATATTGCCTTGTGTATGTTTGACATCAACTGTATTTTGCGGAAGAGAAAACTGAGGTTCTTTTAAGTGAAATAATTTCTCCACGATCTCACAGCTAGTAAAGGGTAAAGCTGGGACTTCAACCCTGGTCTGCCTGACTCCAGATACACTGTGAAAGTCAGTCTTCAGTAGGAAGTGAGAATTCCAGTGTGAGAATGGGGGCAGCCTCTGGCACAGGGGTTAAGATGTTGAGAAGACATAACCAGTGTAGATGGTATTTGTCTCAGAACCAGTAACCAGTGTGGCAATTGTGAATATTATGGGAGTTCAAATAGGGTCACTTTAGGCCAGATTGTTCAGAAATGTAAGACTTTCTAGAGGAAGGAGGACTAAGCAGGGGGAGGGAGGGGGCTCCATGACCTAACATCTCTAGTAACCAGCATATATTGTGAGTTTAGACTCCACGCTAAGAGTGTTATATGCACCCCTTGTCTAATCCTTACGGCAACTCTGTGAGGTAGGAATGACTGTGATTCCATTTTCAGATGAGGATATCAGGGCTTACAAAGGATAAGTTACTTAGCTGAGAGTATACGACCAATTTTTGGCAGACCTGGTATGTAGATGCCGGTGATGTTGACGGTAGCATTATGGTGCAGGATCACCAAGGAGAGTGCTGCTGTGCTGCTGTCTCCAGAAGACAAAAGATGTTTAGGGGAATTGGAACAGCACTGGGCAGAAGAAAGAGTGGAGTGTGTGTGTGTGTGTGTGTGTGTGTGTGTGTGTGTGTGTGTGTGTACTGTTTGTGTATACCTACTTCTGAGTATGGGCATAAGACTAGAAATCAGTAATGGATACCGTGGAGAAATAACAGTAGACCGATGCTGGGAGGGGATAATAAACCTAAGTTTAGATTCCTATAATGGGACAGCTTTGAGTATGTAAAAGACTTGCAGTGAGTTTTGTTTTTGCTTATCCAATATCCATTTCCTGTTCTTTTGGGATAGCACTCTTTTTGGCCTCTCGAGAACACTGTTTTGTCTCCTCTCTGTGTCTGCAGCCTGGTTGGGATTTAGGCGGAGATCCATGCCCCAGCCAATCAGAGCCCTGGTTGATCGGGTGATAGACATAGCTGTTGGTGGATAAATAGGCCCATCAAACCAATCAAACCGAGTCGTGTGGGGCTCTTTCTGTTGTAATTAAACAGGATGAGACATAGGATGTGACAGCATATGGAACCTGGGAGTGAAGCCAGCTTGGAGAAAAGCTGTGTTGAGGGATGGCAAGAATCATGATTTGAGGACTGCACTCCAGCCTCAGATCCAGCCAGAGCTACACGAGTGCTGGGGGTGGGCTTCCCAGTTAGGTAAGCCAGTAAGGCCCACGAATAATTAAGCCAGTTCAAGTTAAGTGTTCGTGTTACTGGCCACAGGAAATAAGTAAAACTTGATGTGAGATTCTTAAATTTTAAGTTAATTAATTTACCTTCACAAAATCACCGAAACTCCCTCATAAATCCAGTTCAAAGAAGCCTCATACAACACATAGTCGAGGAGCAAAGCGAACCTAAAATCACCAGCTTTGACATCAGCATAGCTGAGTTCTAGCCTTGGTTCTACTCCTTTATTTAAGGAGGCACTCATTGATTTAGTCATTTAATAAACCTTGTGTATGCTTTTTGTATGCTAGGACCTCGTTCCACTTGAGCACGTGATGTGTAAACACTGAGATTGATTTGGAGGAAGCCCTTTCAATTCTCTGTGCCACCGTTTCTTCCTTTGTAAAATGAAAATAATGGTTGTGATCACCTCATCATGGATGAATGAGTGAATTAATGATATTTTGAGTCATACTTTGCCTTTCAGAGAGATAAGATCATCTGGGGAAAGGTTACTTTGAAGGGGATGATTAGGACACAAAGGTACGTGTGCCCAGGAGTGCAAACCCTTTCCTGCCTGCAAGGGCCTAGCTCTGAATGCTGAAGGTCATTTCCAAGTGCGCCGTCTTGGTTAGGATACAGAAAAGTCTGCTCCTAGCACAGATTCAAAATTACAATGGCTTAATCAAAGCAGTAACTGGCCTCTCTCTCTCATGGAACATTCCAGAAGACCATGCAGGGTCTCTGTGTTGATTCAAAGGTATCAGGGATGTGGCTCTTTTTATCTCATTGCTCTGGCACATCAAGTGTAGCTTTCTTTTATGCGGCATCGATTTCACCCTTGTGGTCAAAGATGGCTTATGATCGTTCCTATGCTCCTGCCGTCAAGAAGGGAGCAGAAAGAGGGAACCCGCCTTTCCTATTATGGGCACCACGTAGAGTTTGGAAACTTTCATTCTGCTCTTGTCTCATTGACTCAAACCTAGTTATATGATTACCCTCGGGTGCAAGGGATCCTGGGCAATGTAGTCTTTACCTGGGTGGCCTTGTCAAACAAAAACTACTCTCACTATTGAAGAAGGGTACAGTAAGTACTGGGGACACCCGGCTTCCTCTGCCACATCTATTATTTTGTACCAGAAGGAAGTAACCACACATGCATTAGCTCCAACTCTGTTCTTGGTTCTGGGTTCCAGCCATTCCTTGGGTAGCCAAGTGGGCGCCCTTCCATCTGGCCTGTGCTGTAAATCGACTTCCTTTGCAAAGAGCATTTCGTGCATGTGAAGCACAGGAAACCAGGACCACTGGCCTCTCCTGACTGTGCGCGCGCGTGCCCAAAGTCATTCTTTGGCGGAAGGCTACCTTTTTGTGAATAACAGACCCACTTCTACTTTATATTAGCTTCTGCCTATTTCATAATTTTTTAGAGGAAACTCTCCTCTCATGCAGGAAAATCTAATTATGCAGTGACAGCAGTTGGCTGACTCGGGCACAACACAACATGTCAATTTTCAGTTGCTTACACGGTCTCACAGAAACTGTTAGAAATTGTTTTGAAATCTGGCATACATTTCAGTCATGTTAATTCCTACAACTGTGCCAAATTTGATGAAATTTGGCTCCTCCATACTGCAGGGAAGGTGGGGGATTGGGAAAGGCGAGTTTTCTTTCTTTCTTTTTTTTTTCTTTCCTGGCAGTGACATCATCTCCTCATCCTCCCCTTATGATGAACAGTGTCCTCAAACAAGCCACGAAGTAATATAACTTTATATTTACAAGACTGTGTGACAATATTACTGCAAGAGACTGGAGCTGTATGAAACGATTAAAGAAATACAGATGGCATAATGTTTTTTTTTCCCCCTTCCAACAGATTTGTGCCAGATGTGTGAATATCGATAATTTCTCTGGGGCTCAACTCAAGGCACAATGTAGGTTTCTGTTTGATGGGGGGATGAGAGAGTGAAAATCCATCCCAGCGATGGTATTTACAGGAAATGTTTTGCCTCTTCTTCCAAATCTGTCAAGGCAGAACCAGAAATCCCAAATTTCCAAATGAGCCTCTGAGTCACCCTTTGTTCTGGACCCAATTTTTTATCTCCCCAGTAATTGACAGACTGGAAAATTCATTTGTGAAAAACATGTGGTAGAATTCTAAAAGCAGAGCCTCTCAACTAGCTAAGCCTGTCTTTGTGCATCAATTTAGAGCATGAGTGATACCAAAATTTCAGAAAGCATCTTAGAAATGTATCTAGTTTATTATATCTTCTCTTTATTAACTTAGTAATAAAAATGCTTTAACGCAATAATGATTTTCAGCATTTGCAAAGGGAAAACTTGAAAAAAAATATTTCCAAAGCTCTTCTATTGTTCTATGATTTTATAATGACTGAACCCGTTTTAAAATATGATTCTGGGAGCTAGAAAGTTTCAGTAAAGTTCAATCTCTTACTCCAACTTTGACTTTTTAATATCAGAGAGAATTCTCGAAAAGATTTAAAAAGAAAAGAACATTTATCATTCCTAGAAAGATTCAGTTTGGATCAAATAATTAAGCAAGTTGATTTCAAAATCAGTGTAACATTTTTTTAAATTTATACCTTGGATCTTCTGTGAAGTATTTCCAATAACTTGAAATGGAGAAAGACATCCTAGATGGGGGGGGGGGGGGGGAAGGACAGAGTAGGTCAAGAATCAGAAAATGAGAATGGAGATTGCTCAGGACTTGGGGAATACCTATTTGCTATGGTTGAAACTTAAATTTGATTTTGAACTTCTTGGAAGCCACAGCATAGATGGAGGCACGATCACTTAAATAATTTTCTTTATCAGAAAAGAGGGACTGGGTCACTGTCTTTGGGGATAAAAATTTATTTCTCACACTAGCTTATGCTGCTGGGTCTCAAGTGTGGGGGATACTGTTTCCCAGGGACATTTGGCAAAGTATGGTTGTCACACGAAGAGGATGCTACTGGCTTCTAGTGGACAGAGGCCAGGAATGCTGTCAACCATCCTTTAATGCACAAGCTGGCCCCCTATGGCAAAGCATTATCTGGCCCCAGAGTTCAACAAGCGAAGGTTGAGAAACCCTGGGTTATAAAATCAATTTTGTATATGGATGTTCATAATGTTCTCTATGAGATTCCCACAACACAGGGATTTGGAACAAGGCAGATCTGGGTTGAAATCCACGTTCCGCCACTTACCAGCTGTGTAATTTTTGGCAAGTTAGTTAACCTCTCTAAGTCTCAGCGTCCTGGAGATAATTATATAAATCCTACAGGGTTGTTAGAAGGATTAGCAGGAATAATGTTTATAGAACATGTAACACGGTGCTTGGCACATTGTAAAAGCTCAGTGAATGTTAGACTTTAAAACGGGTAAAGAGGGTAGCAATAAAGTGTTATTATCTAAAGTGGCGATGGCTGGGAGGGGTTTGGGATGGAGTTCTGTTGTGAGCTGTTTAATCTAGCGATAGACTTAAGAACGCCTAGAAATGTCCATGAAATGCACATAATGACCTGCCATAAACCCCACCAGTGTGACAGTGTAAGGTTCAACTCCTTAAAGGGCTATTATTGGGAGCTATTGATTGAGAGTTGTGCTGAATTTTCTAGAAATCAAACAAGCTGGTGGTAGAACGACGTATTAAATACCTATCCGCTTGGTGCCTTTGCCAGGCGCCATGATGTTCACACAGATAGTCTTGGTAGACTCACGATCGACTACAAACAACACAGAGCCAAGCTGGGTTCCACCTTTTGGAAACATGCGCAGGGGTTACTACTTCACAATTTAGGAGATCTCTTTTGCACACGACAACAGCAAAGAAATCTAGAACTCCGAAGCACACACAAAAAATCAGTAGTTTTGCTATTTTAACTTCTAGTAGATCACTTTATTAGTTGGGATATCACTAGCTGTTAAAACCAACTTCAAAATTTCTGTGGCTTAGGGCAGAAGCGCATTACAATTTTTTTTAATGTTTATTTTTAAGAGACAGAGTGCAAGCCGGGGAGGGACAGAGAGAGAGAAGGAGACACAGAATCCTAAGTAGGCTCCAGGCTCCGAGCTGTCAGCACAGAGCCCGAAGCGGGGCTTGAACTCAGGAAGTGCAGGATCATGACCTGAGCCGAGGTCGGATGCTTAACCCGCTGAGTCACCCAGGCACCCCCAGCAGTGGATTTTTATGCTTGCAGCAGACTAATGTTAGCATTCCTGGTCAGCATGCGGATTACTGTATTCCAGGAAGTAGTTTGGGATCCAGGGTTCCTTCTGGCTTACGGCTCTATCATTCACTGCCTCAGGGGCCTCAGTTTCTAGCGAGAAAAAAAAAAAAAAGACAACAGAGAAGACATATGGGCCACAAAAAACCCCTCTCTGGATGTGACTCACGTCACATCTGCTCACATTTCCTTGGCTAGAGTGTGTCATCTAGCCGTTCCTGGATGCCAGTGGAGGAAACAGAGCCCTGGTGGGCCAGACAGCACCGCACAGCAAGAAAGAGCGACTTTTAGTAGACGGTATGCCCTCTGCGTCCACCACCAGATACTAGCGTGGTTTTGTTAATCAGCTTCTGCTTGGCAAAGCGTTTCTATTTTGAAAGCAGGGATAAAATGCCCACGTCTAGAAACCCATCTAGAAGATACGGTTCAGCCCTTTTCTTCTCGGCAGTAGGAAAAATGTAAAAAGCGGACATGTGACAAGTTTGATAGACTGGTAAAACTCTGAGAAGGCCATTATTCAAATATTTATGGCTCCTCTTAGCTAATGGATTCAAATTTATAATGCTGCACTTGTCAACAAGATAATTTTGCAAAAACATTAAAGGCTGAGCAGTTTGGTCCCTTCTAACCCTGAGGCCTCTCCTCGCCACAGCAAATGAGCAGCTGTTCTCAATGAAAATGGAACACCGTGCTCATTGTGTGCTCCTGCATGCAGTGTAGACCCAAAGCACATCTGTGGGGGCAGCGCTTCAGGGAGGAAGCTGGCATGTCGGGAGATGTCTGGGAGTAGGCTAAGTATCATTTTATCCAAAGAAGAAAGAAAGGCGACCCGGTGTTGCCACAAACACCTTGGACCAGAACTAGATTATTAAAATCTACGTTGAACGGTAAACCACAATTCATGACACATGGCATTGTCATCTTATCCACCAGGGCATCCAGGTCAATAGTAAAGAGAGTACGACACAATGTTTGGTTATTAATATGTTAACAAAATATACCATATTCTAGGTAGCGATCATCGCAAAGTGACAAAGAAGAAAGTTAAATAGTGCTGGGTGGGGGGAGAATAGACCTCGGAGAGCGGGCACGTGTGTTTGGGAATGCTTTATATTTGGCTTAAATACAATGGATTGAGTCAATAGAATTAAATAAAGTTGTGTCAGTGCGTGTCATATTTTGAAATGCAGGACTTTAAAGGGGAAGAGGCTATCGCTGTGGTGCTCTGATAGGAGAAGCTAAGGTGGGTTCACTAAGAAGAACCACTGAGGTGGTGTTCAGAGAACACAGAATAGAATTGTTATGTGTTTGTGTGTCTGGAGGGGCAGTGACCTCAAGGACGTTCTAGGAAAGACGCTGATGCTTGGATTTGCATGTCCGTGTGGGAATGGAAAGCGAGGCTTCATGATCTTGTGGTGGGCAGGAGACTGAAATGAGCCTCCTGCATTAAGTTGGAAGCCACCCATCAGTGACAAGTCAACTTAAGAAACTACCCTACCTTCCAAGGTCACTTTAAGGAAACTTTTTATTTACCCAGTGTCATAGGTAGATTGAGTCATCCGTGAGAAATCTGAATCCCAAGGCTGCATTGTGCATGGATATGGAGTCCCTGGTCACACAGTCTGTTGAATACGCGACACAGAAACTAGAAATTAACATCTGAATTGATCGAAGCTGTTAGGTCCCAACAGAGCCCCATGGAGATCCACTCACAGGGTGACATCCAGGAACGAAAGAGCCTTGCGCACTCACTTCCAAGTGGGTTCAGAGTCAGAAATTCCAAAGAACACAAAGATGTGAACCACCATGAGGTCAACACACAAAAACTGACGGAATTTGTTCCCGATAACTACAGATAATAGAACAGTCTAAGTGATTTTTTTTTTAAACATTTATTTATTTTTGAGACAGAGAGAGACAGAGCATGAACGGGGGAGGGTCAGAGAGAGAGGGAGACACAGAATCCGAAACAGGCTCCAGGCTCTGAGCTGTCAGCACAGAGCCTGACGCGGGGCTCGAACTCACGGACTGCGAGATCGTGACCTGGCTGAAGTCGGACGCTTAACCGACTGAGCCACCCACGCGCCCCTAAGTGATTTTTAAATAATACGTTAAAATATTCAAAATGATAAAGCCACATATAGAATTTATAATGAGAGGTTATGAAAGAAGAATGAAGCTGGTTGGAAAGAAAAGAACTAACAGAAAGTCTAGACATTATACACGGCCATATATAGTCATTACATAAGCGATCTAATGCTGTGTTATAAGTTGCTCCAAAATGTAGTGGCTTAAAAAAATAAACATTTATTATTACCCCATGGTCTTGTGGGTCAGGAGCTTGTAGACAGCTCAGCTGAGAGGTTTCAGCCCAGAGCCTCTCGTGAACTTACAGTCAGGGAGTAGGTGGGGGTCAATCGTGGAAGGAAGGTCACTCCCACGGCTGGCAGGTTGGTTCTGGTTGCTCGTCGGAGACCTCAGCTCCTCCTCCATGGGCCTCTCCATAAGCTGCACGAGCGTCCTCACCATACAGGGACCTATTTCCCCTAGGGTGACAATCCAAACAAGCCAATGCTGTAGGAGCCATGCCTTTTACGACTCAGCCGGCTTCCGAGGTCACCCGCCATCACTTCCTCCACTTTGTGCTCACTGGAAACGAATCTCTACGAATCTCTCTCTGGCCCCCATTCCAGCTGAGGAGGTCAGGCTCCATCTTTTGAAGCGATGAATTTCATTTTATGTGTATAGAAATAAAAAGGGCTTAGCAGTGGTTATCCCTTAGTGAAGGGTTAAATGTGATTTTTTTTTTGCTCTTCTCTGTTTTTTCCAAAATTTCTATAATAAAAATATTTTCACTTTTATAGCGAGAGATAAAATATGTATACAAAGAAGGACACTGTCTGTTAGGAGCTTGATATTTTGGGGCACTTACTCTGTACCAGGCAGTGTTCTTAGTGCTTTAAGATATTAGTTCATTTACCTGCCACCGCAGTAATTCTATGAGTAGGTACTATTCTTATCCCTATTTTTAGAGGGGAAGATAAAGCACCATTGGTAAACATGTCTTGGAAAGACCCACGTTTCTTTCCACATCTGGAGTCCTGTGCATAAAATCTTTGTCGTGCACAAAGATTCATTAAGCGCCTCACAGAATTCAATGGAGTGTCTAGCATTTCATGATGTCACCTAATTCTGCTTTCTGTTTTTATAAGGCTTCTTCCTGTCTTCTTTGTGGAATAAAGGTGTATGATTGGGATGATATTAATTACCGTTGACCCAACGTGAAGATGTCTTAGAATTGTCCAAAAGACAACTGAGAAAGCTTTCCATGTTTATAAGGGCTCCGTGAGTAGAGCCAATCTTTCAGAGATTAAATATATTGCCATTCACAAAAGGATTGGAATTTATTTCTCTAAACAGACAGAATAATTAAAAAACAACAGCACTGCATTAGATAGGAGCTCCTTTTTTCTCTTGCTATGTTGACTACAAAATGGAACATCCTTGTTCTCCTGTTCTCCCAGTTTAGCACAAATGCCACTTAATTGGCATCTAATTCTCAAAATATTGATAGAGATTGTTAATCGGAGATACTACATGTGAATGAATAATCAGGACAATCCTCAGCTATACAGGCAATCCAGAACATACCAGATATTTGTATCTGAGAGTAGGAAGAATGTTATCTGACCTGTGATTAAGCTGGAGTACACAAGATGAAGCTTTGGGAGGAGAATTCCACCGTCTTCTGTTATTTTGTTTGTATTTTAATAAGTACATCTTCATTGTGCCCTTTCTTTCACGAAGAGTAGGAAACATTTTTACTCGTATGTGGAAATCTTCTATTTTACCGCTAAGAGGGGGTATTCAAATATTACCTATTGTATAATCTAAACTGTGCAAAAGACTGCATAGACAAAGACCATCAAGGAACACGCCAAAATATTTAAAATTATCATTTTGGGGTGAGAGAGTTTGTCATGATTTCAGAACGTCCTTCCTCGCAGTTTCCGTGTTTCAAAAAAATTATTTTAAACAATTATTTGATTCACGGATGCCAGATCATATACTTGTGGTTCTATTTGGATAAAAGCCTGTCAGTCTGAGAATGTGTGCGTGTTCCACGGATGGGTTGCTGTGTCCATCCGTGATTCCAGGGCAGATGAGAGCAGAATTAATGGCAATTGAACACGGCACCGGCTCATAATATGACATAGAAGGTGGGCGAACCGAAAGGTGATGGCTAAGGGGCGAGAGAGGGTGGGGAGACCGGAGGAGCATGGTTCAGTGTTTGACATATTGAAAGACCATTATGTGAGTTCAGACAGTGGTCATGATATGGAGAGAAGTTTGGATCGGAAGCTTGATAAATAAGTAATGGCCACCGAGGGTTTAGACAGTTTCATATTTAAAGAGATATTTATGAACTATTGCAGGACTCAGAGCTGATCTCTGCTTCTCTCTTCCCTTCTCATTACAGCCAAAGGGAAGAAATGAGGTCTAAAGAAAAATGCAGACACCCTTAGAACCACGTACGACCTGTTCATTAAATGTGAATGTAAGAGTTAGCACAAGTTGATCCGGAAAAGTTCATTTTTATCTCTGCCTCCAATAACTGCTTCAGATGAGTGTCCTGAACGGGTGCAGCTAAATGTAATGCATCCTGTCGCAGAGTGCTTTTGATACAGAATTGTGTTAAGCATTTTGATGAGGATCGCACACACCCAAGCGCCAAACCCGGCTCTGTTTCGAGATTCCAAATTCCTGAAGGAGACGGGGGGGGGGGGGGGGGGGGGGGGGGGGGGGGGGGGGGGGTAAATGCAGAATTCTGCCATTACCGTATTTGCGTGTTTTGTTTTGCTTTGTTTATTTTTAAATCAAGGCTTGTTGGCAGCCACCCTGAGGATTATCACAGTGTTCAACTATTCAGTCCCAGCCTTTCTGCCTCCATGCCTTATCTGGGACCTCCCAGGGTGCGATCTGCAAACCTACATGAGGATCTGGGAGCGTGAATACAGGCATACGTGTGTAGGCACCTTCGTGTGGATGCAAAATGAGATTATATCGCATAAATGTAAGCGCATAAACCTATTGCGAGTATAAAGCCAGAGAGAACGGGTCTCAGTTTCCCTACCCACAAAATGCAAATCGTCATTCCTTCCACGTTGGATTATTGGCAGGACTATGTAAGACAGGATGTGTAAATAATTTAGAATGTTGTAACCATTCGATATGTAAAATGCTTTTTCGGTTGACTTTGTAGAGATATGCATCAAGCTGAATAATCGTTAATGGTTATGAAACTAGTAGGAAAATCCACGTTTTAAGTTTCTTCCATTCTACCTGCATTCAAAAACCAGCGTATTGCCTACGATATTCATAGTGATTTCTCCAAACCCAGTAGATTGCCCATGACTATTTATATTGATTTCCCTCCCCACATTTTCTTAAACCCATTCTATAGAATGAGAATTCTCTTTCCCATTTACCTGACGTAAGATTCAGATTCCGTGTTGGGGAAGGTAAGGAGAGTCCAGAAGGAAGATGACTCTCTTTTTTTGATCTGACAACCTTTCTTTATTCCTTGAGGAGGGGAGAATTTGCCTAACACAGGTGTGCGAACATCCATCTCTGCCCCAGCCTATCACAGTGCGTGCCTGTAATCCCTCTTCCCAGGGCGTTCGAGACACTTGTATGTCATGATCAGTTATCTGCAGACAGGTGTCTTAGGAAAGTGCCTTGGCCTGAAATTGTCTGTTCCATCATCCTGTCCATGGAATAGTACACAAAAAGATTGTTGAAGGGGCACACACACTTTTCTTTAAGTAAATTAGGTTTTCTTTGAAAGGTGTTCTCAGTCTTCCCCATGACAGGTGTGAGTCCCAGAAAACACAAAGTCCTCCGAGATGAGTGAGTTCTTTCAATGATAAATATGGGTCAGGTCACCCTCTGCGCATCTTCTGGGCCACCTGTGCATGCGATTTCCCTGGGATCGAGTATGACAGAAGGAGAAGAGCAGTAACCTCACGCCAGCTCAGCCACGTTGGTACCGTGGGGCCACTAAGGATTGGGTGGTCCCGCAGTGGGAAAACCAGGATGTCTTTCTCTCAATGACAGTTTAAAGGCAGATAATTTTATCTGCAGAATCGAATAATGGTAAGATATGACCTGAGTCCCTGGAACGATTTCCAGGCCAAATCAACTTCCAGTGGTAGTTAACTACAAGCTTTCAATCTACTTCCAATACCGGTTCAGTATATGCAGTTGTGTAGGAGGCCTCACTTCTGACACGAGAAGTTCTTATCAGGGGCTCAGATGCTATTCTGGGTCCCAGATATCCACTTTAGACAGGAACTCCAACATTTATGTTAGCATCGCATGAAAAAATATACTTGCTGTGTGCATGTGAGTGGGTAGGAGAACATGAGCTCAAGCTTATTTTCTAAAAGGAAGGAAAAAGAAGTTCTCAGGAGGAAGGCTGTGACCTAAGACAGAAGCATGCAGAGTCAGGCCAGGGTAAAATAGTGAACAAAGAAGTTTTCACTGTAAGTTAAGTGAAAGGGGTAAGAAGGGATTAATGCGTAGGCGTAGGATATGTGTACGAAGAATAAGAGGTATCGGGGCGCCTGGGTGGCTCAGTCGGTTGGGCGTCCGACTTAAACTCAGGTCATGATCTCGTGGTTCATGAGTTCGAGCCCCACGTCGGGCTCTGTGCTGATAGCTTGGAGCCTGGAGTCTGCTTCGGATTCTGTGTCTCCCTTTCTCTCTGTGCTACAGATTTGGCTAAGGACTTACACACCTGATCTTGTTTGATGATCCCCAAACCCCATGACAGAAGCCGTGCAGGGCAGTAGTGGGAACACAAGATCTAAGGAAGCTTGAGTTCACATCCTGATGTCACAGCCTACTAGCTGCATCATCCTGAACAATCTGGTAACGCCCTCACTTTTTGATCATGAGAATGATGGCCGCACCTCAAAGATAGCATGAGATTATACGAAATGAGGCTTGTAGAGCACATCTCTTGTCACCGGGGACCTTCTCAGGGAAGGCTAACTGGGATGAAGTCACTATCGCAGTTGTACAGGTGAGCTCGGGTGGTCGCGTACTTGTTCAAGACCACGTAGCTAGGAAGTGGCAGAGCTGGGACTTGAACTCACATCTGGGCTGTGTCAAATCCTGTATGTGCGGCCGTGCATCGCTAGGGTCTGATGGTAGACAAGAGAGGTGTGGTCAGTTCTTTCCTTCTGTAACTTAGGACTGGCCGGTCTGAATGTGAATATGCTCATCCATGGAGAAGCGACCTCCCTTCCCCATGCCCTCCATGTTCACGTGCCCTGCATGTCCACAGGGCAGTGGACAAGGCTGATTCTGAACTTTAAAGCCTAAGTTATCCTTATTGGTGGTCATATAACAGATCCCTTTGTCTTTGACATCAGAGCCGGATTAATTGGCAGACTCTGCCAGGCACAACTGGACTCAGGAGATTCTACAATGTGAGGAATGAAAACAGCCACACCTGTTGTATTAGTTCTGGTCAATTACTCCAGGCCTCATAAACACTTGTAAGTAGAAACTTTACTGTATCCCTCATGCAGTCTTTGCTGCCCTCCTGCTCCGTCTCCCATGCCCATGTGGCTTCTCCCGGAGTCCCAGGAGCTGTATTCATTCAAGAGTCAGTTGGAGAGGGAAATGGTGGGTTGGGAAGTCTGGAAACCCACCTCAGGTCCCAGCTGCTGCTGTTTCTGGTGCATCCACATGGTGTTACAGTTGAACACTGGTCGCATGCAGCCTACGTGGTTTTGCCGACTGCAGGAAGGCCTTTTGGCTGCTTGAGATCTTAGCTTTGATCAGAATGATATCCTAACCTTAGAATCCAATGGTTTAGGCCTCTTGGGTTTCAAGTGTTTGCTCCACGATTTCTGTGAAGTATCCCCACTGTGTCAGAATGATAGGATCCAAGGCCTCTCCAGCCTTAATCCCATGGTATGCCCTGGATGTTTCTCCATCAGACTTTTAGGGACTCATGTTGACTCTGGGTCACCAGCCAGGATGACCTTCTCTCTCAGTGAGCCCCCACTTTGGGGCCAATCAAGAGATCACAAACAAGAATGTCTCAGTGAGAGTATTTACCCAAAGAAAACTAACTTGAAAAGATATATGCACCCTTATGTTTATTGAAGAATTATTTACAATAGTCCAGAGATGGAAGTAACCTAAGGGCCCATTGATAGACAAATAGATAAGGAAGATGTGACTGATATATATAATGGAATATTATGCAACCATAAAAAGGATGAGATCTTGCCTTTTGCCACAACCTGGGTGGACCTAGAGTGTATTGTGGTACATGAGACAAGTAGGTGGCTCAGTCGGTTAAGTGTCTGACTTTGGCTCAGGTAATGATCTCATGGCTCGTGGGTTCGAGCTTTGTTTTGGGCTCTGTGCTGACAGCTCGGAGCCTGGAGCCTGCTTCGGATTCTGTGTCTCCCTCTCTCTCTGCCCCTTCCCTGCTAGCGCTCTGTCTTTCTCTCTCTCTCTCTCTCTCTCTCTCTCTCTCTCAAAAATAAGTAAACATTAAAAAAATAAAAAAAGAAAGAAACAAGTCATACTGAGAAAGACAAATACTCTATGATCTCCCTCAGACATGGAATGTCAAAAAACAAAACAAATGAATAAACAAACAAAAATCAGAATCAGACCTGGAAATGCAGAGAGCAAACTGATGGCTGCCAGAGGGAAGGGGGCTTGGGGGACAGGCAAAAAGGGGAGAGGGAGATACAGGCTTCCAGTTATGGCATAAATGAGTCACGGGAATGAAAGGTGTGGTGTAGGGAACATAGTCAATGTTATCGCAACAGCGTTGTGTGGCAACAGATGGAGGCTACGCTTACAGGGAGCACAGCTTAAGTAGAGAGAAGTTGAATCACTAGATGGTACACCTGAAACGAATGTAACGTGTGTTGACTATACTCAAATAAAAAAAAAATAATAAATTCTAATAAAAAGAAGATCTCAGTGAATCAGAGGGTCTAAACACAGCGAGTCACCAAAGGAAAGGGGTCCGGAAATTTCTTTGCATCAGATACCTTGTTCCTTGTGTAAATTTCCCACACGTTCTTGAGAAACCAGCGCTGACGGCAAAGGGCACTGGGAGCGGCCGCCCCACACAGTCCCATCGCGTCTTTTCCCCTGGGCCAGGGACTGTCCGCTGGGCTGTAGCCTCCAGTAACTCTTCCCAGAGTAAAGAAGCTCTGCAAGTTTCCTTCTGCGTCTTCTTAGGGACCCATACCGGTAGCCTCCGGGGCGGGGGAAAAAAATCAAGGCATCACGACACTGTCATCCCTCGACATGATTGTTCACCTTTTCCAAACTGGAAGTTCAAGGTCCAGGATGTAGCAAGTGGGACTTAATTGTTCCGAGAGCCGGATGGCACAGCCCTAAGCAAGGACGCCTGCTTGTCATGCAGGTGTGACCTGCGCACTGAGAGCTTCTCCGGGAAGGAATAGTGACGTTGTGCCTTTTCTCCCAAAGCCGTCCAGGAGGCTGTACTAACAACTCATTGCTGATGAGACATAACTAACCTGACGGTGGATTGTGACATGTTGAACTAGTTATTCCAATAACATTTATAGTAGTCTTTTTTTTTTTTAAACGTTTATTTATTTTTGAGACAGAGAGAGACAGAGCATGAACGGGGGAGGGTCAGAGAGAGAGGGAGACACAGAATCTGAAACAGGCTCCAGGCTCCGAGCTGTCGGCACAGAACCCGACGCGGGGCTCGAACTCACGGACCGCGAGATCATGACCTGAGCCGAAGTCGGCTGCTTAACCGACTTAGCCACCCAGGCGCCCCAGTAGTCTTCTTCTTCTTTTTTTTTTTTTAACAAAGAACAATGTTTGTTTATTTTTGAGAGAGAGAGAGAGAGAGAGCACAAGCAAGACAGGGCAGAAAGAGAGGGGGACAGAGGATCCAAAGTGAGCTCTGTGCTGACAACAGCGAGCCCAATGTGGGACTCGAACCCACAAACTGTGAGATCATGACCTGAGCTGAAGCTGGACTCAACCAACTGAGCCACCCAGGTGCCCCTGTAGTAGTCTTTCTTCTCATGCTGCTTTTAGTCTAGACCCTGAACAACAACAAAGGGAAAGTACAATATGCCGTGTGTGAAAGGCGGAGGTATAGCTCTAGCAGAGAACGAGGGGAGTGTGGGTTAGAGGATGGGGCCTTGAAGCTGAAGATACAGAAGGGACCAGGTAGGCCAGTGATTCTCCGCTGAGGGTGACTTTGTCCCCTTGGGGACCCTGGACAGCGTCTGGAGCCATTTTGGGTTGGCACGTTGAGGAGATGGGGAGGTTACTACTAGCATTTCATGGATGGAGCCCAGGGACACTGCTGACCATCCTCCAACGAACAGCACAGACCCTGCAGATAGTGCTGTGACTGAGTCATAGGCTCACAGCTGGGAGGTGTACTCCAGCCACGTCACGAGAGGACAGTATCGGCCAAGAAATAACCGGAGGAAAACACCCTCAGAAGCAGCACCGTTTGTTCAAATGGACGATCCTGGGGTTGAGCGGAGGTGGTGACGTCTGGGAAGATGGAGGTTGTGTTTGGAGAGCAGCCGAAGCCACACTGGATAAAGGGAGAGAGTCCACTGCTTGTGCCCTGAGGGGTCAGGTGGTAAGGACAGGGAAGAATGAGACAGGTGTCAGCCTGAGGAGGCGGTGGTGGGAACGCTGGAGAGGGCCACCATAGTCACGGCCAACAGGGTCGCTAACCATCCTAAGTTTTGCGGAAAAGCCAGAGTCCTGAAATGTTACATCTTGGGCAATGATTTATTTTAATGACGTCTAACACTGTGCGATGCAAGAAAAAACGCAGGAGAGAGTTTGGTGTGTAGAGCTTCTGTTTGCGACATCTGGGTCAAAGATACGTGGGACGGAGGTGTCTGGACAATATGCTTTTGCTACATTCTGTGACGGCAAAGGGCAGATCGCCCAACTCATCCTCGACTGTAGGTCTTGAATGTGCCACATTTTTAAGTCAGGAAGGTTCTCGCTTTCCACCTGCACCCCCTTTGCTCTGTCTTTCTCTGCACCTTCCAAACCCAACAGTCAAGATCCAATGCCCCATTGCCAAGACTCACTTAAACAAGATGGAAAGAGAAGACAAAAATTCTCCTTAATCCTGGTTGATATGTGACTTTGCTTAGCACTTTGAATACTATTAAGTGTTTGAATTTCTTCCTGTGTCTTTTTCACCGAGATGACTGTCTTTCTGTTTCGCTGACAGCCTCTGCAGGACCAAATTGACAGCTCTTTAAAGGCGGCTGACGAAAAGCAGCATTAATTAAGTCATTGCCGGACTGTAATTGTGTTAAGAAGTAAAAATCTAATATGAGAAAAGGTTAGTGAGTCCTCTCTTGTGTCAGATTTTCTACTCCCTATGAATATTAATGTCCTTAATGAAGACAATCTTTGCCTCATCAAGTCGTTGTTCTGCATTCAGGTGCCAAATCCCGGTGCCATTGATTTGTTTTTAAAGAACAAATATGTCAGGAGAGAGTGACTGTCCTGTTTCTTATCAACATCATAGAGGATGCTTTTGTATTCCTGGAAAGAGTTTATAGATTTTGTGTGCATGTACAAGCTCTTGCCAAGGGGAGGGGGAGATCATGATGCGCGGGCAAGGTAAATGAGTTACAGTAATTTAATATTAGTGTTGCGTTTGATTGCATTAGCTCCTTTTCTGTGTGTGTGAGCAATATTCATATATTAGCAGGGTTACAATCAGCAGTTTTAATGATAAAATAGGAATTCTCTCCAGCAAAGGAGAGGCCTGCGATGTAAGCATTGAAATGAGCTCCGCGAGAGAGTCTGATCCTCCTTTGCTGACGCCCCCCTTCCTGATGGAGTAGATAATGATGATACTGATGAAGGGGTTCTTAAGTAGGTTGGGGGCCCTGAGGAATGCAGCTGTACAGAGGAGTGCTGTGTGCCTTTCTCCTCTCCCCTTCTTTCTCTCCTATTTTTTACTCCCACCTCCTCTAATTAAAGACGAAATCTCTTTTCTCTTGGCCAATAAGTGGAATAAGCTTCCCCCCTCCATCCCTGTCCTTTGGTATCACTTGGGTTTCTCTGCTCTAGAAAGTCCAGGGTATCGTGCTCCTGCCAATAAAGTCAGCACTGTCTATTTTTTTCTGGTGAGAGTCTGATTGAGACTGTACATTGAGTCACGTACCTCAGTGATTAGAACCTGTTAACAACATTGGGTTGGGCTGGCAGTAATCGGGAAACTCCAAAAGAGTAAACTGCCTTGTGAGAGGTGGTGCTTTCTACATGTAAGTCCAGGTCAACACGGTTGTTCTGTGAGGGGCAATGACTCCGGGGTCCCTTCGACTTCTGCTCGTCATCTCCAATATGGTTCTTGTCCTCATGGGCCAAGATGGTTGTTGGAACTCTGGCTGTCATGCTCACTTTCAGGATAGTAAACAGGCAGCTTCACATTGCCCAAGAGGGAAGGGGGCCCAAATTTACTGTGATCACATATGTGCCAGGCAGTTCTCCTGTATTATTTAATTTTCATGTCATTATATGATGTATCACTGCCTATATTAGTTTTCTATTGCTACATAAAAAATTAACACAAACTCTGTAGTTTAAAACAACACACATTTATTATCTCACAGTTCCGTGGGTCAGGAGTCAGGGTTTGGACTGGCTGGGTCTTGTGCTCGGGGTCTCAGCAGGCTGAAATCACGTGTTGGTGGAGGCTGTGACTCTCATCCAAGTCCCCGGGTCATCCAAGCCCACTGGTTGTTGGTATAGTTGATTTCCTGTGGTTGTATGACTGATGCTCCCCTTTTCTTGCTAGCTGTCATCCAGAGACTACTGTCTCTGTCATCTGGAAGTCACCTGGAGTTCCTTTCCACATGGGTCCCAGAGGCAGTTCACAACATGGTAGTTTGCTTACTTCTGGGCCAGTAGGAACTCATCCCTCTGAAGCTTCATCCTCTTGCGAAGGCTCCTCTGGTTAGGTCAGGAACCCCCAGGATAATCTCCATCTGATTAACTCCAAGTCAGCTGATTAGTGACCTAATTATAGGAGTGAAATCCCATCATGTTTACAGGTTCATTCATAGTCCAGGAAACGGAATGATACAGGGTAGGAAACACCAGCAGGTAGGAATCTTGGGGGTCATCTTAGGGTCCTGCTGACCATACTTCACCTCTCCTACAAATATGGACATTGAGGCTTATCACGACTAAGAAACTTGTCAAAGTTTGTGAAGTGGGCTAGGATTGTATCTACGTCTCCAAATCCCATGATGATTTTTTTCCAGATAATGTAATACCAACTTATCGTCAATATACATAGAGCGGTTGGCCATGCCCTTGGTTTTGCACAATGTCCTTGAACCAAGTGTCTGTCAGGTGTAACGTAGTCATTAATTCATTGAAGAAGTGTTCATTGAGAATCTTCTGTTGGCCAACCACTAACATGGAGAGACTTTGACATGAGGCAGTATAGAAATGTGGTGAAAAGGGGCTGAGTCTCTCTTAAGCTAGAAGGCCAAAGGCCAGGGTTTGAATTGTAACTCAGTCACATAGTAAGTTTATAACCCTCTGCAATTCACTTAACCTCAGTTTACTAATCTGTAAAGTGAGGATGATAATAATAGGACTTAGTTCATAGAATTGTTGAGAAATAAAACGCTCAATCAATGTTTGTCATGAAATATTTGTGTCCGTGTTGTCTGGTTTTGATGGCAAACTTTTGGAAGTAAGGAGTGAAGACAGGAATCTATTTTGCCGTACCATTATACCTCCCATCAAATACCAAGACTTATCAAACATTAATTCTTCCTACAGATCTGATAGCACATTTCTGCCATGAGGCAGATTTTCCCCCTCTTACCAAACACACTTGGGCGTTCAGAATAGAGGGGGGAAAAAATGCACGTTTCACTAGTTCTCGCCAAACACAGTGCAGACTGCTAAGCTGTTTCTTCAGAGGGGGAGAATCGAATTGGCTCCAGATTCCTTCTCGGCTGCCAGACCGTGGGAAGTGAGAGAGAATGTCAAAGCTGGCAGTTGACAAACAATAAGATTGTTCCAAAATGAGGAGGATTGGCCTAAGCAATATCCTTCACAAATGTTTTTCTCAGCTTTTAATGAAGAAAGAGAAGAGGGGGAAAAAAATCCACAAACCCTACCAAGATATTCTGGAGCACGGGGGTCACAATTTGCAAACGTTTTAAGCACAGCAAGGTACCAACTTTGAGTGTATAGGAGGCAAAAACGTTTACATATGCAAGGAATACGTGTAATTAAAGAACTGTCCTTCTAAACAGAAATGAACAATGTGAATATTATCAGTCCCCTTTGATCCCATCCCCATCCTCCTTCCCTCCAAAGAAACCACCGTTAACGAGTTTGAAATATGGCCTTTGACCATTTTTTGTTTTTAAATCAATTATGTCTATGTTATATTCCCTGAGAAAATACATAGAATTGGTTATTTTTACACAAAACACACAGAATCGCCTGAAGTTCCTTTTACTTTTATAAAAAGCATCACAATGCACAAACCAGTCTGCAACTTGCTTGTTTCGTTCAACTAACTGTCTTTCACAGATCTCCCCCCACGTCAATACATATCGATCTTGCTCATTCCTTTTAAACTGCTAAATATCCTACATTTAATTTGTCTATTCCCCTGGTGACGGTTCAGTTTGTTTCTAACTTTCCAGAATCTATTGGGAAACACATGGCAACTGTGGCTGGCCTGTCATTCTTCACTTTGGTCATATGATTTCAGGGTATTGCCTCTTAAAGGTTTTCTGTTTCTGTTTTTTTTTTTTTTATTGTTTGTTTGTTTGTTTGTTTTTCTAAATGATACCAGTTGCTAGAAGGTTCCTTTGTTTCTTGCAATATTATATACTAACAATAGGTCAGGCAGTGTGTTAGGTTTTGTAGATATCACATCAAGTGTGAGAGTCTCCCCCTGCCCAAAAGCAACTCAAGTAATAAATTCTATGAGACCTGTGTGTACAAGGGAATCTGTGGCACATAGTAGGACAGTGGAGATGACAAGTTAGAGAGGGTTCCTTGGAACAGGATTGTCAGTTTGATTTCAACTCTTAGGAACCATCCTTCAAAATATAACAGGTCCTTCCTGGGAACCTTGGTAAAGACAGTCTGTAGCAGGGAATGTGATCTTGGATGATGGTTTTGACTTTCCTGTAGATATCACTAAGGGTATCCGTTGGACTATTATTTAAGACGGTGAATGGAGAGACAAGAAGAACAAGGAGAAGAGTGAGCTATGAATTATGTTGACCTAGGATGTGTCTTAGAAGTTAAAAAAAATAATATGAATGATGTATATATGTGTGCGTGTGTTATAGGGGAAAATATGCTGTTTCTGGTTACTCTGATGACACTAAAAGCTAGGTTTCTAGTATTTGGGGAGTTAACCTGCAATTTTTATGATTATGATTAATTGGGGATTTTCAGCCCCCAATTTCCTGTCTTAACCCTCGGGCCTCACTTTTTGTCTGCCACATTCTGAGGCTGCTATGTAAGTTTCTCGGCGTTGATGACCTTCTAGGTCTCATATTGTGAGCTCTGTATTTTTCTCTGACAGTCAGTAGACCCTGCCCTTTCAACAGCCAGAGGAATGGTCAAGTCCAGGTCCTGGCTAGAGAGCAGGGGCGATCAAAACACCTTCAGTGTAGGGGTTCCTTCACCATCATTGTTTCTCCCCTGTGTGCTCAAATAAAATTATTTCCTGCATGAGAGAGCATCACTATGGATCTGTTTGGAAAATCCCTTCCTGATTTTGAAAGGGCTTCAGTGATTTCTTACATTTGTGAACTTTCTTTTAAAGAGAAAAGAAAAGGAAAAGAAAAGAAAAGAAAAAGAGAAAGCATGTTTTCACAGGAGAAATTAGAGAAAATGTATTCCATGGGGATTTTGTTTTGTTAACTGTGGCTAAACAGGATGGAAGTCAAATCCAGACAGGTCTCTCTAACTATAGGTTTTTGACCTTTCCTTTTTTATGTTCTGGAAAGTTAGTTCAAAGTAAATTATTTGTCTCTAAGAAGGGGTAGTAGGTATTGGAAAAGTAATACATCAAAATGTAAATATGTACATCTTATGCACACAAGTGAGAAAGTCAGGATGGGTAGGAATTTGTTTTTGAAATAGAAGTTATATTATGTATTAAATTGACTATGGGGTTCCCCTGACTCACAGTTAGATTTTGATTGGAACTGCTTGTAGATGGATGAGTAGCAAAATAATATTTGAATAAGTGCCCATTTACATAAAACATACACACAGTCTTTAAGAATAACAGTGAAATGTATGATAAGTCAAGGAATTTTTTTTTAATTTCCCTTTTTAAATGTAAAGTGAAGGCTTTCATTTCCAGAAGGATAGAGTATATGTAATTTTCCCTATGCCAAGTAAAGATCCTGGGTATTGTATATATAACCAAATTAAGAAGACACTAAGAGTTGAAGAGAAGAAAGCAAAGAGAAGGAGGCAGAACGGCACGAGTCTCTGGGCTCAAGGACGATGTGGTGGTGATTTCCCTGGGGTTTCTTTTTACATCCTACAACCCACACTGGGAGCCAAAGAAGCCGGAAACCCAGCAACACCAACAGGTGCACAGAAAAGTGCCCCAACCAAAACCTGTTCTCTCTAGCCCACGGGTCAAAAAAAAAAAAAAAAAAAAAAAAAAAAAAAAAAAAAAAGGGCAGCCTAAGAAGAAAGAAAACGACGCTTAAATAGCCAGAGAAAGAAATATGGCTCCAACCTCAGTCCCACCGGGAAAGGCTAATGGGAAGCTGATCCTTCCCTTTCAGGAGGCTGTAACGAGGTGCCCCAGGACTCCCACCTGATTGGTATCAGAGGACACACCAGGGAGAGACGGGACAACCACCACCGCCCCCCAGTATCCGTCCCTCCCCTCGCCCTGCGGTGTCATCATCAGAGGCCGGTGGGGAGCTAGAAATCCCCTCATCCAGAAGGAATGAAGGATCTTAGCCCTCCTGTGCTGGTGTCATCAGAGGCTGAATGGGGAATCTGGACCTCTCCCTGGAGGCAGAAAAGAAGTGGCCACGTGAGGAATCCTTGGAACGTTGAGAACATGGGAACATTCTCTAGTCGAGGGCATCAATGCCAGTGGCAATGTCAGTTGTGATACTGTGCCACAGTTTGGCAAGATGTGCCCATGAGGGGAGACTGGGTTAAGGGTGCGTGGGAGCTCTCTGAATTACTTCTTACAACTGCATGGGAGTCCGCAGTTATCTCAAAATAAAAGTGCCAAATGAAAATAAAATGGAATACGCGGTCTTCTGGTCGTCATCGGACACCTAGTTTCACATTCATCTGTTTTTCACAAAGACATTTAGTGAGGACTGAGTAGGCATCAGGCGGTGAGGATCCTAAAATGTGTGTTTCCATTCCTGCCCTCAAGGATTTATTAATCTCTTGAGGAGAAACCAATCTGTAAAACAATAAAAAGGGAAAAAAAGTCCTTAAAAATAGAAATGGATTATTTGGAGGCTCCATGTTTTATCATCCTAATCAACTGGCTAAGGGTCCCATGGCACCAAAAAAAAAAGACTTTCTAAAATACATTAGGACTTTCCTAAAGTTCCTACTTTGAACAATTCAAGAAATGTGCTCCAGCAAGAAGTAACAACCCACCAGTCGTAGGGCAAAACTTGTGCACGCGATGGATAACTGGGACGTATTGCTGTCTTACACAGCTACTCCTTAAAATCACCATAAGCATCATCAACTTCTGGCATCTTGAAATGGTTTAAATACCCTGTTTGCAAGGTTGTAGACTGCACTGGCTCATCACGTGAAGTACCACTTCTGTTTCTCTTTGTTCTGACCCCAACTGTTAAGGTCATTCACTTGACATCCTGAGCATTGCCCCATTCCCACCAACGCCAGGCCACAAAGGGCAGTCCCTGCAGTGGAGGCGAGATTGTGAAACCTCCCCGGTGCAATTCCGACGTGAGCTCAGGTCAGCAAAAGGAATCCGCAGAAGCCACTCCAAGGCCAAGTCCACCCTGCTCTCCGGCTTGTTTTCTCTGCCTACTGCTTCAGTGTTTCCACATCCGCACAGCAAACCCTGCCTTGGAAGCTGACTCTCTCTCCTCTCATGTGTGAACTATTTTCACTGTGGCTTTCGAGATGGTGCTGTTGCCAGATTTAATGTAATGTAGACCAATGTTTCCCAAATTCAGTTTTGCACATTGGTGACAGTCGGTGACAAAGTTTTTACAGATCTTCAATGAAATAAAGGAAATAAGAAAAACATCGCACGCATTTTGTGAGCCAAATGTATTCAGTTTAAAAATGGAGATACCGTTTTTCCTATTTTGGGGGTGATTAAAATGACTTCTCTTCCGTGCAAAGGTGTTTGTGTTGATGGTTACATTTTACTTTTTCATGATCTTAGCGTACAAGAGAAAAAGTTGCCCCCCCCCATGATGGTCTAGACCTCCCTTCTCTGCAATTTATCTGTGGTTGAAAACAATTAGCAAAAAATATTGGACGCCATGAATATGCAGTTTTTTAAAGACAAGCAAATATGACCATAGAGCACAGCTTTCCAGAGTTCCGTGGCAACCTAGGACTTGCTCACATACCTGCCCCCCCTTGGAAACTCATAGAGAACATTTGCATTTTATAGGCTCTGAAAAGTACAGCTGCAGAGATTCTTAACATTGTACACTCCTGCATTTGCTTAATTCATTCAACCATAGTATTCTTCTGTTTTCTCTACACAATACAGATTGCTTCACGGTGTACATTTTGGGAAATGCTGCCGTAAGTGACATATGATACATTCGAGTGGAGAAAATGGCTGGCCTAAGAAATTTGGGTAAGATTAGTTGGGCAAATGTTTCTGAGAGCGGTGCATTTGGAGAAAACGTATTTGAAAGTAAAAAGAGACTTGGCCTGGCTGCAGGAAGAGGCCAAAGAAAAAGATAAAATGAATCTATACTTGCAGCTGCAAAGCAAAACTGCCCACAGGTTCCAGGTAGCCAACCTGAGTGTGTGAAATGGGCAAGGATCCATACTGGGGGGGGGGGGGGGGGGGAGTGTGGCAAACTGCTGAGCACACGCCAGGCTGTTGACCTCCCGTGGATTGTCAGCATTCAAGGAGGTGGGTGTGGTATCTTTTATATTTTGAAGAGAAGCCAGCGATCTAAATCTTTTTTCATGAGAAGTTTCCATTTATTTATTTATTTATTTATTTATTTATTTATTTAGAGCAAGAGTGAGGGAGAGGGGCAAAGGGAGGGAGAGAGAGAATCCCAAGCAGGTTCCACACTTAGCAGGAAGCCTGATGCTGGGCTCAATCCCACGACCCTGGGATCATGACCTGAGCCGAACTCAAGAGTTGGATGCTTAACCGACTGAGCTACCCAGGTGCCCTGAGAAGCTTCTCTTTTTTTAAAAAGTTGATGGTTCACAGCTAAAACCAAGATATGAGTGAAATATATGCCTATGTATATGTGTTTCTGTATATGTATATGCTGTATACATATATACAATATATATTTATAGGTTGCTGGTTACAAGCTATGATTGATTCTTCATTAGGAGATCATTGCAGAAATCATTTGATATGTAATAATGAAGTGTACCATATCAAAAATTCTACTGATTTTGGGAATATACAACATCCTAAACAACCAGGAATGCTTAGGCTCATCGTCCCATTAGACCAAGATGGCCCCGGTCTGAATTTTCCTCCCCCAGGAGGTCATATTAATGCTGTTTGCTCTTTTTGTTGGAAAAACAAAACAAAACAAAACAAAAGCAGAATCCACCTAGATACCACCCTCTCTACTTCCCTGTTCCTCTCTTCCCTTCTGGGCTCACCTCCTGGGTCGTCCCTGCGTGCATCTTCTGGGCT